>NC_073383.1:13858424-14164674 GCF_028641065.1 Leucoraja erinaceus | reverse complement strand
ATTATACACTTAAATAATTTAAGGGCTGGTGATTAGCTTAGAACTCTGAAATGATACCTCATTATACCACCTCCCCTGGTACTTTCCCTTGCAACCGCAGGAAATGCTACATTTGTCACTTTACCTCCCCCCTCGACTCCACCCAAGGACTCAAGCCGTCTTTCCAGGTGAGACAGAGGTTCACCTGCACCTCCTCCAACCTCATCTACTGCATCCGCTGCTCCAGATGTCAACTTCTCTACATCGGTTAGACCAAGCGCAGGCTTGGCGATCGCTTCGCCCAACACCTCTGCTCAGTTCGCAATAACCAACCTGATCTCCTGGTGGCTCAGCACTTTAACTCTCCCTCTCATTCCGAATCCGACCTTTCTGGCCTGGGCCTCCGGCATTGCCACAGAATGAGTCCCACCGCAAATTGGAGGAACTGCACCTCATATTTTGCTTGGGTAGATTACACCCCAGCGGTCTGAATATTGACCTCCAATTTCAGGTAGTCCTTTCTCCCTCCTTCCCCTCACCTTCCCACCTCTCCCACAAGCCTACTGTCTCACCCCCCCTGACATTAGTCTGAAGAAGGGTCTCGACCCGAAACATCGCCTATTCCTTCTCTCCATAGATGCTGCCTCACATGCTGAGTTTCTCCAGCATTTTTGTCTAACCTCATTATAAGGTATAATTTCTACTTGACACCAGCTTTTCTTTTGAGGGGCAAACCAGTAAAACCTGTCTAAATATCCTGGTTTGCTCATGTTATTAACCATCTATTAACCATCAATAGGTGCCAAATACATTTAATGTACACGATGCACATAAATCCTGAGAGATAGTAGTAGTGTTAATTTCTATAATGGTAGCCCCACCCAGAGACGGTCGTATCTGTCAATGTGTTTGATTCTCATGGTCTGTGTCATGTTGCAGTGTAAATACTCTGTCATAGTGAGAATGGCTTTGTGCACATAAAATGGAGAGATGATTGTTCTACAGGTTGAAAGATCCACAAATATAACTAATTAATAGAAAGGGTAAAAATTCTGGCATTCATTTAGTGGCTTTGATGACTTCAGGATATCCCAAACAAGTTTATTGCTATTTAAAATGGAATCATTTCTATCTTATAGAAATATTGTAGTTAATTAGCCCACTGACTGTAATGGTGTCATAGAGCCATACAGCATGGAACTGGCCCTTTGGCTAATTCATCTATGATGCTCTCAGCATCATGGATGCTCCTGAATGAGTCCACTGCAGTTCCAGCCAAAGATCCTATAGCGGAACAAGATAGACCACTCCTGCTAAATGCAATGGGCTGACATGTAGTAAGCAACACGGCAGAACGTGGGCCTTTTTTACCCATCCATTTCAGTAACCCGACCCGACTTTGGGTATCCCTCTCGCAGTGTAATCAACGTTGTGGGGGACAGTTTGTGTTAATAAATTATAATTCTGAAAATGAGGAGAAGATTTTCCCAAAGAACTTTGATTTTTACGAGGATGTTTCCATAACCGGCTTCCGTCTCCGCACTAGTATCTTTGCTCCTCTATGGGATCTTTGGTGCGGAGACGGAAGCCGGTTACGGAAATGGAGCCGAAAATTACCCATGAATCTGCCCATGACCGTACTACGTCTTTTTCGTCGAGTGGTCTATCTTGCTCGCTATAGGATCTTTGGTTCCAGCCACACAATGCACTTTAACGTTGCACGTCCAACAGGTGTAGTACCTCCTTCTCTCACCAGGGACACTGGAAATTTCCCTGTTGTCCCACGTTCTTCAGGAGGTATATACGATTGACCAGACTGCCATCTTGACTACATAATGCTAACGAGGAAAGTTAAAAAGATCTATCATCTAAACTAAACAGAAAATCAATGAGCAAAACACAACATGATGGAGGGACTCAGTGTGTTAGGCAGTGCCAGTGGGGGAATGGACAGGTGATATTTTGGGTTGGGATACATCTTCAGGAAAAAATCCAGTGACCTGATTTCAATCCTGACCTTGGGTGTTGTCGGTGTGGAGTTTGTAAATTCTCCATGTGACCGCTTTGGATTCCTCTGAATGCTGTCTTTTTTCCTTCCACACCCTAAGGGGCCCTTGATAGGTGTTGGCAGGAAAATAGAGGAAGAGCTTATGGGAATATGAGAAAGAAAAGATTGCTGCGATGTAGATGAATGAATAGAATGATGGGAATACCCTGAGAGCTGGCAATGACATGATGCGTTAACTGGTCTCCAAAATCATTTGGACAATATACAAACAAAATTGCTTTAAAGAATAAATTTTGGCGAGCAGGCACGGAAATCGCTATCAAAACATGGGGGGGGGACAGGGGGGACACAATTTCTTGTCGGCCGCGATCGCATGCGCACACTCACACACACATGCGCGAGGCTTCGGAGGCTCAATCCAGCGCTAAATGCAGCTCAACTCTCCCTGTCTCACCGGGTTAACCTACAGCCCTGCCTGGACTGACGGGACACCAGCGCTGCTTCTCTGCGTTGGCTGTAAACCTGGGCCATATTTCCCACAAGTCCAGGCAGGGACGTATGTTAACCTGGCAGGACAGGCAGAGTTGAGCTGGATTTAGCGCTGCTCCTCTGCGCTGCCTGTGGGCCTGCACCTCGCCCGTCTGACTCCCGACGTCTCTGGCCGCCCCCGGGTGGGGATAGGACAGCGCTGGAGATCCGGGATCGATCCTGGCTGTGGATGAGGCGCAGGTCTGTGCCGCCCCCATTGCCTGCTGACCGATGTCCCTCTTGTCCAATCGGCTCCCTCGATCAGCAGTCCCACCCCCACTGTCTCGCGGAAAGCGGAGATTTCACCGGGTTTTAAAATCCGGATTACAAAAAATGGGGGGGGGGGGGTGACTGTCCCCCACCTCTCAAAACATGGGGGGACGTGTCCAACCTGTCCCCCCTCCCCCGGATTTCCGCCCCTGTTAGCGAGGACAATGAGGGGAATTCTCCTGTTATTCTTTAAATATCTCCATGGTTTTTTCCCCATCAACCTGAGGTTTAAAATGTCTTGCAAAGAACGGCTTCTTCAACTGTCTACTTTTTATATTAGGTGCTCCAGTCAGTAGAATGGTAGCGATTTGAAAACAGTTTTGTCTTGCAAGAAGTTACTACAAACCTAAGCCTAGCACTCTGGGCAATTTACATATTTTATCGTGGTGAGAGCATCTGAAGAACAGAAATTTGTGGATAATTTCTGCATCTTCAGCTGCAGAAGTGGATGTGATGACAGAACTTGACAAATAAGATAAAGTCAAGAAGAAAAATAATAGCAATGTTGCATTATTGTGGAGCAAATTAAAACCAATCAGAACACGAACATTACCTGTTACTGTTAATTATGGTGAATTAAACCTGGTTACATCAAAACTTGTTGCATTCTATTGATGTTTAAAATGTTATTTTCACATTTTTCATGAAGATCATGAGGCCAATATTTTGTTTGGCAAACACATGGTGGAACTGAAAAGGGATATATTTATAGTGTATGACCTTTTGATGCAGTTATTGTAGGATTTATGATTGCTCCATGACTATTGGTACCTGTCAGAGCCACCATTCAACGTAATCCATGTTATATTCTGACATGTTCTTTTTTTTTTTATGATAGTGCTGGGAAAGCGAACCCTTTTCCTTTTTATGCTCTCAGTGATCGTTTGAAATACTTCACTGTTAGGTACGGCATGGGGTGGTTGCAATGGAGAGCAGGTCTCTGCATTGTTTTATGTAGCTGAATCATGTTGCCCGAAATAGAGTCTTACTTGCACCAGTGCATGTACCAATACCGTGTGCACTCCTTTCTTTCTCCATCCCTTCTCTCCTCTTCCCACATAAGTTTTCGCACTTGACCTATGAGAAGTTTGCAATAATGCACCTTTGAACGATTTCTAAGCATGTATTATTTTTTTTTTACTAGCCTTATGCATTTGTAGATGTGATAATGCTTCCCCGTTTCAATGATTGTAATTTAAATTCAACTTTTCAGAAATCTATATTAAGGCAAAAACTGGAAATATTTGTTAAACGTGGATTAAGTACATTTTGTAGATACTAATTTGCTACTGCCAAATGTTTTGACTCCTGAAATTTATGTATACCTCGACTGTAAGGATAACTCTGTTTGCAAGTTGGTACAATGTATGTTGGGACTGTCCAGATTAAAGAGATTTTGACAAAAATAAGATACCTGCACATCTTGTGCCAGTTTCTAATTGTCAATTCAAAAAATTGTATTCAGTATTTGGACAATGGATAATTAGACTCCCATAGAAACATAGAAGCTTAGAAAATAGGTGCAGGAGTAGGCCATTCGACCCTTTGAGCCAGCATCGCTATTCAATATGATCATGGCTGATCATCCAAAATCAGTACTCCATTCCTGCTTTTTCCCCATATCCCTTGATTCCTTTAGCTCTAAGAGGTAAATCTAACTCTCTCTTGAAAACATGCAATGAATTCAACAGATTCACAACTCTCTGGGTGGAAAAAGTCTCTCATCAACATTGACCCTTACTTCTTATTTTGACCATGCTGACTGGGTCAATTATCAAGTAGCAGAAGTGATACCTGCTGGTTGATTTTACACATCCTGTTATCTGAATAGAAATGGCAATGTCACCAGCCCAACAACAAATCACTTGCCTAAAATGCATGTTGTTTAATGCAGAGATCCGGTTATCCTTGGTTCTTGTCACTGAAAAATTACCCTTTAAAGTTGAGATGGAGCAATTTATTTGTTCAGTTCTACATTGTGAAAGCTCAACAATTAGTGCTTGATGTGACAAAATTAAAACTTTAAAAATATAAATTGGGCTCTCTTAGATTTAAATTGAAATGTTACTTGGGACTGACATTCACAATTGTGTTTCCAAAAAGTTTGTGCAGTCAAGAACATGCAAGGTGAGGGACGTATCTGGACTCTGCATTGTTGAAGTTGAGACTCAGTGAAGCCTGTGATGGGCCTGTTGTCCCCAGCAGCTGCAACATGGCTTATGAACAAGTCACTTCTAATGTTCAACAAAAGTATGTCCAACAGAGATATGTTTCAAGTGAAAGAACAGAGATGCAATTAGTACGTACTTGATTAGTAAGGGTAACGGGGGTTATGGGGAGAAAGCAGGAGAATGGGGTTGAGTGGGAAAGATAGACCAGCCATGATTAACTGGCGGAGTAGATATGTTTGGCTGAATGGCCTAATTCTGCTCCTATAACTTATAAACTTAAATATAAATGTGTTGCAAATTCAAAGACTGAGTTTAGAGTACAGAATTTAAGAAAGCAAATTTTACTTTCTCATAATTGAATATTAACATTGGGGAAAGGTTGTTAAGAAATAGAATAAATTCAAAGGATTAACACTAAACTACCTGGGCCTATAATTTAACGTGACTTGGAATCTATTTTAATTGAATTAATCAAAATGACTAATGCCAAGTAATATGACATATTTATAAAGGATATAAAATATATTGTAATAAGTAATATAATAAATAATAAGTGTTAAATTATTTCTTTATAATATTTTGGTATTTGCTATTTTGGTTCCTTGCTCATGGATTTAACAGATGGATGCTCTTGAGATGTTTTGCATCCTCTGATAAGTGATGTATGCAGAATAGTGTCCGTGAAGAGTGCAGTTGTTGCATACATTTGTAACTTCATTGTTTATACAAATGGCAGTTAGTTTTGCTCAGCATTCACCTGTGAAAATCTTCATCAGGGTATATATCAGTAAATGATTGTGCCCTGTGTGAAATTTCTATTTTAATGGATATAAATTGTGGACAATATACTATCTTTTTTTTTTGTCCTTTGTCAACAAAGAAAGTTTTCTGCATGGTCTAATGTATAAAGCAGGTTTGTTAACATCTGTGAAATTTGTAAAATTAGCATTTAACAAAGTGATTATCTTAGCAATGTGATTTATTGTTGTTTGCAAATTGACATAGGACATGCACTTCATTTCAACTCCATCCAATACAGAAAAAGGAATGATATTAACGTAAAACGTGTTATTGATTTCAGAAAAAAAAGGATTGGCACTTTAACAAGTCCAAAAAAAAATCAAACTACTTATATGTATATTCTTATGTATCACACCATGTTTTTTTTCATGTTTAACATTTAATCCTGAAGGGGACACCATGAATAATAATATGTGCATGGTCAGTGACTTGCAGTGGCTCCCTTCATCTTTGCATATATTTATTTTACTTTACTTTTTAACCACTTTGCTTGGGAATGTTGCATGACCTCTGACCTACTGAGATGAATGTCAATGTCATTTCAATTCCTCCTTATATCAAATTCACTCAAATTTACCATTAAATCTCCTGTGCAGCCAAGAAGGCATTGATCTGACTGGAGAGGCAGAATTGCTGAAAATGTACAAGGTAAGCTTAAATTTTATTTTTGAAGCATGTATATTACACTGCTTGAGGACTACTGCAGCTGAGGAATATCCTTCTGCCCACATTTAATTATGGTACTATGCATGTTGATGTTGGTTTGGGATTTTTCTTTCGATAACAATGCAGACTGTAATTATTTATTATGTCACCTACACGTTTGTTCCCAAATTTTGTGGAATGACGTTCGTCTTGAAGGATTAGGATTTTTTTTAAGTAAAGCTATTGTAAAATGTTTGCAGCATTTTGAGCATTCAGGGTAATTAATACATGCAGAGAATGAAAAAAATATTGCTGTTCTGATGGATTTGAGTGTCCTTGTGCTCGAATCTCTGAAAGTTAATATGCATATTCAGCAAGCAATTAGGAAAGAAAAGGGTACATTGGCTTTTATTTCAAGAGGAATTGAGTGTCCCTATTATATGGAGCTCTGGTGAGACCGAATCTGGAAATTGTGTGAAATCTGGTTTCACTTCTTAAGGAAGGTTCTACTAGTAAGTGAGAAAATGTAGTGAAGCTTAACAAGATTGATTTGGGAGTCTTCTTCTTTTGTGCCCATCTTCCATGTTTCAAATGTTGACATCGCTGTCATCGTCCGTCCTGTAAAGTACAATCAGTGGGAGCCATCACTTGTTGCAATAGATGATGGTGGTAGCAGAATTAGCTCGGGATACTTCCAGTTTCCAGCCCTGCGACATGGACACTTCTGCTATATGGTGGCAGGATTGTTCTATTCGGAGAGATTAAACAGATGCGGCTTACATACTCAGAATTAAAGGATGTACTTTTAGGAAGGAGATGAGAGGGTGGTGAATCTGTGGAATTCTTTGCCACAGAAGACTGTGGAAGCCGCCAGTGGATTTTTTTTTTAAGGCAGAGATAGATAGATTTTTGATTATTACATGTGTCAGAGGTTATGGGGAGAAGGCAGGAGAGTAGGGTTGGGTCCTTTTCACAATGGCAGGCAGTGACTAGTGGGGTACTGCAAGGCTCAGTGCTGGGACCCCAGCTATTTATAATATATATTAATGATCTGGATGAGGGAATTGAAGGCAATATCTCCAAGTTTGCGGATGGCACTAAGCTGGGGGGCAGTGTTAGCTGTGAGGAGGATGCTAGGAGACTGCAAGGTGACTTGGATAGGCTGGGTGAGTTGGCAAATGTTTTGCAGATGCAATATAATGTGGATAAATGTGAGGTTATCCATTTTGGTGGCAAAAACGGGAAAGCAGACTATTATCTAAATGGTGGCCGATTGGGAAAGGGGGAGATGCAGCGAGACCTGGGTGTCATGGTACACCAGTCATTGAAGGTAGGCATGCAGGTGCAGCAGGCAGTAAAGAAAGCGAATGGTATGTTAGCTTTCATTGCAAAAGGATTTGAGTATAGGAGCAGGGAGGTTCTACTGCAGTTGTACAGGGTCTTGGTGAGACCACACCTGGAGTATTGCGTACAGTTTTGGTCTCCAAATCTGAGGAAGGACATTATTGCCATAGAGGGAGTGCAGAGACGGTTCACCAGACTGATTCCTGGGATGTCAGGACTGTCTTATGAAGAAAGACTGGATAGACTTGTTTATACTCTCTAGAATTTAGGAGATTGAGAGGGGGATCTTATAGAAACTTACAAAATTCTTAAGGGGTGGGACGGGCTAGATGCAGGAATATTGCCTCCGATGTTAGGGAAGTCCAGCACAAGGGGTCACAGCTTAAGGATAAGGGGGAAATCCTTTAAAACCGAGATGAGAAGAACTTTTTTCACACAGAGAGTGGTGAATCTCTGGAACTCTCTGCCACAGAGGGTAGTTGAGGCCAGTTCATTGGCTATATTTAAGAGGGAGTTAGATGTGGCCCTTGTGGCTAAGGGGATCAGGGGGTATGGAGAGAAGGCAGGTACGGGGTACTGAGTTGGATGATCAGCCATGATCATATTGAATGGCGGTGCAGGCTCGAAGGGCCGAATGGCCTACTCCTGCACCTAATTTCTATGTTTCTATGAGAGGTAGATTAGCCATGATTTAATGGCAGAGTAGACTTGATGGGCCGAATGGTCTAATTCTACTCAAGTTCAAGTTACATCTATTATCACATGCACCAATTGGTACAGTGAGATTTGAGTTACCATAGTCATACGATTAAAAAAAACCACAATACACAATAGAGTTCAACATAAACATCCCCACACAGCGGAATCAGCGTTTCCCACTGTGAGGGAAGGCAATAAAGTTCAGTCGTCTTCCTGTTCACCGGTGGTCGGGGCCTCGAGCCTTCCGCAGTCGCCGCTACGGTGGCCCAATGATCAGGCCCTCTCGCCGGGATGATCAGAGTTCCGGCATCGGAACGGAAGAACACTCTCAGCGGCTTGGAGTTTCCGAATCGGCCGTTTCCTACCGGAGACCGCAGCTCCTGAAGGCCACAGGCCGAGCTGGGTGGAGCTCCAACACTGGCTACGATGTTAAAGTCAGCGCTGCCCGCGGCTAGAAGCACCGCAGACCACTCCTATCACTTATGACCTTATGACACTCCTGAGTTGAAAGAATGACAAAGTTCTGAAGGACCTGATGTGATGGATGTGGATTTGATTTTCCCCTTAACTGGTTGTTAAAACCAGGAGTCTGAAACTGACGTTGACTATTCAGGACAGAGATGATGAGAAGTTTCTTCACCCAGCAAAAATGATTCTTTGGAATTCATGACATAACTGGACCATGAGTCTTGGTCATGGAGATAAATAGATTTCCAGATTATACAGGAACGGAGGAATATGGAATTAGTATTACGAAAGTGGCACTGAGGACAAAATCATTTTGAATCGCCCAGCAGTCATGAAATACTTCTGTAATCTGTATGTATTCTTAACTAACCAATGAAGTAAGCTACAGGATTTTCATATTATTTAGGTTCCAATGAAAGAACAATGTTAAATGCTTTTTCGATTGTCTGGTAATGTTCCATTTCATACTTTGACCAATTTTAAGATTTAAAGTTCTCCACATAGGTATTTTTATTTATTTTTAGACCACAGAACGGTATGGAACAGGGGCAGGCCCTTTGGCACGATGCCCACTTCTATTAATTTTATTAAGTGCTGATTCCTTTTGCTGAAATGCAATGTTACTTCTATTTTTTTATCAATACTGGTATGACAGTATTGTCAAATCAAATTCCTCCTATGTTGCAAAACATACTTGGCTAATAAAGTATGATTATGATATTTCAAACATTGATGTGCAGCATTTGACTCAATTATCAGACTGGTACATCAGACTTGGCATTCTGGAGAACGTGTAGTACCTTCTGTTGGGATTATCACAATTTATTTTTCTGAATTTGTTGGTTGCACCAGGGCACGCACCTGTATATCATAATCTATTGCTTGTTCTTCAGATCGTGAACTTCAATGTGGAAAAGTACCGTTCATTCTCCCATTTTGTCATTCACGTGTCTAAGGCTCGCGTTAATAAACAGGTAAGTAAAAACAAAGTGAATTAGATTATTTTTTGTGGAATTAAAAATATTCGGATATAGAAGATTTTAGCCTTTTTAAAGCTGATATAATTTTATTTTTCTTCCTTTATTATAAATAAAATAAACATTGTAAATACAAAAAAAATGCTGGAACAATTCTGCCAATTGTTGAGTTCTCCTAGCACTTCTGTTCTTTGTCTCATACTCCAACATAAGCAGTTTTATTTGTTTTCCAAATGTTAGATGCATATCCCAATTATTCAAAATTGTATTCAATACCTTGTTAGCGATAGTGTTGGAAGTGGAGTGTACAACAGACAGCCTAGTTGTGCACAACAGACAGCCTAGTTGTGCATTGTTTTTATATGCAGTCTAGTATAAAATCAAGAGCAAGATATCTCTCGCCAAGAGTGAACATTGTGTTATTAAAACTTCCTTTTGCTCGGTGGGATAACTGATTATGGAATAATTACTTCCAACTAACTAGAAACAAAGTTCCTGAAAGATCTTAGGAAGCCTGTGACATATATTAGATGTTTTTTGTAAGCTGATAACATATGTTAAACATATCATGAACTAAAAAAAAAGTGAATCTTTATCTTGTAAACTTGTTATGATGCACAGTGTTGTGATATTTTTAGATAAGAAGTAATATTTAACATTACGGTTTGGTGATGTGAAAGGACGTAAGTTGCATCGTAAGCTGTACTTTCCAGAGTTGGCAGTAGCTCCAGAGCAAAAGCAATAAATGTGTGGTAATTCAGCAGCAGATTTGACAGACACTTCATGATTTATTTGTGCTGCTCAGATTCTAAGGAACAATATTTCTTCCAAAAATTGACAAATTCAATAAGGTGCAACATTTTTATATAACATTTTGTTTGTGTGTCGATGTGCTTAATAAAGCCGACTGAACATTGGTTTGAACAAATGTAATTTTTTTGTAAGGTGGCAGCTGACAACTCCATGTTGATTCAATACCTTGCCTCCATAATATAAAACTCTGGCCGTTGTCTTTCTATTTGCTGAGGACAACAGCTGCCTGTAATTTCATTTGAAAATTTCAGATTGTTTAACTTTATTTTGATATAGAAAATTTGTTTCAAAAATGGTTGCGTAAACTCAGCAGTTCAGTAAACCCTGTAATTGTTTTGAAGAAAAGTGGGCTTGTGCTATATTCTGGAACAGCATTTTTGCCATGTGCTTATAGTGATACAGTGTGGATACAGGCCCTTCGGCCCAACTTGTCACAGCTACACTAGTCCCACCTGCCTGCGTTTAGTCCATATCCTTCCAAACTTGTCCTATCCATCTACCTGTCAAACAGTTTCTTAAACGTTAGGATAGTCCCAGCCTTAACTACCTCCTCTGGCAGCTTGTTCCATACACCCACCACCCTTTGTGTGAAAAAGTTACCCCTCCTATTCCTATTAAATCTTTTCCCATTCACCTTGAAACTATGTCCTCTGGTCCTCGATTCACCTACCCTGGACAGGAGACTCTGTGCATCTATCCGATCTATTCCTCTCATGATTTTATTCAACTCTATAAGATCATCCCTCATCCTCCTGCGCTCCAGGGAATAGAGTCCCAGCCTACTCAACCTCTCCCTATAGCTCAGATCCTGTCGTCCTGGCAACATCCTCGTAAATCTTCTCTGTATGCTTTCCAGCTTGATAACATCTTTCCTATAACATGGTGTGTCAAGAGACCAGTGTCTAGAATGGGGTCCAGGTTTAAAAAAAATATTCTGCAATTTTTAATTAGTAAAGTATTAAACACTTTTTGCAGGTGTTGGAAGTATTTATGCACATTTTCTCTTAAATCTCACCCTAGCATGCATATCATCCCAGGTGTCATTTGCGCAAATGCTGATAACACTAATATGAATGTTTTGAGTTTGACCTCCTAAAATAAATTGAATCAAAAGATGAGGAACTACAAGCTTCGGCTTTCGTTCACAGTCAAGAGAGGAACAAACTGTGGTGTAAGTTTAGAACAATGCACGCTTAAAGAATTCCTCCTTGGGTCATTGGTATAATTTCCACCGGGTCTCCCATATTCATTTTCACATGATGCCCTTTTGTAAATAGAGACCACTGAGAAAGATAATGATATCTGGGTACCTCACTGCTGAATGGTGCAGACTTACTCATGCTTGCCGTGGCCCATTTGTGCAGGAGACACTATCAAACCTTCCCATTCTTTTGAGAATCCAGTATGTCCTTTCAACTCTTTCCCCTGCTGCCTCTGTTTATATGTCACTCCTCTATTCTACCCTCTTACTGTTTTCTCTGCGTTTTTGTGATCTGCATGTCAGCAGGTGACATGGTAACAGTGAGGTACAGTGGCGCGGTGGTGGAATTGCTGCCTCACAGTACCAGAGACCCGGGTTTGATCCTGACTGAAGTTGCTGCCTGCAGAGTTTATACATTCTCTGTGTGACCACGCAGGTTTTCTCCAGGGGGTTCCAGTTTTCTCCCACACTCAAAACATGTACAGGTTTCTAGGTTCACTAGCTTCGGTAAAAGTATAAATTGTCCCTCGTGTGTAGGATAGTGAGAGTGTACGGGGTGATTGCTGGTCGGAGCGGACTCATTGGGGCCTGTTTCCACACTATCTCTAAAGTCTAAAGTGAGCTCTGCAAACAGCTTGCCCGGGTCAAAAAACTTCAATAAAATCATCATTATGGTTTGTTTAAAAAAAAAGGATATTCTAATTTAGGTTTGTTTTTCTAATGATGACCTTTCAATTTGGATCACATGAAAATGCAGTCTTCATTTGGTGAATGAAAAGTGTGCAAACTTCACCTTCTAGCTTGACATTAAATTCATTTTTTAAAGTTTTCTTTGTTGCTTCTTTATACAGTATATAACGAATAAAAGCCTTACTCTTCAAGTTTAAATGAGATGCGTGAATAATTAAAGTATTAAATTCAAAGAAAATAGTAAATTTTGTTAACCTGGGCTAACAAAGGTAACTTGCTCCTAATGAAGACAATCAAAGAGTAAGTTTCATTTACAGTTGTCATTTTAGCTGTAGTCTTCAAACTCTGTTGTTGGTGACACAGTACAGATGCATTCATCCATTGAGAATAAGTTGAGAAATTTTCCGTTTTTTATGCAGAAAAGGTTAGGGTGTGAAGAAATGGAATTTCTAAATATCAGTAATGCTTGTATGTTTTGTGACATTCTGTTGCTAATTTTTTCACAGTTCACAATGGAATGTGAATACCTGACAGTAAAATCTAGAACGATGTCTACCCCAATTACAAATGTCCTGTCATTCGGTACATGGTTATCTTTCTTTATTACATTTATTAATTGACTGTATTCATAAGCTGCTGTGAATAACTGAATTCATTGTTTTCACATAGGTGCCTCTGTTCACAGAGTTTTAATCAACTCAACAGGACTGATACATTATGTCAAGCTTCAGGACTTCAATAAGGTACAGTGGAGTGAGAATTATGCAGCAATAGACAATAGGTGCAGGCCATTCGCCCCTTCGAGCCAGCACCGCCATTCAAAGCGATCATGGCTGATCATCCCTAATCAATACCCCGTTCCTACCTTCTCCCCATATCCCCTGTAGCGCCAGTTTTTCATATCTTTCGAGAAATTAACTCTGTAGCCGCTAAGTGGATGAGCATGGTTAAGGGGGATGTCTTCGAAACGCATGCGAGCTTACTCACAGAGACCTTCAGAGCTTCTTCACAGTTAAGTCTTTAAAACATAGTCTTTGATTATGCTGATAAATGTGAGGTGCTACACCTTGGCAGGACAAATCAAAATAGGACGTACATGGTAAATGGTAGGGAATTGAAGAATACAGTTGAACAGAGGGATCTGGGTATAACCGTGCATAGTTCCTTGAAGGTGGAATCTCATATAGATAGGGTGGTAAAGAAAGCTTTTGGTATGCTAGCCTTTATAAATCAGAGCATTGAGTATAGAAGCTGGGATGTAATGTTAAAATGTACAAGGCATTGGTGAGACCAAATCTGGAGTATGGTGTACAATTTTGGTCGCCCAATTATAGGAAGGATGCCAACAAAATAGAGAGAGTACAGAGGAGATTTACTAGAATGTTGCTTGGGTTTCAACAACTAAGTTACAGAGATAGGTTGAATAAGTTAGGTCTTTATTCTCTGGAGCGCAGAAGGTTAAGGGGGGACCTGATAGAGGTCTTTAAAATGATGAGAGGGATAGACAGAGTTGATGTGGACAAGCTTTTCCCTTTGAGAATAGGGAAGATTCAAACAAGAGGACATGACTTCAGAATTAAGGGACAGAAGTTTAGGGGTAATATGAGGGGGAACTTCTTTACGCAGAGAGTGGTGGCGGTGTGGAATGAGCTCCCAGTGGAAGTGGTGGAGGCAGGTTCATTGGTATCATTTAAAAATAAATTGGATAGGCATATGGATGAGAAGGGTATGGAGGGTTATGGTACGAGTGCAGGCAGGTGGGACTAAGGGGAAAAAAATTTGTTCGGCATGGACTTGTAGGGCCGAGATGGCCTGTTTCCGTGCTGTAATTGTTATATGGTTATATGGTTTGATGAATAAATGCTTTATTGTTGATAGAAAACAGTAAGATACATCCAAATTTCTTCTGACTCGTTACTGCAATCTTCATCGAACTCCAGCTTATTGCTTTAAACATTTAAAAACACCTCGTGTCTCCGTTACACTTCGCATAATCTCCTTTACATCTCGCATGGTCGAAGGGTAAACCTTCTCCCTACTCGCTCCAAACTCATCTAAAAACTAAACTTCTGCGCAGGCTGCCCAGAAAAAGCCCAAAAATATGTCATAAATCCAACCCACAATATAACGGGTAGTTTAAAATTTAAGGGCACATGCCATCATCTATGACATGCAAAACAAGCCAAATGGCCACTACATCCCCTGACTCCGCTATCTTTAAGAGCCCTAGCTCTCTCTTGAAAGTATCCAGAGAACCGGCCTCCACCGCCCTCTGAGGCAGAGAATTCCATAGACTCACAACTCTCTGTGTGAAGAAGTGTTTGCACATCTCCGTTCTAAATGGCTTACCCCTTATTCTTAAACTGTGGCCCCTGGTTCTGGTCTCCCACAACATCGGGAACATGATTCCTGCCTCTAGCATGTCTAAACCTATAATAATCTTATGTTTAAATAAGATCGCCTCTCATTCTTCTAAACTCCAGAGTATACAAGCCCAGCCGCTCCATTCTCTCAGCATATGACAGTCCCGCAATCCCGGGAATTAACTTTGTAAACCTACGCTGCACTCCCTCAATAACAATAATGTCCTTCCTCAAATTAGGGGACCAAAACTGCATACAATACTCCAGGTGTGGTCTCACTAGGGCCCTACACAACTGCAGAAGGACCTCTTTCCTCCTATACTCAACTCCTCTTGTTATGAAGGCCAACATGCCATTCGCTTTCTTCACTGCCTGCTGTAACTGCATGCTTACTTTAATTGACTGATGAACAAGGACCCAGATCCTGTTGTACTTCCCCTTTTCACAAAGACTAATTTCCAAGAGGCATCCAGTAATTTTCACAAAACATCGTATTTATATCTCTCCCTCTCTCTCATTTTAGATATATCAGGCTTTTGAAATCCATGTTGAAAGTCAATGCCAGTCTTTGCATGGTAAGTTTTAATTCTAAAGTAAGTTGTAACTTTATTTCTCAATGTAAATCATGTTGCACCTCTACAGCCAAACTTTATCCCTTAAATGTGGTTGGTGCAGATCTATCCAATCTTGTTTTCTTCCTCATGGTTGCTCTCATTCAATTGCAGTACTTGGAAAATCGTCCATTTTGCAAGATGTTTCTGTTTTTCATGGCAGGTTATGCAGCAGATGAGTTACATGGAAAAGGGATGTTCATTAATAAATAAGGAAGTTCTTACATATTATTGTAAACATATCTGAGATCTGGTTATCTTCACGCTGGGCCATCATGAATTTGTTTTCATGGCTAGTTATGTGAAATATATTGAAGAATTCAGGAAAATATGGACGGTCAGTGGAATGAGTAATTGGTGCCAATAAACACTTCAGTGAAGAGAAATATACTTCAGGATTATAAGTGACCAAGCACGGATACCTTAAATGGTAAAATTCTTCACAGTAGAAAACCAGACATTCCAGATACTTTAAAAACAAAATAAACGCTATGTAGTTAAAAAGCTGAATTTGATTTTGATACTTTTTTTGTACATTAAGGCATTAAATATGAATATAGTTGGAAGTCATGTTGGAAAATATGCAAGTATTTGGTCTGGCTACATTCTTCAGGATTTGCAGGAAAATAATTCAAGACCGAAAGATATCTCCCCCAGTAACAAACATCCATTTATTTGGTGCGCTATTTTATTTTTCCATTTCATTAGTTGCTGAAAATGTCATCAATTACATTCATAAGCGGCCCAGAGTGCAAGTATGGTCTGCTGAAATGATGCCAGGAATGAGAAGTAACTGTTTGGAGGAAAGATTTGATTAATTGAAAATTTTAGCTGGAGCATAATGGTCAAAGTGAATCCATGAGTATTTCAACTGGAAAGAAGGGCCCGGAGTTTGTGGTTAAGTGTCAGAAGTTGTGCACGGAGATGCTGGCAAGTTGAGGACTTACTAAACATTTGCTGGGAAATATCTACCAATGGGTGCCCAGGTGCGCAGTGTAAACTTGTATAAATCCCCCAGCATTGTTTAAAATTATTGAGCTTTTCAATCGGAAACTTTGAATATTTGACAATCGTGGGAGTCATTAAAGTTTGGGAGGTGCCAGCTGCCAAAGTTTTTGAAGTGGGGTTTGATCTCACCCATGTAACCAGATTAGGAGGTGGATGGCAAGAGTTTAGTCTTCCCTGTGTGCTCTGGGTTTTACACTGCGCATGTAATTCTCAGCAATTCAGAAAATCCACCAGCTGCCCGAGCAGCTCTTTAAAAAATGCTTGATGAAATTGCAGTTGAAGCATGTTTTCACCAACGCTGTTACATGTGCTCAACTCTGTCATGGGCCCTCTTCCTCAACTTGAAGAACTCTTGTTATTAAAGGTGGACAGGAAGGAAAAGTCACTAACTTGATAATTCTATAAATGCTGGGGGTTTTTCAGCGAAAGATGCAAGTTACCTGTATTATTCTTGGTGTTCCTCCTATTCCTACATATTATTGTGGGATGTCTTCGAGTCTACCCTTTCCTGGAAGAGGAGTTGGCCAAGACTTTTGACAATAGCATGGCGAGCTTTGTAGCAATTTTTAGACTTTGAAGAAAATAGCAAGATAAGATGGGTCTGAAACTGAGAAGGGAGCAGAAACTATCACAACAGATCCATGATGGAAGTTCTGAACTTAAAGCTTGGGTGTTTGAATGTTCATTTATCCCCTCAGACTCGCCAAGTAAACGATGGCTAGGAAATACTGGCAAAAGTTCCCTTTTTATAAAGTTTTAAAGTCAGTAACATGAATTGACTATTAGGTTTCACTGGAATATTTGACTTTTTTTCATGCTGGTTAGTTTTCCCTGGTTTAATGTGCAGTTATTTCATCATAAAGTATTTTCAAATTGTTTTTTGTTACTATGTGATCTAGATTGTTGAAAACTGTTGCCTACTGCTTTTTGTTACAAGAGATTATTTCTAATTGACAGGGAAGAGAGCAGATGTATACAGGTTTCATGTACCATGGTCCCATGAAGATTCCGTTGTGACAACAAGGCCAGTATTACTTATAAACTGAGCATTAAAATAATTTTAAAGCATTATCTTGTTCTGCTTAAGAACATGAGCGTCATGATTAGCATGTTTGCGGATACTATTATTGCAGATATGGATGGAGAAAAATGGCAGGTGTAGTTTAATGTGGGTAAGTGTGTGGTGTTGCACTTAGCTCAGATTCAGATTCAGATTCAATTTTAATTGTCATTGCAATTGGCATAGCACATGTCCCTTTGCCCGCAAACAGCCTCACCAATAAACCTTTGAAAGTTCCTGCCCAATACCATCAAAATTAGCCTTTCCCCAGTTAATTAGACTCCCATAGAAACATAGAAGCTTAGAAAATAGGTGCAGGAGTAGGCCATTTGACCCTTCGAGCCAGCACCGCCATTCAATATGATCACGGCTGATCATCTAAAATCAGTACCCCATTCTTGCTTTTTCCCCACATCCCTTGATTTCTTTAGCCCTAAGAGCTAAATCTAATTCTCTTGAAAACATCCAGTGAATTGGCCTCCACTGCCTTCTGTGGCAAATCATTCCACAGATTTACAGCTCTCTGGGTGAAGAAGCTTTTCCTCATCTCATCTTCCTAAATGGCTTACCACTTATTCTTAAACTGTGTCCGTAAGTGTTTCTATAAGATGTCCTCTCATCCTTCTGAAGCCCAGTCAACCCATTCTTTCAGCCTGTTCCTATGCTGTACTCTATGATGCACTGATCAGCAACAATCCCTGATGAGAATCTCAGACTGACTGCAAGGAAAGAAAAATAGCAAAGTTGAAATCTAGATTTGCAGGAGGCAGAGAAAGACCAAAGGATGAAGGTCTTGGTTGGGAGACACCAACATGCTAATAGGTTCTCTTACCTAAATTCTGATTTCTGCCTGGCTGATTTTTAATGTCTACTGCAGATTTAAAAGTACAAATATAATGTGTAAATACAGCAATTACATTTGATCTTTTGTTTTAAAATTGAGAACACTGTTTAATATATTGGCTAAACATCCTGTCAAAGAATATCAAAATGTTCACGATAACCTGATTTTATAAGCAGTTTTATAGAATTTCTCATGATGTAACTGAGTTTTTTTTTACTCTAATGGAGCAAAGTTATCTTTAAACAATGGTAATGACTGAAGCTGCAGGAATTGGCATTTACTGACCTCTTCAGCCTGCAAGTTAAAGTACATGTGAATCAGATGGAACTAATTAGGACTGAAAGAGTGGGTAGTGCGAGCTAGTGCAATCATTTCTCCAGTACTTTTCTTTCATTGTGAGGAGGACAGGTGAAACAATGGTGCTTTCAGCTGAAATGTTTTGCTCCTACCAGTTAATTGAAAGATGCCTTTTATGATTGGGTATTTAGCACGACTAAGAATCAATGCTGCCATTCATCTGAAACACTTCAAAAGTTACTCTTTCGTGTATGCCTTAGCAATTTTAAAGGAGCTTCATAATTATGAGAAGGTGTGAGCATGGGCTGCGGAACCGGGGGGGGGCTGAGGGTGCTGCAGCCCCTCCACTTTTTTGACGAGACATGCTTCATAACCTGAAATTATCCGGCCCGCAGGTGTATTTTTCTCTTCTGAGGACCTCCGACATCCAGAATCTCAGAACAAGCGCACAGTGAGCGCGGCAAATCCAAAGATTTTAGAGCTCCGTGCCCCCCCCCCCAAACCCCTCCCTCTCCTCCGCTTAACGGCCAATCACAGCGCGGTTCACCTAGTCGAGATATGGGGCAGTGAACGAAGCAATGTGATTAGCCGCCGAGAGGAAGGGCAGGAGGGCCCCGAGAGAGAGAGTCGACCTAGAGAGAGACAGAGTTTGGGGGGGGGGGGGGGGGGGGGGCGGTTGTGGAGTTGGGGTTGTGGAGTTGTGCAGGGCTGGTCCCGACATCATTCTCACCAATCAGCTGGGCAGGAGGCTGGCCTACTGAATTTGGACGTCGCACGGCACGCCGGGCGGTGACGTCATCTCGCAACGCCACACGCTAGGCGTACGCCGTCAAGACACGGCGTACGATGTCAAGACGCTGCATACGCCCGTTGAGGCGCTGTGTACGGCCTCAATGTGGCTGTGGGCCGACAGGCTGTTGTCGCGTGCGATTTTCTGACTCTAAGATTTTTTTTAGCCCCACGCGATGTCGGGACCAGCCCCGCACAACTCCATACGCCTCCGCCGATCGAAGTAGGACCGGCCCCGCGAGGCTCTACGCTTCAAGCAGCCACATTTGGTCGCGCTAGACGCATGCTATCGCATGCTGGTGGGACAGGCCCTTAACCCTCTTGAAAACATCTAGTGAATTGGCCTCCACTGCCTTCGGTGGCAGGGAATTCCACAGATTCACAACTCTCTGGGTGAAAACATTTTTTCTCATCTCAATCCTTGCCCCTTATTCTTAAACTGTGACCCTTGGATCTGGACTCCCCTAACATCGGGAACATTTTTCCTGCATCTAGCCTGTCCAATCCTTTAAGAATTTCATATGTTTCTGCAAGATCACCTCTCATCCTTCTAAATTCTAGTGATTACAAGCCTTGTCAACCCATTCTTTCATCATACGTCAGTCCCGCCATCCCAGGAATTAACCTGGTGAACCTTTACTGTACTCTCTCAATAGAAATAATGTCCTTCCTCAAATTAGGAGGCCAAAACTGCACACAATACTCCAGGTGTGGTCTCACCAGGGTCCTGTACAACTGCAGTAAGAACTCCTTGCTCCTATACTCAAATCCTCTCGCTATGAAGACCAACATGCCATTTGCTTTCTTCACTGCCTGCTATACCTGCATGCTTACTTTCATTGACTGATGAACAAGGACCCCAGATCCCGTTGTACTTCCCCTTTTCCCAATTTGACACCATTCAGATAATAATCTACCGCCTTGTTCTTGCCACCAAAGTGGATAACCTCACATTTATCCACATTATACAGCATCTGTCAAGAATCTGCCTGCTCACCCAACCTATCCAAGTCACCCTGCAACCTCAAAGTATCCTCCTCGCAGTATTGGCAACTTGTTCCATATACACACCACCCACTGTGTGACCAAAGTTGCTTCTCTGGTCCCTTTTAAATCTTTCTCCTTTCACTTTAGACCTATGCCCTCTAGTTTTAGACATCCTTACCCCGGCGAAAAGTGCTTTTCCATGTCCCGCTTGATTTTATGTATCTCTATAAGGTTATCCACAGCTCGAAACGCTCCATGGAAAAAAGACCCTTCTAATCCAGCCCCGCTTGATCTCAAACCCTTCAGGCCCAGAACATCCTTGGAGATCTTTCTTGCACTCTTTTCAGTTCAATGACATCTTTCCTATAGTAGGATGACCAGAAGTGTACACAGAACTTCAAATGTAGTCTTGCTAACATCTTGTACAGCTATAACATGCTGTATCACAAATCCTGTCCTCATTGTAAAATGAAAGCAAGCATGTCAAATTCCTTCTACATTACCCTGTCCACATATGTCTCCACCCTCATGAAATTATTTCAAGTCAAGAGTATTTTATTGTCATATGTCCCAGATAGAACAATGAAATTCTTACTTTCTGCAGCACAACAGAATATGTAAACATAGTACACTGTAAACAATATAATAAAGGAGAGAGAAAAAAAAAGTTTGGTGTGTGTGTATATATACACATACTCACAAATACACACACAAACACACAAACACACACACACACACACACACACACACACACACACACACACACACACACACACACACACACACACACACACACAACACACAAATGTGCAATAATAACAATAACATTCTATTGTAGTTCAGAGCTTATTTGAGGTTGTAATAAATAGCCTGATGGCTGTAGGGAAGAAGCTGTTCCTGAACCTGGACATTGCAGTTTTCAGGCTCCTGTACCTTCTTCCCGATGGCAGGAGTGAAATGGGTGTATGGCCAGGGTGGTGTGGGTCTCTGATGATGTTGGCTGCCTTTTTGAGGCAGTGACTCTGGTAAATCCCTTCGATGGTGGGGAGGTCAGAACCGGTGATGGACTGGGCAATGTTCACAACTTTTTGCAGTCTTTTTTGCTCCTGGGCGCTCAAGTTGCCGAACCAGGCTGTGATGCAACCAGTCACTGTGCTCTCTACTGTACACCTGTAGAAGTTCAAGAGAATCCTCTCTGACATACCAAACCTTTGTAATCTTCTCAGGAAGTAGGGGCATTGATGTGCTTTCTTTATGATTGCATCAGTGTGCTGGGTCCAGGAAAGATCTTCGGGAATATGCATACCCAGGAAATTGAAGTTTTTGACTCTCTCCACCATCTAAACAGGATTGTGGGTTCTCATCCTTCCTCTTCCAAACTCCACAATCAGTTCCTTGATTTTACTGATATTGACAGCCAGGTTGTTGTGCTGGTACCATTTGGTCAATCGGTCGATCTCACTTCTATACTCTGACTGATCACTATCTGTAATTCGTCCAACAATGGTGGTCAAATTGAAATGGTTCGGGATTGTGGTAGGAGTTGATATGCGCCATAACCAACCTCCCAAAGCACTTCATCACCACGGACATCATTGAGGCACGTCACCTTACTGTTCTTGGGCACCAGTATTATTGATGCCCTCTTAAGGTAGGTGGGAACCTCAGACCTCAGTACTTAGAAGTTGAAAATGTCCGCAAAAACTCCCGCCAGTAGGTCCTCACAGGTTTTGAGAACTCGACCGGGTATACCATCTGGTCCAGATGCTTTTCGAGGGTTCACCCCCCTGAAGGATCTTCTGACATCTGCCTCTGTGACTGTGACTGTGACTGTGACTGTAATACCATCAGGGCGTATTGGGGCTCGGGAAGACACATCAGTGTTCTCCTAATCAAAGCGTGCGTAGAATGCATTGAGCTCGTCAGGGAGTGATGCTTCGCTGTCGCTTGAGCTGCCTCCTGATTTTGCTTTGTAGGAGGTAATGGTATTCAAGCCCTGCCACAGTTGCCGAATATCCGCTTCATCCCTTAGCTTGGAGCGAAAGTCCCTTTTGACCTTTTTAATGGCCTTGTCGAGGTCGTATCTGGACTTCTTATAGACCTCTGCGTCACCAGACCTGAATGCCCAGGATCTGGTCCTCAGAAGAATGCGGATCTCCTGGTTTATCCAAGGCTTCCAGTTAGGAAACACTTAGAAGGTTTTTTTAGGAACACAGTCCTCCACACATTTCCTTTGGAAGTCTGTAACAACTGTGACGTATTCATTCAGGTCTGTTGCCAAGTCTTTGAACATTGCTCAGTCCACTGACTCCAAGCAGTCCCGGTGTCGCTCCTCTGCTCCCCAGACCAGCTCTGTGCAGTCCTCACCTCTGGGAGTGTGCTCTTCAGTTGCTGCCTGTATGCAGGAAGAAGCAGCACCGCTGAATGGACGGATTTCCCGAAGTGAGGGCGAGGGATGGAGCGATTGTCATCTCTGATGGTCGTCTAGCAGTTGTCAAGGATGTTTAATCTTCTGGTGCTGCAGGAGACATGTTGCTGGTAGTTGGGGAGTGATTTCTTCAGGTTGGCTTTGTTGAAGTCCCTGGATATGATGGTAAAGCCCTTGGGGTACGCCGACGGGTGCTTGTTGACCACGGCGTGCAGCTCCTCCAGTGCTAGATGGACGATTGCCTGGGATGGGATATGGACCGCGGTCAGGATGATGGAGGTGAATCCCCTTGGGAGGTAGAAGGAGCGGCACTTCACTTCAAGATATTCCAGGTGCGGAGAGCAGGAGTTAGACAGAACTGCCTCGTTTGAGCATCACGAAGAGTTGACCACGAGGCAGATGCCCACGCCTCTCCCTTTCCCAGATGCCTGTGTTCAGTCCATACAATGGATGGAGAAACGTTCATGCTGGATGTCTGAGTCTGGGGAGCTGAGGGTGAGCCTCAGAGCATTCCATCAGCTCCCTTTGATTAAGCAGCCTTGCCCTCCTCTTTATTTGCTCGTGATTGTACATTGGATGGTAGGGAGAGGGGGTTGTGGTCCCCTGTGCTTCAGTCTGACTTGTAGTCCGGCACGCTGGCCACGGTTCCGGGCAATGGAGGCCTGTCCGGTGTTTCCAGGACCAGTACTTGCTGTTCCTGCGACCCTCCACCAGGTCGGGGATTCCCCTGCGATCGGGAATTCCCTTACAGTCGGCTGCTCCGTTGCTGCCACTAGATTGCAATAGCGCTAATGCGTTTAAATGCATTAGCAGCTTGTCTGTTACAGCGCTGGATTCTGCTGTTTCTTTTATACAGGAAAGCTGAAAACGACTATATTTGATGATATTCTGCTGTGCTGCTGACAAGATGTCGCCACAGACAGGCTCTATTTTCCTTATCGAGGGCTCTCGGTTTCACAGTACTCCCCAGAGCCCCTAGCATTCACCGTGGAAGCCTTGCCCTGGTTTCTCCTATCAACATGTAACTGAATTCTATGTGCCATTCATCAGCCACTTGCCTGGTTTGTCAAGATCCCATTGTAATCAAAGATAACATTCTTCATCAGACCACCATAGAATATGGAACAGTAAAGCACAGGAATAGATCCTTTGACCCATAACGCCTACACGAATCTCTTCTGTATGCATGTGTTCCATATCTCTCCATACCCTGTGTTTATCATGTGTTTATCTTAAAGCCTCTTAAACACCACTATCTTATCTGCCTCCAACACCACCCCTGGCAGGGCATTCCAGGCACATACTACTCTCCGTGTTAATAAAAAATTCGCTCCGCACGTCTAAATATCTGACATAGCTATGTCTTCTACTATTTGACGTTTCTGCCCTGGTAGAAATGTTCGGACTGTCTACCTTTTATAAATTCTTCTCTGGTCCCTTAACTTCTAGTGCTCCAGGGAAAATAATCCAAGTTTGTTCAACCTCTCTTTATAGCTAGTGCTCTCTATCAGTATTCTGATAAACTTCTTCTGCACCCTCTCCAAAGCTTACGCATCTTTTCTGTAATGGGGCATACAGAACTACACAAAATACTCCAATTGTGGCCTAACCAAATTCCTTTTCTAGTTGCAAGATAGTTAACTTTGTGACTCTTATGACCAATGAAGACGAACATGCCATATGTCTTCTTTACCAGTCTATCTATTATGTTGCCACTTTCAGAGAACTTTGGATTTATTTGATCCTTCTGTACATTAGTGCTGTTAAGGGCTCTTTACTTTCCCTTTACATTTGACCTCCCAAAGTGCAACACCACACACTTACCCACATTAAACTCCACCTGCCATTTATCCGCCCATATCTGCAGTTCTGGTGTATCAGCAAACATGCTAATCGTACCACCCATATCTTTAATATAAATAACGGACAACAGTGGACTCGGCTCCAATTCCTGTGGTAAACCACTTGCTAGAGTCCTCGAGTGTGAAAAACAAACCTTTACCACCATCCTCCATTTCCTCTCTTCATGCCAATTTTGTATCCCTTTGACTAGCTTTCCTTGGATCTCATGTGATCTAACCTTCCAGACCAGCCTACCATGAGGTACCTTGTCAAATACCTTGTTAAGGTCCATGTAAACATCATTTAGGCACAACAGAGGATGTACTTCCTGCGGCAGCTGAGGAAGCACAATCTGCCACAGGCAATGATGGTCCAATTCTATATGGCCATCACAGAGTCTGTCCTCACCTTCTCTATCATGGTCTGGTTTGGCTCAGCCACCAAGCACGCCACCTGGAGGCTGCAGCAAATCGTCTGATCAGCTGAGAACCTTCCCTCCATTGACGAACTGGGCCAGGAAGCGAGTGGGTAAGATCATCTCTGACCCCTCTCATCCTGGCCACAAACTCTTTGGATCACTTCCCTCTGGAAGGCGATTCCGGACTGTCAAAGCTGCCACAGCCTGACATAAATACAGCTTTTTTCCACGAGTAGTAGCTCTACTCAATAAACAAAAATCTGTAGCCTCCTTTTGCTCTGGTATTTTATTTAATTCACGTTTAATCAATAATGTTTTATTATTAATGTTTAATATTTTATGTATCATTCTTAACTGTTACTATATGTCATGTCACTTGTGGGCGGAGCACTAAGGCAAATTCCTTGTATGTGAATACTTGGTCAATAAACTTATTCATTCATTCATTCTACTGTACTGGCCTCATCATTCTTCATGGTCACCTCTTCAGAAATTTCAATTAAATCTGTGAGACGCAATTTTCCACACAAAGCTATGATTGGAGTGCAACTGGGAAATGATTAGTGAAACTTGGCCAACAAGATCCGATATATACTCGTTTCCCTTATCCCTAACCTGTCTGAAGAAGGGTCTCGACCCGAAACATTGCCCATTCCTTCTCTCCAGAGGTACTACCTGCCCGCTGAGTTACTCCAGCATTTTGTGTCTACGATTTAAAGCAGCATCTGCAGTTCGTTCCTACACAAGATCAGATATATACTTGTGTGGCATGCTGAACATTATGACATAGCAAGAATTGTCCTGCAAGTTCCAATATCTCAAATGATGTGATTAACTGTTTCATAAATGAGAATAGTGTCTAATGTGACAAAACACATAAATTGTTCTTTTAACTTGACCAAATATGGTATCTTATTTCATATTGTTTTAAAAGCTCGCACCAGTGTTATCTGTTCATGTCAGTTTTCCATAGCAAGGAAAAATAAAAGACTCTTTTAATTTCAGTGTTCCATCTTCCACTGTGATCTATGCCAAACTGCACAGAGCGAGGCCTGAGAATGATAGCTCTGTACCAGAGTTACAGCTTCACACAACCAGAAATTGTCAATATGAGGTAGGTTGCTGATTTATTTTTCTCTCCTGCATTTACTTTTCCACTAACATTTGCTCTTGAAAGACTTGCTCTTGGATAATACATTACATTATAATAATTTGAACATTACAAATCAACAGCACTGTCAGGACGTACAGTGTGCTGCTTACTTTTGCATGAAAGGAGGCATTCCAGAGGAGTATGATTTGAAGTGTAAATTTGTTTCCGTGCATTACTCATAGAGTGATGCATGCTCTTAAATCTGCTTTTGCACTTTTGTGTACATAAGTTGTGGACTTCATTCTGTTTCACGGGAAACTTGAATCACTGTGTGCATGATAATCACATTAATATTTTGCCCCCGAATGATCACGTTGAATGGCAGTGCTGGCTTGAAGGGCCGAATGGCCTACTCCTGCACCTATTGTCTATTGTCTATTGCATCTTGTCATCTGTAGTTACTGGTGCAAATCCTGTTGACTAACAGCTGACCAGCCTGGTAGCCTGGAGTGTGTGGGAGCTCGCATACCAACACATCTGCCCTCCCGCACTGCCACTGAATTCTTCATTCAGCTTGAGTTTATACCAGGGATAGCTGCGGTACAAACAGTGACCCCATTTATTTTAATGCTCAAATTATTTGTTGGTGTTTCCAAGGTGCTGTCATTTAAAATAAAAAATCATTTGAATAGCTGTTCTCAACATTAAGCCATCCAAGAGAATTCAAGAGCCGTCCAAGTCTGAAGAAGGGTCTTGACCCGAAACTCACCCATTCCTTCTCTCCAGAGATGCTATCTGTCCCGCTGAGTTACTCCAACATTGTGTGCCTTTCTTCAGTGTGAACAGGCATCTGCAGTTCCTTCCCACACAAGAGAATTAGTTGTCCTGCAGACACTGCGCTGGGTCATAGGGACATCTTGGGTGCAGAGGATCAGTTTGTCTGGATCTCCATGCATGGATTTGTACCTCTAGGCTGGTTGGCACCATGGGAGCCAAGTCCAGAAAACGCTCTGGGTCCCACACAATTTGGCGAAAGGGTCTGAATGTCTTATCACACTGCAAGAAAGCACTATGATAATTGCAAATTCCTTCCTTCCATGATCGTACTTAACTGTGTAAAGTAATCCATATTACAACCATTTGGATTATAAAAGACCTGATTCTCTGCACATGATCTGGAAGCACATTCTCCACTGCAACCATGGACAACTTTGGCAAAAATATGTATGTACTTTCGCAGAAAATTAATAACCATATAACCATATAACAATTACAGCACGGAAACAGGCCATCTCGGCCCTACAAGTCCGTGCCGAACAACTTTTTTCCCTTAGTCCCACCTGCCTGCACTTGTACCATAACTCTCCATTCCCTTCTCATCCATATGCCTATCCAATTTATTTTTAAATTATACCAACGAACCTGCCTCCACCACTTCCACTGGAAGCTCATTCCACACCGCTACCATTCTCTGAGTAAAGAAGTTCCCCCTCATGTTACCCCTAAACTTCTGTCCCTTAATTCTGAAGTCATGTCCTCTTGTTTGAAAGAGTAATGAGGATCTCAAGAGGTTTAGTGGAATATTTTATAAAAGGAGTTGTTCATAAAACACCTAACTTGAGCTTGCCTAATCTGGTGAACATTCTGTACGGGCGGCCCGGTGCGGGGCTGAGACGCTCCCGTGTTGGCGGCCCGGAGTGGAGACGGTGCTCAGCCGTGGGCCAGTGGACGACATCGTTGGGAGCTCGAAGGTTACAGGCTGGTGCCTGTTTTCCGGAGCTCCCGTGGCAACAGCTGCGTCCGCTGGACTGGAGGGCGGCAGCTTCGACCACCCCCGGGCTGCGGAGCTTGAACCGCGGGACTGACTTACCGTCGCCCGGTGGGGTATCGCCTCAGCGCAGAGGGAGAAGAGGAGGGAAGAGACAGTAACCCTAAGACTTTTGCCTCCATCACAGTGAGGAGGTGCCTGGTAAACTCACTGTGTAGGTATGTTGCAAAGCCTACCTGATTTTTCGCTGAAAATCTATCCCAGCCCGTGTGCGCGATTTTGGCGCCGTTTAGAGGGGTCGGGTTTAAAACGCGATTTTCTCTAGGCTGTTCCAATCGAAGATGTTCAGCCTAGTTGATTATTAACGAAAAATCACTGGAAGACCCCGTCGCAAAAGCTATTATTAGTTTTAAAGGCCTTGTATAATAGTTATAGTAGTTTAAAAATCAATCTCTAAACCCGCGACCACCGGCAGCCGTCAGGGTCGCATAGAGCAGACAACAGAAGGTAGGCTGTTTATTTTTACATTAAAAAGGGCTTCTTAAGATCCCTTTATACAAAGTTTAATATTGCGAGTAGCTCATTTTGGGCCCATTATATCCCGCAGTATTTTTCTGGGCATTTGAGGGTACAAATCTACCGCAATGTGAACGTTCTAAACCAGCGTGTTCACAGGAACCCACTAGAAAGCTGATTTAAAATGGACTTTAATTTACAGCAATTGAACACTAAATTCCTTCCATTTGGCCTATAAATTAATGTAAATGAGATTTAAAAATCATGTTTTATTGTGAACTATTTATGAATATTATTTGGACACTTAGGCTATTTAAAAATGTTAATCATTTATTAAGAAATGGATAGATGTTTAGATCTAGTAATTGAAGTTTGAAATTAGCTACACGGGTAACTAACTAATTATATGCTTTAATTTCAGGTCATCCAAGTAAGATTATTTTATATTTGTTTCAGAATGGTTCAGTCTATGATAACTGAAAATTTCATTCAGTTCTCTTAATTTTTAAGAAGGTTATGGCCTTTTGACAGCACACGATCACAACTTTTTTGTTATGTCCATAGAAAATCAATAGGGAACAAGATGCTTATTTCCGAGTATGAAAATGGCCATAACTTTTTAAATACTTGAGATATGAAAGTGAATTAGGTGTCAAATTAAACACCTTGCTTGCCTTGATTTCATTATACCTTAACCTTCTATATCAGCATACCATACACCATCTGTTCAAATGCCTTATCAAGTCCATCTGGACAACTTTCACTGCCCTTCCTTCATCAACTATCTTCTTCACCTCTTCAAAATTTCAATTAAATTAGTGAGACAGGAGATCTCTATGGAGACGTGGCAATTATCCCTGATCAGACTGTTTTTCCAAACGGATATATATCCTATTCACATTTTCTTAAATAATTTCTCTACCATTTGCATAATATCCATCGGTCTGCAGTTTCCTGCTTTATTCCTTTGCATTTTGTAAATAAAGTATCAGTATGGTGGCACAGCGATAGAGTTGCTGCCTTACAGTAAATGCAGCGGCATGGATCCGGGTTCGATCCGGACTATGGGAGCTGTCTGTACAGAGTTTGTACTTTCTCCCTGTGACAACGTGCGTTTTCTCCGAGATCTTCGGTTTCCTCCCACACTCCAAAGACGTACAGGTTTGTATGTTAATTAGCTTGGTAAATGTAAAAATTGTCCCTGGTAGGTGTAGGATAGTGTTAATATGTGGGGTTCGCTGGTCGGCACGGACATGATGGGCCGAAGGGTCTATCTCCGCGCTGTATCTCTAAAACTAAAACTAAAAACTAATTAGCTATCCGCACAGAGGGATCTTGGTGTTCAAGTCCATAGTTCCCTAATTATGGCATTCATGCAGATAATGTGGTGAAAAAGGCATTTGGCCCACCTGCTTGCAGAATTGTTTTCATCCATTAAATTCATTTTGCAGAAAGATGCTAATGATTGTACTGCATTTACTTATTAAATAAATTACCGAAGATTGTGTTTCTCAGTAAACACTGCATCTTTCTATTAATATAAAGGAAACATGAATTGGAAGAGAGAGTTTACTTCAGTTCATTTAATTTTCCTGCAATTAGCTGATGCCTTAATGAGTGCTGTAAAAACTGACTTTTAATAGACGATCTTGGATTTTTACAGATGGTAAAATCTTCAGTGTACAAAATTGTACACACTTTGGCTGAATTTTAGTGTTGAAGTAAGCAGGGCTTCTATTCATCAGCAATATTATTATGCAAAGTTGTTCACATTTTCTTAATTATAACCTTCTGAACAGCAAAAATCGTTAATGTTGGTTGTAATGAACTAATGCATTGTACAGAGAACCACAGCATAATTGGTATTAATGCAATGCAACACTACAGGCTAAATGTAAAGAAAGGGTCAGGAATACCACAAAGCCCTTTTATGAATACAGAAGGATTGAATGACCAAAGAAACATTGAAATAGAAGATAGACACAAAAAGCTGGAGTAACTCAGCGGGACAGGTAGCATCTCTGGAGAGAAGGGATGGGTGAAGTTTTGGGCTATTCTACTGTGCTACTACTAATAAAAGAAACATAAAACATTAATAGGTTCTAATCTGCAGTAATTTTCTTTAAATATAATAACAAATTTATAGATTTTCTATTGATGGGACAAATCATTTGTTGAGATCCAATGACTATGCTCATGAACTGGTCCTTAGTGGAGGTTGTACCTCAGCCTTCCACTCAGCAGAGCACAGGCCCTGGGGCCTTTTGTGCTGCCTGTCGGACACCTCATAGAGCTCAGTGAGATAGGTCCTGAGGTCATAAGTGATAGAAGTAGAATTAGGCCATTCGGCCCATCAATTCTACCCCGCCAGTCAATCATGGCTGATCTGTCTCTCCCTCCTAACCCCATTCTCCTGCCTTCTCCCCTTAACCTCTGACACTTGTACAAATCAGGAATCTATCTATCGCTGCCTTAATATCCACTGACTTGGCCTTCCACAGCTTCTGTGACAAAGAAGTCTAACCCCATTCTCCTGCCTTCTCCCTTAACCTCTGACACTTGTACAAATCAGGAATCTATCTATTGCTGCCTTAAAAATATCCACTGACTTGGCCTCCACAGCCTTCTGTGACAAAGAATTCCACAGATTCAACACCCTCTGACTAAAGAAATTTCTCCACATCTCCTTCCTCAAAGAACATCCTTTAATTCTGAGGCTCTGACCTCTAGTCCTCGATTCTCCCACAAGTTGTGAACTTCAACACTATTCTCAATTTCCAAGCTAGGATATCCACTTGCTGCACCCATGCTAAGTTAACCTGGCCAAAGTACATTAATCCCATTGAAATCAAGGAAGAAATCTGCTGTCTTGTTAAAGATAAAAAATGGTGGGTTTAATTTGCAAAGATATGTAAAGTTAGTTTGAATGTTTTAGTTGTTTTGTTAAAATATATGTTTTACTCATATGTTCATGTTATAGAAGCAGAATTAGCCTATTTGGCCCATCAAGTCTACTCCACCATTCAATCATGGCTGATCTATCTTTCCCTCTCAACCCAATTCTCCTGCCTCCCCATAACCCCTGACACCCTTACTAATCAAGAATTTGTCAATCTCCGCCTTGAAAATATCCACTGACGTGACCTCCACAGCCACCTGTAGCAATGAATTCCACAGATTCACCACCCTGTGACTAAATAAATTCCTCTTTGTCTCCTTTTTGAAGGTACATCCTTTTATTCTGAAGCTCTGGCCTCTGGTCCTAGATTGTCCCATTAGTGGAAACATCCAACGCGAAGGTTTTAGCGAAAAATATTAACTTATTAAAAATGTATATGTTGGAGCAGGGGTAGGCCACTTGAACCTGTTCCAGCAGGTCTGTAATCTCTGATCGCCATTCCTGACCACCCCTGATGACGTTCCCCCTCTTATCAAGAATTTATCTAATACTGCATTACAAATATTCTGCTACCATCAGGCTCTGAACTAGAGAGCTCCAATGATTCATAACCCATGGTGAGAGATAATTTCTCTTTTTTAAATAGGTAGCCCATTCTTAAGGAATTTTCAATTAAATTAATTTTTGTGCTCACATTTTCAAATTTAGTACAATATGACAATCCTTTAAGTATTTTTCATCTAATTTGTTTGAGATTCTTACATCTGTCTCTCAAATGTTTGTTTTAGATAACTATCAGGACATCTTTCTGTCAAGTTCTTGGGCAGGTAAGTGATTATGGTTTATAGCTCATTTTTAATCCATTTTATTTTGAAGTTGTGAATACTTACTGCATGTAGATTCAATTGTTAATTATCCGACGGTATTGTGCTGAAATGACTTGATAATGAGGGCAGTATTCCTGGGGTTAAAAGCACCAGTTTAAACAGTGCATTGTTGAAGTAAGACTCCATCCATTTCCTCTGTTTTGTGTCAAAGTACCAATGAAGCAGAATTTTCAGTAGACGTTTTCAGATAGTTGAATTTGAAATTTGATAAACTCCGAAAAAATATGAGTCATATATACAGTACAAAACAATATACCTGTAATGTTTTCAGAATGAGAAGAGGTGTATTCCACAATTTTTCATCATTTTTGGTCACACACGTGACTAGGAATGGCCCATCACCGCTTGCTCGAACAACCTAGGAAGAACATGGCATCCTTGGAGGGACACGCGTTCTGCATTGCTTCAGTTAAAAGGCAATCCAAAATTATTCAGTAGATTCGTAGACTGTCATTTAGAAGTTTGACTAGATTTGTTTAATTGGTGTTTTTACTCTGTCAAATTATTTTGTATATCCCAATGGCTTGGAATAGAGCAACCACCTTTTCAAATCTATCCCATCTTTTGGAGTAATCTCGTCAGCCAGCCTTCTTCTCTTTAATCGCATGTCCGACATGCTCTTTGCGACCTACATAGAATCATAGAAAATAGGTGCAGAATTAGGCCATTCGGCCTTCCAAGCCAGCATCGCCATTCAATATGATCATCCAAAATCAGTACCGCGTTCCTGCTTTTTCCCCATATCCCTTGATTCTGTTGGCCTTAAGAGCTGTATCTAACTCTTGAATGAGCCTCCACTGCATTCTGTGGCAGAGAATTCCACAGATTCACAACTCTCTGGGTGAAAACGTTTTTCCTCATCTCAGTCCTAATTGGCCTATCCCTTATTCTTAAGGGGTAGGCCAATGAAGACCAACATGCCATTTGCTTTCTTCACTGCCTGCTGTACCTGCATGCTTGCTTTCAGTGACTGATGTACAAGACACGAAAGTCTCGTTGCACATCCCCTTTGCCTGTTTGACCATCTAATAGAAACTCCTTTATGTGATGCTTTCGGCATCACGAATGCGCCAACAGGTGTCATCATCTCAGTCCTAAATGACCTACCCCTTATTCTTACACTGTGACCCCTGGTTCTGGACTCCCCCAACATCGGGAACATTTTTCCTGCATCTAGCGTGTCCAATCCCTTAAGAATTTAATGTTTCTATAAGATCCCCTCTCATTCTTGTAAATTCCAGTGAATACAATAAGATAGACAGAGCTCGAGTGTTTGGCGAAACTGTCGAGTAGTCTACACATGGGCAGTTTGGGTAGCTTACAACCCAATGGTATGAACATTGAATGCTCCAATTTTTAAGTAACACCACCCCCCCCCCCCCCCCCCACCATCCATCTCTCTTTCCTGTGCTACCCCTGTTTCCCCCAAACCCCTCCCCCTTGTGCGTACCTTGTACTCTCACTATCTCGCCCCACTTCTCCCTGCCCCTGTCCCCATCCACCTATACCCCTTTCCTCCCTCTCTTCTGGCTTTACATCTCATTTCTCGTTTCTCCCTGTCTGACATCCTTTTGTCTCCTTTTCATCTTTGTCACCTATTCCACCCACCTGCTAATTAAACCCCTGACTTGCATCCACCTATCACTTGACAGGCTTTGTCCTGTCCCACCTCTCTCTTTCAGCTTTCTTCTTCCCACTTGGACCAGTTGGAAGAAGGGTCCCAACCTTTCCTCCACAGGTGTAGCCTGATCCACTGAGTTCCTCCAGCAATTTGTGCTTTGTTCAAGATTCCGGCACCTGCAGTTCCTTGTGTTTCCCATCATTTGGTCAAACATTACCTCTCGAACAAAAATTAATATAGTGGATGTTATACAAAGAAATATGACAGAACAAAGTTCTGTTTATGGGATGTTGTCTGTGCAGTAATATTGAGCAGACTTCAATCGTATTTGGTTGGCTGTGAATCAAATGGTGCCACCCTGGAGATGTAAAAGATGTTCTTTAAATGCATCACGCAAGTGCTTTTACTTTTCTAAGCTATATTTTATTTTCTTGGGAAACCTCAGCAGATGCTAAATGTACTTTGATGGCATTTACTTTGGTCTGAACACATAAAAGATTTGCCAATGAGCGTTAAGGTACCATCAACAACTGTTTGTAAATGGAGTAATTATTACTTGAACGACGAAATCATAGCTTGGTTTGAAAAAAAGTGTTTGCATTTATACTGCAGTTGTCAGTATAAGACCAGTCACTGTTTATAGTTCCATCCAAGTGTTATCTCCTTGTTTGCTTTGCTCATCTCCTATCTTACTGGAATTCTAGCCTCGGTGGAGATCACTGCCTGTGTTCAAGCAAATCTGAATAGTTCTTGCCCAACAATTTAATGATCATAGACCTTCCAGGGGAAGAATTTCGAACTTACAAACTTAAAATTATTATTTTCCTCTGGGATTTAGACAGCATTATTGTTTTTAATCTGTGAGCGTGATTTGAATGAACACCATGATTGAGCTCCACAGCCCTTCGGGTGGAGGTCAAAAGGTCCATCAGTCACCGAATGAAGATTTAAAAAAAATGTTTCCCTGATCTCAGCCCTATCCCTCATTCACAACCTGCACCTCAGGGTCCGAGACTCCTCAACCAGAGAAATTACCTTCCCGGCTTCTTACCTGTAAGAATTCTCTATATTCAATGAGATTGCCTCTCATTTTTCTAAACGCTGAAGGATATAGGTTTAATCAATCAATATCAATATCAGTTTTATTCGTCACTTGCACATAAAGTGCAAGTGTAATGAATTTGCCAGCAGCGGTACAATGAAAAAAGAACACACAAAAACACAATAAAAAATTTAACAAATTTTGGCCAGTCCTCCATTTTCCCCATTTCGTGGTCGGGATTTCAACTCTCCGCAGCCGCTGTTGCAGGCGTCCAGAAGTTCAGACAAGGTAAAGTCCAGATAAAGTCCAGGTAAGTCCTGAATCGGTGCTTCGCCATCAGAGCTTCAGGTTGGTGTAGGCCGCAGGCCAGCGGTCGAAGATTTAAAGTCCCCGCTGCGCCGCAGACAGCAGGGCCGGCGGTCAGAGCTCCTCTCCAGGGGTCCCCGGCGAGGGACCCAGCTCCTGATGGTAAGTCCCTGCCATGGGTCAGCGGTCGGAGTTTCTTCTCCTCCCGGGTCCCCAACGAGGGATCCCAGGCTGCAGACGCCGAGCCAGCTGGAGCTCCGTAGACCGCGGCTTCAGGCTGCTGTGGGCCAGCGAATGGAACGCTCCCCTCCAGCGACGGCTCGCCCGCTCTGCGATGAGAGTCCACGCTACGCCCACAGATGAATCCCTGGGCACGTCTCCAGGAGGGCCGCACCTATCCTCGATGTTAGGCCACGGGGGAGGCGACATGGAAAAAGTCACCTCTGCGTGGAGGAGGCGACCAAAACAGTTTCCCCCCTACCCCCCCCCCCCCCCCCCAACACCACCCCCCCCACACAAGACACACAAAGAAACATTCAAAACACACATTAGGACACACTAAAAAAAATTAAAAAGTTGAAAAAAACTAACACGCTGCTGGCAGGGGTGCCCTCTTGCAGCGGTGCCACCGACCTTTTGATTAATTTGATTAATCTCTTGGTATGTGGTGAACATAATGTTCCTGAAACATAACTAGTAAATCTTTGCTCTACTCCCAAATTACCAAAACTATGCAAAATTATCCAGGTGAGGTCTTACCAAGCCACTGTCCTCCTCCTTCTACATTAAAATCCTTCTGGAATAGAGGTTGATATAGCATATGTGTAGGAAGAAACTGCAGATGCCGGTTTAAACCGAAGATAGATATAAAAAGTTGGAGTAATTCAGCAGGACAGGCAGAATCTATGGACAGAAGGAATGGATGAAGTTTCGGAAACGTCACCCATTCCTTCTATCCAGAGATGCTGCCTGGCCCGCTGAATTACTCCAGCTTTTTGTTGATATAAGATCTGCCCTTTGATCACTTGCTGCAATCGCATTCAATGACTTTTATATAATTGCATTACTCAATCTCACCATTTAATGGGCACTTCATCCCATGCCCTAAACCATGCTGTGTGTATCACTGATCAGTTCTTGCCTATCCAAATGCTGGTAGATCATGTTTAAGGAATCCCCTCCAATAACTTACCCACTACAGAATTCATGCTCACTCGCCTGGAGTTGTCTGGCTTGTCCTTGCAGCTCTTCTTAAATAATGGGACAACATTAGCCACCCTCCAGGTTTCAGGATCTTTGCCTGCAGCTAAAAATGATGCAAATGTCTCTGCAAAGACCTCTGAAATGTCTTCCCTACTTTCCCACCAGACCCGACGATGCACTTATCCATGCACTTTAATGTACTTTAAATTTACCTTTCAATCTCGAATGGTGGCGCCATACAGTGTGGCAGCCTCGTTTGCAGCCGTTCGTCCTTTACCCTTTTTAAAAAAAAATGTGTTTGTTGAAAACATTTGTTTTGGAGGCCTTTTAGTCTTTTTATGTGGGGGATGGGTGGGGGGGAAGGGGGAAACTTTTTTCCAGTCCCTACCTGGTCGAGGATGCGTCCTTTCATCCGAGCCGCGTCTTCTTCGCCGCCTCTTCGCGGCCTACCATCTAGATTGGCGCGGCCTTTCCAGTGGGAGACCGGCCAGAGCTTCGAGCTGCAGCGGTACCATTGCGGAGCGGGAGATTCCTTACCCGGGTCGCCGTGTGAAGCTCCGGAATGCTGGGACTACCGACTTCAACATTGTGGAGCTGTGGTCTACGGAGCTTCCAGCCGCGGCGGTGCTGACTTCATCATTGTGGAGCCTGTGATCTTTCACCGAGGTCGCCAGTGTTGGAGTTCCGCCCAGCGCGGCCTGTGGACTTCGGGAGCTGTGGTCTCTAGTAGGAAGCGGCCGTTTAGGAACTCCAAGCCATTGAGAGCGTTCTTCTGATGCCGGAGCTCCATCATCCCGGCGAGAGGGCCTGAAACATAGGGCCGCCATAGCGGCGACTACGGAGGCCTCAAATAGGCCCCGACCACGGGTGAACATGGAGGAGGTGGACTGAACTTTGCTGCCTTCCCTCACAGTGGAAAACGTTGATCCCGCTGTGGGGGTATGTTTTATATGTTTAATGTTAAATTCCATTGTGTTGGGTTTATCTTATTTGTGTGCTGCAATGGCAACTCAAATTTCACTGCACCAATTGGTGTATGTGACAATAAATGTCCTTTGTCCTACACCCACTCTATGGTAATTCGTATATAATCTTCAAACAGCACCCATGTTATTCATGGTCTTTCACATAGTAAATATGATTGGGACATATTTATTTAATTTCTTCCCCATTTCTGGTGGCTCTTCTTAGAGATGCTGATCTTTAAGAGAATCTATTGTTTCCCTAGCCACGCTTTAACTCTGAATACACCTGTATTGTGGAATTTCTCACATTTTTCCAGCACCTTGCTTGTCAGATCTATTTCATGTCTTCTTTTAGTCCGTCTGATTGTCACCTTACGTATACACCTTACTTATTATACTCATGATGGGATTCACGCGATCATGACTGTCTTCATCTGATGTATGCCTCCTTTTTCCTGACCAGAGCTTCAACATCTCTCGTCAACCAACATATTGCCCCTGTACTCTTGTCATCTCACTTTTGAAAGCCTCCCAATTGCCAACCATCCGCTTTCTAGTCAACGCTCACATCTAGTCGATCTCCCGCAAGTTCCCGCTTATTGCCTCCGATATCAGCTTTGCCCCAATTTAGTTCCGTAATTGTGGGCCCATCCTGTCCTTCTCCATAATTAGTTTAAAACCAATGGAATTATGGTCACTGGTGCCAAAGTACTCCCCCTTTGACACTTCTCTTACTTGCCTGACCTCATTCCCCAAGAAGAAATCTAGTGTTGCACCCTCGTTAGTAGGGCCCTCTATATATTGATTAAAAAATATATATTGGACATTTTTAACAGATTCCATCCCATTCAAGCCCTTTACACATCGTGAGAGACCCAATCAATGTTAGGGAAGTTGAAATCTGCCACTTGTGCTACCCTATTATTTTTACAGCAAACTGCAATCTCCCCGCACATCTGCTCCTCGAATTCCTGCTGACTATTGGAAGGGCCTTTGATGAAGTCCCATCAAAGTATATAATTCACATCAAAAGTGATGTTTCTAAGTTCTACCCATACTGCTTAGCAAGCAACACAAAGCTTTTCACTGTACCTCGGTACACGTGACAATAAACTAAACAGAACTGAACATACACCCTCATTGGATAATTCCCCAAGAATATCCTCTCTAAGCATTGTAGTTTTTTCACCCTCATCAAAAGGGCAACCCAACCCACCTCCCCTTCCTCTCTTATCTACATCTCTTTTACACCTGTAGAGCTTGTATCTATTATATTTAATGCAGCTATATTTTTTCAGCATGAATTGTCTCTTGTTAATTACTGTTATGTTAATATATCTATCTATATATTACTAAAACTCTCGTCTCGTTTGGACATTTGTCTGCGTGCAAGCAATCTCAAGGAGCTACGCCAAAACGGTACACATTAGCGCAAAATTCTTCGCACCATCTTACTTGTCCTGTGGTCATTCCTATAAAGTTTCCTTCAGATTTGATGTTATTTTTCACAAGTTATTGATATTTACAAGTTTAAAAAAGCAAACTTTGAGAAGAATGACTGTGCTGTGAGAGTTCTTCTGGCAGTTGCAGGTATGACGTCACAATGGCATCTCACAGTCCTCCAATCACAATGGGATCTCATTTACATACGTTGCCGTGAAGATTCCGCCACCCGACAATGACATCACAATTGGATCTCAGCTGCCACCTGACAGTGACTGATTGTAGGGGACAGGTGAGAGAGGGAGAGGTGACAGAGAGACAGATATAGAGATAGAGAGACTGAGAAACCGATATGGGGTTAGTGTGTGTGGGGGGCAGCCCATAATGACATCACAATGGGATCAGTAGCTTCCACCTCAAGGGGGGTAAGGAGGGAGTGAGATTTAATTTGTTTTTAAATCAGATTCTTGGGGAGAGCTTTCCTTTATTTAAACATATTCCAGATATTTCCTTGTGGGGGAGATGGAGGAGCCATCCATGTGGGGGGTTTCGTTGAGGGGTGAGGGGTGGAATAGGGGAGAGGTTTCATTCCCAGAACTTTCCTTTATTGACAAAAAATAAAACGGTGGCCTCACTTGCCCCTCCCCTTCCCGTGTTTACTTAAAATCCACTTTGATAATCACTTCAACACTTCAGTGCTGACAGTTGCAGCTATGACGTCACAATGGGATCTCACAGTCCTCCACCCAACAATGTTGTCATCATAGAACACTTATCATGGTCCTGGCAGCAAGTGATTGAACAGGAGGGGTAGGGGGCCATGGGAAGTGGAATTGGAATTTTTTTTTAATGTCCAGTGCTGGGCGAGGCAGGGGAGTGGTGGAATCTTACGTTGGGGAACGGGTTGCGTTGGGGGATCAGGCCTCCCATCGGGGATATGGGTGAGTGGTGGAATATTGCATTGGGGGAATGGGTGAGTGGTGGAAATGGGTTGCGTTGGGGGAACGGATGAGTGGTGGATTATTGTGTTGGGGGAATGGGGCCCAACGGGTCCCACTTGGTCTAGTATATATTACTAAAACTCTCATCTTGTTTGTGAGACTGCCTGTCTGATTATTCATGCCCGGAACTATACCAAAACGGTACACGATAGCGCTACAATTTTTGGACCACCTTACTCACAATTGTCCTGTGGTGTGTTTTTATCGTTTCGTTTAGATTGATGTTACATTTTGCAAGTTATTCACATTTATAACTTTTCAAAATCCGACTTTGAGAACAATCTTTCTTCTGCACTGGCAGTTAAAGCTATGACATCACAATGGGATTGTAGCTCTGCCTGTTACAATGTTGCAATCCCAGGACACTGAGTCCTGGCAGCCCTAGCAAGTCAAATTGCATTTTTTTAAAGTTTTAAATGAAGAAGGGTGAATAAGGGGAAATGAGCCTTCCCTGCACAATTGGGGGCTATGGGTGAGTGGTGGAATATTGGTCTAGTTAGTTATAAAAGTCTGGTTTCATCAACCAGGCAAATTAATTGTTGCATTTGTATCATTCCATTTAATCCCAACTTAGTTTGAAGCTATGATGATGTAGAAGACAAGGACAGTTTAGCATCTTGTGTAAAAGAGGCCATTATCAGCAACTTTAATTTAAAGATTGTCTGAAAATATGTCTTTGTAACATCACACCTCCAAAGATTAAGTAGCACACGCCACATACAGCAACACTTGGACGACATTCATCCATAAGTGGCAAGTAGCGTTAGTGCTGCAAAAGTGCCAGGCAATGAGCACCAACAAGAATGAATTTAATCACCGGAGGTTTATCTTCAATGGCATTTCTATCTCCAGGTCCCCCATCATTAGTTCTCCAGGGGAGGTCACCATTGACCAGACACTCCATTGGACCAGCCACATAAATACAATGGCTACATGGCCAGGTCAGAGACAGACAATCTCATGGAAGGACTGGTTTCCTGGACATTATTCCACTCACCACCTGCCAGCCACAAGACTGGAATGTGAGGGAAAACACTCCACTTTCCTGAAGATCGACATAAAAAGCTGGAGTAACTCAGCGGGACAGGCAGCATCTCTGGAGAGAAATGGGTGACGTTTCGGGTCGAGACCCTTCTTCAGACTTGTTGAGTCTGAAGAAGGGTCTCGACCCGAAACGTCACCGATTCCTTCTCTCTGGAGATGCTGCCTGCCCTGCTGAATTACTCCAACTTTTTGTGTCTATTTTCAGTTTAAACCAGTTACTTATTACACACTCCATTTTCCTGGATAAGTGCAGCTCCAACAACTCTCAAGAAGTTCAACACCATTGAAGACAAGGCAGCTTGCTTGATTGGCACCCCATCTAGGGCCCTAAACTCTGTACTTTTATTGGTCATAAGTGATTGGAGTAGAATTAGGCCATTCGGCCCATCAAGTCTACTCCGCCATTCAATCATGGCTGATTTATATCTCCCTCCTAACCCCATTCTCCTGCCTTCTCCCCATAACCTCGGACACCTGTGCTAATCAAAATTCTATCTATCTCTGCCTTAAATTTTTCCTCTGACTTGGCCTCAACAGCCTTCTGTGGCAAAGAATTCCACAGATTCACCACCCTCTGACTAAAGATCAGAATGCAAAGGTTGCTTGTATTCCTTCTACACAATACACTGCAATTACCTGCTCAAACGATGCAACTGCACCTCCTCAAGCCTCAGGACAAGGGGTAGAGGTGCACTGGAGCACCACCATCTGTGGGTTCCCTTCCTATCATGGCGGCATTTGATCGCTGAGTCGAACTCCCAACCTAACAGCATAGCGGCAGTATCATCGCTTAAAGGGCTGCTGCAGTTCACCAGCACCTTCTCAACAGTGATTAGTTAGTAAATGTTGGATCCCAAAAATAAATATTAAATAAAAAACTTTTGAATTGCGTCACAATGTATTTTGAATGGAAATCAGCTTTCAAACCTTATATTTTCATTCAAATACCGTTATATTTATGTGTTTCTTTAACAGCCCAGAGCTCATTTGGAGTTTTGGCAATATTCTAAACAGCAGTAAATACTGTTTAAAATAACTGTATAAAACATTTAGAAGACATTTGGACAGATACATGGATAGGAAAGGTTTAGAAGGACTAAACATGGGCAGGTAGGGCTCGTGCAGATGGGGCATCTTAGTTAACATAGGCAAGTTGGGCCAAAGGGCATGTTTCCCATGCTGTATGAATCTCAATGACTGGTTTTAAGCTGTTATAATTTAAGCTGTTATAAATAATGGGATCTGGAAATATAGTTATGTTCTGGCATGGTGACAAGCAATTGAATTTGGGAGCTGCAACTAAAAGTTGGTTTATTTTTATTCAAGGCTGCATTCTACTTTATCGTTCCGTAAGTTAATCGACTTGGTACACTTTTACATCATTGAAATGTTTTATGTTTGCACTTTAAGAGTTCTGAACATATTAGCTGCTTCTTTGCACTGTGGCACCATGTCAACACATTAATATTCATTCTTACGCACTGCCCCGCTTAACTGCAACTTAGCACATTTAAATTTGATCACTTTTTTTAAAAGAAGAGTCTGAATTCTGGATCTCAGCTCTGAAAATTTTTGAAGAGGATGGAATATTTAGCAGAAGTTATTTCAAAGCCACAGCAATTAATTAGTTCCTGTTTAAATTGTGGGAGGGTGTAGGAGACTGGCAGTGGCTTTTCCAGATTGGCTGGTTTTCTGTGGTAAACCTATTACGTTAGGCTAATGATTTAAAAAGGCATTTGTCAACATTGGTGCTCACTGTAACCAAGAAGATTACAGCCGTTCATTTAGGCACATGTGAGTTCGCAACTGAGACATTGAAATGTGCAAAGTCTTGCTATCCTAGCAAATGAATGATTGAACATTGTGAAGGAAATGGCTTTGGCTGCAGTAGTACACATCTTCTCTGAAGAAAATATAAAGAAGCACGCAGCAATGTTTCAAGAACAGGACTACAAACATAACCAGCTTATCAGAGGAAACATGATATCACGGGAAGAATGCTGCAAATATCTTACACCCTTGAAGTTGCTGGAAATAGAGAAGTGGAGACTGGCTGTTAAGGCAGCGTACGAAGTGGAACTAGTGAGAAGAAAAGATTCAAAATACAAACTGGCAAGGGATCTGATTCCAAAAGAGGCCTCAAAGTTGCATATCTATCCTTTGCACGTACGGTCAGGTGAAAGGAATCTCAGCATTGCATTTCGAGAGGTCAAAAGTGCCGGTTTAAGTAAAGATAACATTAAGCAATTTAAAGCTTCTTTAAGTGCGCCGAGGTTACCACGGCAGCTACACAAAGTTCCATTTTCGTTCCTGAGGAAGAGATATGCTGTTTCTTCTGTTACCCAGACCTCTTTAGAAAAGCGTTTTTACGAAATTGGCAGAAGCAGCTCTTCCCTTAAGTCTTTGTGGACTCCACCAAATATTTATGAACCTTTGTCTGAATTACTCAGACAGAAGAATACTTCAGACTGTTTTTCCAAAGACCCAGTAACTGGGTTTCCAGCAGTTCCTGAATACAAGTGTATACTTTGAATGCCGCGATCTAAATAAGTTGAAATTCAGCTTCCAAGACGTATTGATGAACAAATTATATTGAACAATGCAGAATGACATAAACTGGAGTTTATTTTCACGTACTTATGGCATTACTGCGTATGAATTTGAAGAATGTAATGTGAGATTATTTTACTTCTCTGACAACCAGACACATTCCGATTTTGAATATTGCTGGTTGTTGAAATAATATCAAGGCAAACAAACCTCTTCAGCAGAATCCTGCTAATGCTTTTTCCGTGTTTTCCTGTCTTTTGTTTTACTATTGTTTTTACCAACAAAGTTTCAATATTGTACTTTTTTAATGTTTTATCCATGGGGAGCACAGGGGCACAGTGTTAGAGTTGCCTTACTGCGCCAGAGACCCTGGTGCAGTCTGTACGTATGCTCTCCCTGTGACCGTGTGGGTTTCCTCCTGGTGCTCCAGTTTCTTCCCACACCGCAAAGGTGTCTGGGCTTGTTGGTTAATGGGCTTCTATAAATTGTAAATTGTCCCTAGTGTGTAGGATAGTGTTAGTATTTGGGGAACGCTGATCAGCGCGGTCTCAGTGGGCTGAAGGGCCTATTTCCGCGCTGTATTTCTACCCTAAACGAAACTAAACTCTGGGAATTTAACAACCCAGCTGAAAACAAAAGCAAAACTGCAGCACAAATATCCTCATTCAGTGGCCTGTCAAAGTGATTCAGTGAATCACTGTATCTCCAAAAGGAGCAATGGCATAAACTGATGCTGCATTCAACTTAGCATTTATTGATTGGAAATTGAATGTAGATCACAACTGTATTTGACCATTTTTAATTTGATTATTGAAGAATTTTCCCTCTTCCATGATGTTTCCAATTTCAAAAATAATCTTGTCTTGTCTCCTCTGCTTGTAGTTAGTATATGTAGGAGCAAGGTATACCTGATGGTCAGTGTTGAGGGGTATTACCAATTTATTTTTGTGAATAGAGCACCACCATACAAACATAGTTCAAATGTTTCCAGTTGTGTGCAGTTTTGATCCCCTAATTTGAATTTGTGAGGAAGGACATTCTTGCTATTAAGGGAGTGCAGTGTTGGTTTACAAGGTTAATTCCCGGGATGGCGGGACTGTCAAATGCTGAGAGAATGGAGCAGCTGGGCTTGTACACTCTGGAGTTTAGAAGGATGAGAGGGTATCTCATTGAAACATTAAGATTGTTAAGGGCTTGGACACGCTAAAGGCAGGAAACATGTTCCCGATGTTGGGAGTCCAGAACCAGGGGCCACAGTTTAAGAATGAGGAGTAAGCCATTTAGAACGGAGACGAGGAAACACTTTTTCTCACAGAGAGTGGAGAGTCTGTGGAATTCTCTGCCTCAAAGGGCGATGGAGGCAGGTTCTCTGGATGCTTTCAAGAAAGAGCTAGATAGGGAGTCAGGGGATATGGGGAGAAGGCAGGAACGGGGTATTGATTGGGGATGATCAGCCATGATCACATTGAATGGCGGTGCTGGCTCGAAGGGCCAAATGGCCTACTCCTGCACCTATTGTCTATTGTTTCTCCTCAGATGCCAAAGAGTTGTTTGTTGAAAGTTATAGATATTGGGTGGCTATATACCACCAAGGTGATTTTATTACACGTTTGTTCCTTAGTATTACCGCCTTCTTTTCATTCCTGTGCTGTTGAATGCTATCAGTCAGGCCCAAATCCAATCCAACCAGCCATAAATAAGCTTCAGTAAACAAAACCACAAGACAAAGGAGCAGAATTAGGCCATTTGGCCTATCAATTCTTTTCCACATTTGACCATCAATGATCTACTTTCCCCTTTCAACTCCATTCTCATGCACTCTGTTGAAAGGATTCCTTTGGTTTTCTGCTGAAATTTAATTGGAGTAATGCTAATTTTAAATGGTAAAGCCAATAATACATCCATGGTTTGCTCTCCAAAGGTGGGGAGGAGTGCACATTTTCTTTCTTTCACTGCTTTTCAGTAAATTACACGTTAGATGTTATGTTAGATCTCTGCTTGTATGATTTATTAATACTGATGCTTGAAATGTCCATTTATTGTAGAGTTGTAAACGCTAGGTAAAGCCCTAAGTCGTCATAAGATCTGATAACATCGACTTCCATTCATAGGGTCTCAAAGTAAGCATCTACGTTCTGGAAATAGTTTCAAGGATCAGCAAGTTTATCTCTTGTGACAGAAGGTTGAGTCATACACAGAGATGGGGGGAAAAAATAAGTCAGGATATGATTTAAGGGGAATTTATAAAAGTACGTTGTTTACTAAAGTTAATATGAAACAATAGTTGAAGACACAATCGTATATCAAAGGAACAAGCACAAATCATAGAAAACAGATCCAAGATCCTTGTGTGGAAGCACATAAAGCAGAGTGGATTATTTTTTGTGATGGTCTTCACAAGGTGATGGAGACAAAACTGATCATTCAGTGGAAGGTTTAGTTTAGAGACATAGCACGAAAACAGGCTCAACGAGTCCAGTGCTGACCAGCGATCCCCACACACTTACACTGTCCTACACACACTAGGAGCAATTTACAATTATACCAATCCAATTAACTTACAAACCTGCACGTCTTTGGAGTGTGGGCGAAAACCGGAGATCTTGACGAAAACCCACGCGGTCACAGGGAGAGCGTGCAAACTCTGTACAGACAGCACCCGTAGTCAGGATTGAACCCAGGACTCTGGCGCTGTCAAGCAGCAACTCTACCGCTGCGCCACCATGCCACACAGGGAAGGTGAACACAAAGATATTATATCTTGTGCCAGCTGGAATTTAGATGAATGAGTGGATAATTGAAATATTGGGGATTCTGAGAAGTTCTTGATGGGGTGGATGTTTTCGGAGAATTTAGGATGCGAGGACCATCAGCAAAAGCAAAATTTTCTTCCCTCTGGATTGAGGGCCTGAAACTATTATTGAGAGGCTATGATTGGGGGGGGGGGGGGGGGGGGGGGGGGGGGGGGGGGGGGGGGGGGGGGGGGGGGGGGGGGGGGGGGAGGAGGATCTTGAGTTTTCTTTAAGGCAAAGGTGGATGGATTCTTGGAAAGGCAAAGGCGGGCAGATTCTTGATAAGGTAAAGTCAGAATGAAACATTACTGAGAGTAGATGTGAACACAGAGTTGTGGCAATCATTGGATCAGCCATTAGTTTATTAAAATATAGTACAGGTTGGATGGACCAAGTGGCCACTCTTAATTTACATGTAGATGTATGGAAAGAAGAACTATCTGTAATGTCTTATGTCCTACTGTTCTCAATAATTAATTATTTAATAACAGGGATTTTGTTAAGTTAAAAATATTATATAAACAGAAGTTGTTGATAAATTGTTTTAACTTCGTATTACTTTGGTATTTCAGTTGAATTAATAACATCTCTGACGCGCAGACCATTTTACTTCTTTAAAATTCTTCAGTCAAAACTGAAATGGGTAACATTTCTTGCCATTCACAGCTACTTCTCTTCCTCTGTAAGCCTGTTAAAATGCTCCATAAAAGTTCACCATACCAAGATGAGGGAGACTTTTCAACATTATTTTTAAAAGTTCATTTTGTGCAAAAATCTGTTGATCCGTGAAAGAGGAAAAACTTGTGGAGTAATATCCTAATTACATTTCATGCCGATGAGTGATTCTGCATGTATTAAGTCACACAATGTACTCCGTTGTGGCATAATTTTGCCGTTGCTAAGAACATCAAAAGAAATCATAACTCAAGAGCTTGACATCTCTGTTTTTCTGGTTTCCAATCACTGGGCTCTCTTGCACATACCTTCCCATGAGAGGTACTCGATATTATGTGATAACGTTTGACAGGTACTCAACTGAAAGGTCAATATGTTCTTGCGGCTAAAGACTCCATTGTAAATACCCAAGACATCTTGGAAGCCTTAATATATAAGAATGCAACGATGTTGGCAGGCTGTAAAAACAACATTAGTAGCCCTTGTCAGAGCACCATACAAGAGCACCATGTCAGAGCAAAACACAAAGGGACACATAGAAGTTGGAGAAACAAGGAACTGCAGATGCTGTTCGTTGTCTCTGTACTGTACACTGACAATGACAATTAAAATTGAATCTGAATCTGAATCTGGTTTACAAAACAAAAAGAAAACACAAAGTGCGGGGTAACTCTGGAGAACATGGATTGGTGATGTTTAGGGTCGGGACCCTTCTTCCAACTGAATGTGGTGGGGGGGGAGGGGGGGAGAGAAAGCTGGAAGAGCGAAGAGGCGTGACAAAGCTTGGCGAGTGATAAGTCGATTTTGGTGTGGGGGTTGCATTTGGTTGGACAAAGATCAGAATTGAAAAGGCAAGACATGATAGAAGAGTTGCGAATTGTAAAGTCAGTGAATGGAATATAGATGGAAGGAGAAGAGGAGGGGAGGGGAGGGGAGAAATGGGTGCAAGTCTATGCGGGATATAAGGAAGAGTGGTGGTAAAATGGGGGGATGGATAAAATTGGATAATGCAATGTTCATACTGTTAGGTTGTAAGCTACCCGATAGATGAAAATTTATAACAGCGATTGTATAATTACCACTAACCTCAATAATGATGTGCTGGAAAGACGAATGGATTTGTTTTAGGCACAATTCTCTAGATCTTTGTTATTCAAACATTAGTGATAACATCCAGCAGCTTAAATAGCCGAACATACTGACGAATTGTCGCAGATAACAATATGTATATGTATTCTCTCAACACATAAGCTTAGATTTTTTGGGCCTTGGTGTATACAGCCAGGGAATGTCTTGGTATACTATTCAAAAATGTTTCAGCTCAGTCACTGAGATCAGCATTTTCAGTGGCCTTCACAGTGGAAATTGTGAATAATATGTTTTAGTTAAATCACAAATTCTACATTAATTGCAGCTTCAACTGCTGTGCCATTAAGAATTTCTTAGCGATCCTGTGTTTACTTCCATGCACTGATGTCAGAACTGCTCGCAGAATGCTGATGTTTTCACCATCATTAAAATTATAATTCTAGACCCTTGTATAATACATAATAAAGTCAGGGAATTCAATAATGGTTCATTGAGTGCACTTATACATCTCAATATGAAACAATGCACAATGCAAAATGAAACATGTATAAAGACATGAGTCATTTTGTATAGAGTGAAGTTTGAATGCTGCCATGGACTTTAAAGGCTTTTCTTTATTTACTCTTCAATTTGCAATTCAGTTTGGGGATTGCAATGTTAATTATTTGGGTTTATTTGATTGAGCACAAACATTAGACAGTTTGGAAGTATTGACCAAATTGAAATTAGTGTTTGTAAAGCATTGAAGTGTTGTGAAGCTGCAGTTGAATGAAATCCAGAGGGTTAATGTTAAAATGTATCAGATCACCAACTCGGAATTTTCTGTGCTTTAATTATTGGAACTTTCTTCATATTTTAATGTAGATTAAACTGTGCAAATTTTGTAGTGAAGGGATCAGTTTGTATTAGATCATCTGTTTACTTATGGTTATGTAACATAAGGCATATAATAGAGATGAAGGCAAGACAGATTAAATAATCTAAAGGACAATGGTGCAAATGCTACACTGTTAATCCTGTATTTCCTTTTCCCCATTCTTGTCAATGTTATTCCCCATTTCAACTCTCTTGTTGATGTTGCTTTCAGTTTCACCGCTGCTCTTCCCCTGCCCAACACTCAAAAGATCGAATTAACAACTTCAAAAGGAGAGAAGGAATGGGTGACGTTTCGGGTCAAGACCTTTCAGACTCGACCCGAGACGTCAGGCACGGGAATCGCTATCAAAACATGGGGGGGATTGCCCCCCACCTCTCAAAGTATCGGGGATGCCCCCCCCCCCTCCCCCGCAGGATTTCCGCCCATGCGAGACGTCACTCATTCCTTCTCTCCAGAGATATTGCCTGTCCCCCAGTTTTACTCCAGCTTCTTGTGTCTATCTTCGGTTTAAACCAGCATTTGCAGTTCCTTCCTACACACATCAACAACTTGAACCTTGTTAAACCCATGATCCCTCCCAACTACTGAACAGTTTAAAGTGCACTAGGAATAGGAGTAGCACAAAAGGCTTGTTCGACCTTTCAATAAGATTGTGACCAGTAAGATCTTTGGGCTGAACTTCATCTTCCTGCTTGTTTATTTGCCAAATAAATCACAGTTTGAGCTGGTCCCTTATCTTAAGGCTATGCTCCTTTTTTCCACAACTCCCTGTGAACTTTCTCTGTCCCGCTTATAACTCAAATATTTCCTTATACAAGGAGACACGTATTGTTCACTATATCCTGTGCAGGCTTGGTGAAGCCCTGTATAGTCAAAGCCAGAATACCTTAATTTTGCACTTCATTTCTATTTTAATTACGTGCTTTTATTGCTCTAACCGCACTTTAAACACACTATACACACGCTTTCAAACTCATTTCTGAAACTAGCCCAGGGTAAAAAAAGTACAGAAAGTTACTTAATGCTTATAAGGTTCAGTGAGCTTATTTCTGCTTCAACTATTTCTGATAACATTGTTTTCAGCTAATTGGGTGGCTGCTTAACATATGGGCAGATTGAATAAAATCTAACCAGATATAGGAACAACAAACATTGCCTGTGTACATAGTTTCCCACACTAGGAGCACAAGTAGGACAAAATGCTTCCTGAGCCTCCTTCACCATTCATCTCACGTGTAAATACAGTAAGCTTTGTACTTCTTGGGTACAAACTGTAAGGTACACTGGGCAAGAGGACATTACACAATTATTGAACTTGGACAAAATCTGCAAGGTATTCTGGTGAAGGAAACAATATACCATTTATAAAACCGAACCATAATGTAGAGTTATGGAGACATATAACATGGAAGGAGGGCCCTTCAGCCCATCATGCCAACCAAGATGCCCCATCTCAGTTAGGCCCATTTGCCTGTGTTCTGGTGCAAGCCCTCTAAATCTTTTGTGAACATATATCTTTTAAATGTTGCTCTTGTCCCTGCCTCAAATACTTTCCATTGCAGCTCATTCAATATTCTACCTGTAGGGAAAAAAATATGAATTAAAAAATAGTACTGCTGTTGCAAGAGGACTATGTATTGCAAGCCTAGTAATTAAGATATTTTTAATTTCAAATGCACCAAATCAAAGATGATGTCAGTCAGCATATAGTTAATTTGGAAAGGATAATCTTGAGCAGCTCGAAACCTGGGACTTATGTTTCTATCCATATACTGTGGTATTTAATGAGAGGGTAGGTGGATAAATGCTTTCGGAGAACGATATTCAAGTTCTTTTCATGTCACGGTGACATCTGGCAGAACACCCACTAGTACAATGCTTTCATCACCACAGGTCCAATGAAACACTCTTTGCTTGGGTTTCAACAAAGAGGCAGAGTGCATTGATCATTCCCAAATTTACAAAATCGGGGGTAGGGAATGGAGGTGGTGCGGGAGGCTGGTTCGCCTGATGGCCATAGCTGTGCAATTTCTTACGGTCTTGGGCAGAGCAGATGTCAAGCCAAGTTGCGATTCATCCCCATAGGACGCTGTATCTGTAGGAACTGGTAAGTCATTAGGGATGTACCATATTTCCCGAGTCTTCTAAGAAAGTAGGGGCATTGGTTGCTTCCTTGGCCCTGGCATCAACGTGGTTGGGCCAGGACCAATTATTGGTGATTATGCAGAGAGACGTCGAACTTTCATCCATCTCCACTTGAGCATCGTTGATGTTGACTGGGACGTGCACACTATCCCACTTCCTGAAGCCGATGACTCGCATACGGACTAATAATTACCCCTCATCCAAGATCATCCGATCATTTGTTGTTGAGAGTGTATTGTGTATGAATTGCCAACTGATTATTTTCCACCATGACAATACAACAGAGACAACAATTTATAGCATAATAGTATGTGAGATAACTTGGTTTGGAGTGTAATTAGGTCATAAATGTTCGTTGTTTTCATTCCTTCATTTGTGCTTTTGCCATATTTTCCTGTTTCCTGCCCTGACATTTGCTGCTGCTTTTGAGGGTACACTTTCGATAATAAGTGCAGGAGTAGGCCATTCGGCCCTTCGAGCCAGCACTGCCATTCACTGTGATCATGGCTGATCATCCACATTCAGTACCCCGTTCCTGCCTTCACACCATATCCCCTGACTCCGCTATCTTTAAGAGCTCTATCGAACTCTCTCTTGAAAGCATCCAGAGAATTGGCCTCCACTAGCCTTCTGAGGCAGAGAATTCCACAGATTCACAACTCTATGGTTTTTTTTTTTTGGTTTTTTTTTTGTTTATTTTATTAGAAGTTAATACAGCACAAAACAGTACAGTGGCGCCTAATTTTAGGTGTCAACTATGTAATACCGTAATCCATTCTATGTACAACCTCTAGTTTTATGTTATAAGAAAAAAGTAAGCAGATCAAGAAAAAGAAAGCAATAGAAAGGGGAAAAAGTGGAAAAATAGATGGCAGAGAGTAGAAAAACGTGAAGTGTGTATATAAAAAATAAAAAAAGGAAGAGAGAAAGAGGAGAGTAGAAATAGAAGAGAAGGCCCCTTAAAAGAGAATTTTTCAAATCTGTATTCGGAGATGTAGATCTATCCGCGTCATGAACTGAAATCGGCAATCCTTACGGCACCGCTGCATCACATGATTCCAAAAAGTCGATGAAAGGAGACCAACTCTTTAAGAATTGGTCATATTTATCTATTAGTCGGAGTCTCATTTCTTCAAGGCGTGCTTTGTGCATCATATTCCTAATCCACATTTGAACAGTTGGTGTGGTGATACTTTTCCAAAATTTAAGTATCAATTTCTTTCCAATTATTAACCCATAATTAAAAAAAACTTTTGATCTTTATTTAAATTGGTATCTTCTCCTATTATGTCATTGATATAATCCATTCTGTTTTGGGTTCTATTCTTGACTTGAAAATCTTTGTAAATATATCGAAGCTATCACTCCAAAATTTATTCAACTTTGTACATCCACAACAAATGAGTGTGTTATATTAGCGTTTTGAAACAAACATTTATCGCATCTGGGAGAGACGTTTGGATAAAATTTATTCAACCTCGTTTTTGAATAATATAGTCTATATGATAATTTGAATTGAATTAAATTGTGTCTTGCATTAATTGAACAGTTATGTGTGTTCATCAAAAAATTTTTCCCCTCTATCCTTCGAGATCTTTGTCATTAGCTCTTGTTCCCAATCTTCCCTTAATGCTTCTGTTGAGGGTGATTCTCTATTTAATATATTATTATAAAAGTATGATATTAATTTTTGTGAATCAGCCTTAATATTCATTGCTTCTTCTAAAGGATCTTTAAATATAGTTTGAAATCTATGTGTATGTTTCTTCATAAAGTCACATACCTGTATATATTTAAAATATTGATTATCCTTCAATTTAAATTTTAATTTTAATTGTTGAAATGATAACAGTTTGCCCACTTCATACATGTCCCCTACTTTCCTAATCCCCAGTCTATCCCATTGCTGATATGTGTTGTCGATGAGAGAAGGTTTGAATGCGGGGTTGTTCAGTAGTGGGGTTAGTACTGATAAATTATTTAATTTCAAGGATGCTTTTATTTGTTTCCAAATTCTTATTATATTGTGAATAATTGGGTTCTTCTTATATATTATACTATTCAATTTTATCGGTGAGAGCAGGATCGTTCCTATATCGTGCGGATAGCACTCCTCTTTCTCCATTCTTATCCACTCCAACTGCTGAGTGGAACTATCTAGCCAGTATATTATGTTCTTAATATGCACTGCCCAGTAGTAATATATAAAGTTAGGTAATGATAAACCCCCCACTTCTTTAGATTTGCACAAATGCTTTCGTTGAATTCTATGTGTTCTGCACAACTCTATGGTTAAAAACGTTTTTCCTCATCTCCGTTATAAATGGCCGACCCCTTATTCTTAAACTGTGGCCCCTGGTTCTGGACTACCCCAACATCGGGAACATGTTTCCTGCCTCTAGCGTGTCCAAACCCTTAATAATCTTATGTTTCAATAAGATCACCTCTCAGCCTTCTAAATTCCAAGGTATACAAGCCCAGTCGCTCCATTCTATAAACATATGACAGTCCCGCCATCCCGCGAATTAACCTGGTGAACCTACGCTGCACTCCCTCAATAGCAAGAATGTCCTTCCTCAAATTTGGTGACCAAAACTGCACACAATACTCCAGGTGTGGTCTCATTAGGGGCCTGTACAACTGCAGAAGGACCTCTTTGCTCCTATACTCAACTCCTCTTTGTTATGAAAGCCAACATGCCATTAGCTTTCTTCACTGCGTGCTGTACCTGCATGCTTACTGTCAGTGAGTGATGGATGGAGTGATGGAAAAGTTCAAGATAGTGGCAATAAATGAAATGCAGTTCAATTTTACTTGGTGCTAGATTTTGCCCTACATTTTGTCATTGACGATTAGTATTCATTGCCGACCAGATCAGGACTGATAGTTTTCAAATAAAAACAAAGCTTTTGTGTCCTCCTACTTATTTGTCAATAAACATCCATATTTTTTAATTTATTCATATTTAATTAATTGTTTCTGACGATTGGCATTGGGCCCTAATTTTAGTTAACCAATAACATTTTTTCTTGCCTTTTGGACAGCGAGTCCAAAGGTTTGTATGAAGTATTTTGATAAATGCATTTTCCAATTTGCCACACATTTTGGATAAAAAGATTAGTGATGGTGTAAATCATTTTATTACATTATTGAAATAAAATAGGATTTTTCTAGAAATACATTTAATTGAAGCAAAAATTATCAGGAATGTGTCCAATGAACACAGTTCTTGTGTTAAAACTATATTAAATGCACCATATTGACCGACTCACTAAGATTTATTCCTTTTTGTTTTGTTCCAGCTGTTCAGATTCCATGGTGTTTACTTGCCCACATATGTTGTTGCAAACATATTATTAGTATTTGGAAGGCAATTAATCCATCTTCATAATGAAGGTAACAAACAAATGGCTTCAGTGTTTTTTAACCAGTTTATGTGTAAACAAAATAGCCGAATGTCACTGGATGGCAAACAGCGTGGCAGTTGTGCAGCAACACAGGGAACCAGCAACTTATTCAAAGTCCCCTTTTTAATTTTGTCACATTTACTTTGCAGAATCCAGCCACTCTATCTTGAAATTAGTTCCTGGCAACCCATTGAAAAGTTAACAGGACAGTTTGTATAACTGTCACATGTCGAGTAGTTTCTGGGAAATACGTTTTCAGATATTATAATAACAAGGAACTACAGATGCTGGTTTATAGACACGGATAGACACAAAATACTACAGTAACTCAGCGGATCACAATTCACAACTGAGCTTAATAATTCACAATTCTTTATCCTATCGGGCTCACACCTGCCTTTCTGTTCAACAATCTTCCTATCAAATAACACCCTCGCCTTTGTTCTCCTACAATCAGCCCTGCTCTGTTCTGCCCCTCCTTTCTTCCAGCTTTCTTTCCCACCCTCTTACAATCGGTCTGAAGAAGAGTTCCAACCTGAAACATCGCCTATCCATGCTCTCCAGAGATGTTGCCTGACCTGCTGAGTTACTCCAACACTATGTGGCTATCTACATTTTCAGAGTTTTTCCTTTATTGCACGAGAAAATATGGATAATCTGGTCCATAGAAGAGATATTATTACCGTTCTCTGTTATTGCCCACGAGAAGGCAGTGGTCTTTGAAATAGAAATGAAAATATTTTAATGGTAAGTTTTCCAGTTGCCGGAACTCTGTAGTGCAGTCTATGTACTGTGAGTGGTACACTTCATTTTCAATTTGTTTTACACTAGTAGGAGAATCCTACACAAGTACAGATTTTATTATGTGACAATTCGGGTCGAGACAGTTCTTCTGAAGAAGGGTCTCAATCCAAAACCTCACCTATTCCTTTTCTGTAGAGATGCTGTCTGACCTGCTGAGTTACTCCATCTTTTTGTGCCTATCTTTGGTCTATCTTATCTTTGCATCTACAGTTCCTTCCTACATATTTTATTAGTTGGGTCTAGTCTGGGTTGCTTTCGTTATTGCTCAACTGGTTATTTCTGTATGACCATAGAAGGCAGGATACTTAGTCCACGATGGAAAATGTATAGGAGTGCATTCTAACTAAAGAGTGCCTTCTAGTGGGCAATCACAGAGGTCATTACAAATATCCCAGGATTAATCTAGGAAATAACATTGAATGGCAATATCAAAGCATAGATAAAGTAAAAATTATGTAACAGTATGAAATTATAAATTGATCTTTGCAGTACTAGACAATAGACAATAGGTGCAGGAGTAGGCCATTCGGCCCTTCGAGCCAACATTCAATGTGATCATGGCTGATCATCCCCAAAAAGTACCCCGTTCCTGCCTTCTCCCCATATCCCCTGACTCCGCTATTTTTAAGAGCCCTATCTAGCTCTCTCTTGAAAGCATCCAGAGAACCTGCCTCCACCTGAGGCAGAGAATTTCTCTTTGTGTCTGTTAATTCAAAATGAATGCCTCATTGTGTGGTGTGTAATGGTTTTTATTCATGGGACTTAATCATTGCAGGCAGCACCAGCATATATTGCCAATCAATGATGCCCTTTAACAGGTAGCCATTTCCAGGACTACTTGAGAGTCAGCCACATTATTGGAGATTTCGAGTAACACATAAACCGGACAAGCAAGGAAGAAATATCCTTCTAACCGGATTGATTTTTAGGATAATCCAGTAGATTCAGTGTAATTGTAAATGATGAGAACTTTACTTTACCGAGCGTTAGTCGGCACTGGGCCTGTACTCGCTGGAGTTTAGAAGAATGAGGAGGGACCTCATTGAAACAAACAGAACAGTGATAGGCTTGGATAGCGTGGATGTGGAGAGGGTGTTTCTACTTGTGGGAAAAGTCTAGGACAAGAGGTCATAGCCTCAGAATTAAAGGACGTTCTTATAGGAAGGAGTTGAGGGGATGTTTCTTTAGTCAGAGGGTGGTGAATCTGTGGAATTCTTTGCCACAGAAGGCTGTGGAGGCCATGTCAGTGGATATTTTTATGGCAGAGATAGATAGATACGGCGAGCAGGCAGGAGAATTGAGTTAGGAGGGAGAAATAGATCAGCTATGGTTGAGTGGAGGAGTAGACTTGATGGGCCAAATGGCCTAATTCTACTCCTATCCCTTATGACCTTATTGTCCCCTGTTTTGAAGCCCCCTCTGCTGCCATGGGTATGTTTGAATTTGTGCCTGTAGATGATTAATCTGTGTTTCTGGATTCTTGGATCAGTAACCTCTAAAGTGTGGTACTGTGTATGACAGATTATGCCTCATATAAAATACCTAAATTGGACGCATCAGTCAGAAGAATCAAAAGCCCCTTTAATGTAATTCTGTTCTTTTTATAGGTAATTGTTTGGACTTCACCATTGCCTTACATGCAGCAGCAAAACCGTACAAAGTTATTCCATTTGTCAATCTTGCTGCATTTTTGTTAAGGTATGCATCTTGATTTTAAAACAAAATAAATGTGTTCTGCTGTTGGCTCTGCTCCGTATACCTGACATTGTTCACTATATATTTTTGTTTTGCAGATATGAATGGTTTCAGGATGTATGGTCTATTCTTATGTTACCTGAAAATGACATCCTTATTTTAAATGAACAAGGAATCTCCTCCTCAGCTATTTCGATTCTCCTCTTCTTATTTGGCACAGCGATTGTCCACTGGAGTGGAATCTTCTTTAGCTTATTACTTAAACAACTTTCTTCCTTGTGGTCACTATTTCAGAGGTAAGATTAAAGTCAATTCAGTGTTGTATTTATCTGAACCATCAGCCATTACTGCCATAGGGATAATGGCTCTGGTGGCTGGCATTAAGTATGGTCAGGAAAGTTTCCTCAAGTGTAGATGGAGCTACTAGGAAGGAGGCAATGCCTGACCGACTTGTGCGGCACGGTGGCGCAGCAGCAGAGTTGCTGCCTTACAATGCCAGAGACCCAGGTTCGATCCTGACCTTGGGTGCTTGTCTGTACGGAGTTTGCACGTTCCACCTGTGAACGCGTGGGTTTTCTCTGGGTGCTCTGGTTGCCTCCCACACTCCAAAGACGTATAGGTATGCAGGTAAATTGGCTTGGTATATGTGTAAATTGTCCCTGGTGCGTGTAAGATAGTGTTAATGTGGGGATCGCTGGTCAGTGCGGACTCGGTGGGTCGAAGGGCTTGTTTCCGCGCTGTATCTCTAAACTAAACTAAAAAGGGTACTGGCAGCTTGAATCAGGTGAATCCCCGAAGGAGTGTGAGGATGCAGGAGTATATGTAAAAAATGAAATGTGGAGAGCAGGAATGGGGCATGGGATAGCTTTGTCAAAGAGAAACCAAAAACATTAACTATATTAGGGGAAGTAAGTATTTAGGGAGAGAGTAGGGCCCCCTCAATGATCAAAATGGATATCTATATGTGATACCAAAGAAGTTGGGCAAGGTCCTCAATGAATATTTGACCTCGTTTTTACTTTGGAGAAAGACATGAAAATGAGGGAACTCAGGAAATTTAATTGGGATAGTCTGCATTACAGCAGAGGAGGTGCCAGATGTCCTATCATGTATGAAGGTGGATAAATCTCAGGAGCCTGATCAGTAATATGTTTGGACATTGGGAAGCAAGAGAAGAACTAGCATAAGCCCTGGCTGATATATGCACCATCGTTAGACATGGGTAAGGTGCTGCCAGCTGGAGTGTAGCTAATATTGTGCCGCTATTTAAGAAGTAAAGAAACACCTGGGAACTATAGAATAGTAAACAAAACATCTGTAGTAGGTTAGTTACTGGAGGAGATTCCAATAATCATGTATTTGGAAAGATTTGGGCTGAATAGGGATAGTCAGCATGTAATAGTGTGCAGGCAATGGTGTTTCATGAATTTGTTTGACGTTTCTGATGAAGTAACCAGGCATGGCCGTAGAGCTTTTAAGGTGCCGCATGGTTGACTGTTCTGGAAGGTTAGATCGCACGGATCGAAGGAGAACTAATTGGATACACAATTGCCTTGATTTGGCAGGAAGTGGAGGGTGTTGGTGGAAGGTTGCTTTTCAGACTGGAGACTCATGACGACTGGTCATAGGTCTACAGCACTTTCTGTTTTGCCCAAGATTCAAGCATCTACCTTCCCTCTGATTTTGCATTTCACTTCCCCTCTTTCCTTCCTTATCTGAATCCACATCAGCACCCTAATGTTTCCATTACACCTCAAGCCTTTGTTCTATCTCCACCTATCTGCCAGTCACCCCGCCTCACCAGAATCCACCTATCACTTGCCGGATTTGCCACTCTTTGCCCTTCCTCTGACCTTTACCAAACTTTGTCTGTCTACTCCATCGGCGTGAGCTGATCCATCCTTCTGGACAACTGCTGAGTTCCTCCAGCACTTGCTTTTACACATGCAGGACTTTAATCCCACCATGCAAATCGCAACATACGTTGTACTGATTTTGGAGTTGATTTGTGCTAATAGAGTAGTCCAGTTTCAGAGCTTGTATTTTGAGTTAAATTGAGGCCTGATTTGCCATTTGAAGTGCACTTGAAATATCCCAGAAGCAAAGAATCTTTGCTTGTGTTCGCAGGTATCGTTTGAGAATATCTAAAATTAAATAATTTATCTGTCAACAAACTAATTCCCGAGTTTCCTATGTAATGTCAGTGACCACAGTTCCAAAGTACTTAATAGGTTGCAAATTGAGGTGGCTGTAGTGAAATTATTAAAGCGGTTTTGTGAAAGACAAGGTTCTTTCATTCTAGCCATTACCACACCAAGCTTAGCATAAAATTGAACCCTTCCACTGACATATTAATTCATTTTCCCCAGTACTGTAATTAACAATGAACTGTTTAAGAGTCTTATGGATGCATCCTTCTTATTTGCAAATGCAATTACAACTCTTGGCAGCCTGCCATTTCCATTCACTTTGTGACATTAAAATGTTACTGCTCTGCTACTGCACAGTAATCCATGAAATCTGCAACATATTTTGTTGAATTTATTTTGAAATTACAGAGCTAGGTTGTAACTATTGGGGTTTGATGCTCCCTCTCTTTTTCTGTGCCCACTTTCCAATCAATGTTTTAATTTTGTGGTTTCTATATTTTACTCGCCCAATTTCATGTCTCACCCTACAGCTCCTTGGGGGATCTAAAATATTTTCTTAAGTAGATGAGTGGCATGCAGAGGAACAATGGGCACAAGTAATATACGAATAGCATGAGGTCCATAAATTATCAAGAAAACAGTTCCAAAATAAAGGAATGAGGAAGAGTCAGTGGAAGCATGAAAGGCAATAAGATAAAATGTAAGACAAAAAAAGCATTGAACAAAAAGAGAGGAGCGGCACCGTGGCGCAGCGGAGAGTTGCTGCATTACAACGCCAGAGATCTGGGTTCGATCCTGACTACGGGCGCTGTCTGTACGGAGTTTGTACGTTCTTCCTGTGACTGCGTGAGCTTTCTCCGAGATCCCCAGTTTCCTCCCACGATGTACAGGTTTGTAGATTAATTGGCTTGGTATAAATGTAAATTGTCCCTAGTCTGTAGGATAGTGTTAGTGTGCGGGTGGTTGCTAGTCGGCGCGGACTCGGTGGGCCGAAGGGCCTGTTTCCACGCTGTATCTCTAAACTAAACTAAAACTAAGCTGAACAAACGGGAGACAATTATGGAATGCAAAAGTTTATTTTTGTAAAAATGTGTTGTGAGGTCAGGTTGGTCAAAACTTCTATTGAGCTCAAGATTCAAGATTCAAGAGTTTATTGTCATGTGTCCCAGATAGGACAATGACATTCTTGCTGAATCTGAGAGTGGTTTAAACCTTTTGTGAATGAGTTGATCGCATGTTTACTGCAATAATAAAAGAATCAAGTGGCATAAGGTTATTGCCATCAGTTTGATGACCCCGTGTCATGCTTGCTCTTTCCCCAGCTATGTGTAAACAAAAGGATTTGAATTCTTCCGTTGCTTTCTGAATAATGGTGTCATTTTTTAGGACTGGCATGTATATTTGTCAGTCTTCAGTGGATTGTGATGAAGTGAAGATTTCCTATCACATTTCTGCTAGCTGCAGATATTGACCCTCATGTTAAACACCAGGGCTTCTCAATGAACCCAAGGGTCACACAATAGGGTGACAGGGTTCAGACAATAGACTCTTCATCTTTATTGTAGACTGGTGCTAAAGTATACCTTTCCCTGATAGTGCTTAATAGTTAGAATTTTTGAAATACCATTTGGTTTGCCGATATTTAGGCTCCCTTGGGCACGGGTCCCCAATGTGACACTTACATTTATGGTTCAGTGAGCTGGCCCGAAATCAAACATTCGCTGGTTTAATTTAATCAACTCATTTGAATAATTCTGAAAATTCAACTGTTGCAGATTTTAATTGTTTACATTATAACTAATGTTAATTATAACTGATCTGACATATATGTATTGGACTAACCAATAATAGCCAGAGAGATGCGTGTTGAAATGAATTGTATTTATTACACACAGTGGTGAATGCCTGGAACACACTGCCAGGGGTGGTGGTGAAAGCAGATATGATAGTAACATTTAAGAAGATTTTAGATAGGTGGGAGATAGGATATGTAGAGAATGGTGGGATATAGATCACATACAGGCAGACAAGATTGGTTTAACCTGGCATCATGGATATTGTTGGCCAAATGGCCGGAGTGGTGCTGTGTACTGTACTTAAGAAATAGAATGTTCTAGAAAAAGGGAACCTGCTCTTGAAACAACTAAAATGTAAATATTGTAGGAAGATGAAATCAGAATTTTATATTAAGTTCTTGATGTGAATTTGCCACGGCTCGACTGTAATTCATTGTTCTCATTCTTACAGGCCATCAGTTGTTAAAAAAGAAAATGGGCTGATAAGTCGTCAGAGTTCTTGTGTTGTGATTTTCTTCATCATTATAATCTGGACGACCTGTGGTGCTGTTGCTCTCATATTTGGTTACTTCCTCTATCTTTTAAAGGTAATATTTCCTTATTCATTAGTCATCATATTAAATCATTCGCTGATGATCCATAAGGTAACTTTGTGATGAAACCAGATCAGTTAAATTTCCATTGCATTTGATCAATGACAAGTGTTTACTTTTTAACCGTGAAGAAAACAAAAGTAATTATATTCTTGACCAAACATTTTTTAATTGCATGACTTTACTTGCTGGTAAAAAAACACTTAATTTGTGTACAATGTTTAAGAAAGAACTGCAGATGCTGGAAAAATCGATGGTAGACAAAAATGGTGGAGGAACTCCGCGGGTGAGGCAGCATCTATGGAGCGAAGGAATAGGCGACGTTTCGGGTCGATACCCTTCTTAAGACTGATGTGCGACCCCAGTCTCGACCCAAAATGTCGCCTATTCCTATCCATTGATGCTGCCTCACCTGCTTAGTTTCTCCAGCATTTTTGTCTACTTTTTGTATAAAATCAGAGAAGCTGCAGAAAATGGACGTATGAAACAAAAATTGAAAATGCTGGATACATTTAGTAAATCAGACAGCATCTGTGGAAAGAGAAAAACTTACTGCTTCAGTTCAGCTCCAACCAGATTCCATGAACAGATAGAAATTCCGCACATCTCCTTTCAGCATTTTGAAATACCACTTCCTCTGTGACATCTTGGTGCACTCTTCCGTCCCTGTCCATCACTGCCATTCTTCCATCCTGCCGCAGGAGTTACAACACACAGAAACATTAAAAAATAGGTGCAGGAGTAAGCCATTCGGCCCTTTGAGCCAGCACTGCCATCCGATATGATCATGGCTAATCATCCAAAATCAGTACCCTGTTCCTGCATTTTCCCCATATCCCCTGATTCCGCTAGCCCTAAGAGCAATATCCAACTCTCTCTTGAATACATCCAGTTAATTGGCCTCCACTGCCTTCTGTGGCAGAGAATTCCACAGATTCACAACTCTCTGGGTGAAAAAGCTTTTCCTCATCTCAGTCCTAATTGGCCTACCTCTTATGTGGTGGAAGGCAATACAGTTCACACAGTCCTCCTCCTCCTCCTCCCTTGTTCACCCGTGGTCGGGGCCCTGACCCTCTGTAGTCGCCGCTACGGACGGCCCGATGTCCAGCGAGCCCCCCCGGCAAAGGGACGACCCGCTGGGTAGCGCCACCGGAACTTTATAAAGTATATAAAATTCTAAGAGCATAGATAGGATGGACAGTTAAAACTTTTTTCTCAGGATGAAGATGTCAAAGTCAAGAGGTCATGGCTTTATAGTGAGAGGGACAAGGACATTAATTTAACTCGGTGACATGTTCAGCACAATATTGTGGGCTTAAGAGTATGTCCCTGTGCTTTAGTGTTCTATGTCCTGTTATCTATGTTCATGCTTTGATTGGCTTTGTTGAAGTTATTCTCAAGTTTGGATTGTTTTCTCTGGAACGCCAGTGGTTGCGGGGAGCTTAATAGAAATATATAAAATTATGAAAGGCAAAAATAGGGTAGACAGTCAGAATCTTTTTCCTAGGATGGAAAAATCAAATACTAGAGGGCACGGTTTTATGGTGAGAGGAACAAAGTTTAAAGGAGATGTGCAGGTCATCTTTTTAACACAGGGTGGTGAATGCCAAGAACATGCTGCAGTCAGGGTTAGTGATTGAGAAAGATACAATAGTGTATGTATTAGGCTTTAGGATAGGCATATGGATATGGAGGGAATGGAGGAGTACGGATCATACACAGGTAGATACGAGATGGACTTAGCATCATGTTCAGCATAGGCATTGTGGGCCTAAGTGTTATTGTGCTGCACTGTTCTATGTTCTATTTTTACATTATAAAAGTGGGATCATATCAACCCTTCAAATTTAATCAAATATAATAATTCTGATTTACCTTTTCTTTGCAGTTAATTATCTTGCACGCAACACAAAATGAGACAGTCCTCATGATTAAGCGTTACCAAGGCACCAGACAGATAGATGACAGGTTCCATTGAGTTATATATATTCCACTATTTTGGTTCTGTAGTTCAGCATTCTGTAGTCTGTTTTGATTGCTCTCCCACAATAGTTCGATATGTTGAGTAAGAATCAAGCATCTTGGATTCTCAGCTTTAGTTTTAGCAATTTCATCATCATTTGTCGCAGAGTTGCATCACGCGCAAACAGAATCCTTCCCGTCCATCATGTCCCTGCCCTGCTGCACTAATCCCATTTGGCTGTATTAGGTTAAGATCCTTCTAGGCCAGGGCTATTTATGTGCATGTCAAAAAGTCTGCTGATTCTAGCAATTATATCTGATTCCACCTCCTCTGGTCGTGAGTTTCAGATATCAACCACTGTGTCAAACATCTCCCTTAAATCACCTTTAAAACTTCTTCCTCTCAACTTATACCAATCGCCTCTTGTTTTTGATACCCCTGCCCTAGGGGAATTATTCTGACCGTACTACTACCGTACTCCTGTCTCTTATAATTTTATAGACATTTATCAGGTCAGCTCCCAGTCTCCTTTGCTGGTTTAAATCGAAGACACAAAATGCTGGAGTAACTCAGCATCTCTGGAGAGAAGGAATGGGTGACGTTTCGGGTCGAGATCCTTCTTCAGACTGATGTCAGTGGGGGGTGGGCGGTGAAGCACATTAGCCTGCAGTTAGCTTACCCCTGCTGCTCTTCTAACATAAAGGAACAACATTAACTATCTTCCAGTCTTCTGTCACTTTACCTAATGGAGATGTGCTAATCTCTATAGGGGTCCCAGCAATCTTTTCACTTGCTTCCCATACCAATCTTTGATAGATCTCGTATAGCCCTAAGGATTTATCAATCATCCAGTAAAGTCTAACACCTCTCCATTCTCAATGCTACCTACTCCAATCTGTCCACATACTCCTCTCTGAACTCCCCATCTTCCATTGTCTTGTCCTTGGTGAATATAACAAACTTATCAACTCATATTAACAAACTCATCAAGAAGGCTGGCTCCATCCTGGGCAGGTGGTCTTGGAGCGGAGGATGCTCCTCAAACCAGCTTAGACAATACAGCTCACCCCCACCATGACACACTGGTCAACCTGAGGAGCACCTTCAGCAACAGACTGGTTCCACCAAGATGCAGTGCAAAACGCCACAGGAGATCCTTCTTCCCTGTGGCTATCAAACTGTACAACTCCTCCCCCTTCTGGCGTGGGGTAGACTGACACTCCTCCCCTCCCCCCCCCCACCCTCTCCTCTACAATCTTTGCACATCTCCAATCCTTTCCACGCGACATTTTAATTTCATATTTCATGTATTTTATTTTATGACTGTTGGCAGATCAATTTCCCTCCTGGGTTAAATAGACAATAGACAATAGGTGCAGGAGTAGGCCATTCGGCCCTTCGAGCCAGCACCGCCATTCAATGTGATCATGGCTGATCATCCAAAATCAGTACCCCGTTCCTGCCTTCTCCCCATATCCCCTGACTCTGCTATCTTTAAGAGTCCTATCTAGCTCTCTTTTGAAAGTATCCAGAGAACCGGCCTCCATGCCCTCCGAGGCAGAGAATTCCACAGACTCACAACTCTCTGTGCGAAAAAGTATTTCCTCGTCTCCGTTATAAATGGCTTACCCCTTATTCTTAAACTGTGGCCCCTGGTTCTGGACTCCCCCAGGTATGGTCTCACTAGGGCCCTATACAACTGCAGAAGGACCTCTTTGCTCCTATACTCAACTCTTGTTATAAAGGCTAACATGCCATTCACTTTCTTCACTGCCTGCTGTACTTGCATGCTTACTTTCATAGACTGATGAACAAGGACCCCCAGTTCCTGTTATACTTCCCCTTATCCCAACTTGAAGCCATTTAGATAGTAATCTGCTTACCTGTTTTTGCTACCAAAGTGGATAACCTCACATTTATCCACATTAAACTGCATCTGCCCACTTCCCCAACCCGTCCAAGTCACCCTGCATTCTCATAGCATCCTCCTCACAGATCACACTGCCACCCAGCTTTGTGTCATCTACAAATGTTACTTTGAATGCCTTCATCTAAATCATTGAATTATATTGTAAATAGCTGCGGTCCCAGCACCGAGCCTTGCGGTACCCCACTAGTCACTACCTGCCATTCTGAAAGGGATCGGTTAATCCCTACTCTTTGTTTCGTGTCTGCCAACCAATTTTCTATCCATGTCAGCACTCTACCCCCAATACCATGTGCCCTAATTTTGCCCACTAATCTTCTATGTGGGTCCTTATCAAATGCTTTCTGAAAGTCCAGGTACACTACATCCACTGGCTCTACCTTGTCCATTTTCCTAGTTACATCCTCAAAAAATTCCAGAAGATCAGTCAAGCATGATTTCCCCTTCTTAAATCCATGCTGATTCGGACCGATCCTGTTACTGCTATCCAAATGTGCCGCGATTTCATCTTTTATAATTGACTCCAGCATCTTCCGCACCACCGATGTCAGGCTAACTGGTCTATAATTCCCTGTTTTCTTTCTCCCGCTTTTCTTAAAAAGTGGGATAACATTAGCTACCCTCCAATTCACAGGAACTGATCCTGAATCTATAGAACATTGGAAAATTATCACCAATGTGTCCAAGATTTCTAGAGCCACTTCCTTAAGTACCCTGGGATGCATCAGGCCCTGGGGATTTATCAGCCTTCAGTCCCATCAGTCTACCCAACACCATTTCCTGCCTAATGTGGATTTCCTTCAGTTCCTCCGTCACCCTAGATCCTCTGGCCACTACTATATCAGGAAGATTGTTTGTGTCCTCCTTAGTGAAGACGGATCCAAAGTACCTGTTCAATCATCTGCCATTTCCTTGTTCCCCGTAATAAATTCACGTTTTTCCGTCTTCATTGGTCCAACTTTGGTCTTAACTAATTTTTTCCTCTTCACATACCTAAAGAAGCTTTTATTATCCTCCTTTATATTCTTGGCTAGCTTACCTTCGTACATCATCTTTTCTCCCCGTATTGCCTTTTTAGTTATCTTCTGTTGCTCTTTAAATATTACCCAATCCTCTTGCTTCCCGCTAATCTTTGCTACATTGTGTTTCTCATTTATTTTTATACTGCCCCTGACGTCCCTTGTCAGCTACGGTCGCCCCTTACTCCCCTTGGAATCTTTCTTCCTCTTAGGAATGAACTGGTCCTGCACCTGTATTATGATCCTGCCATTGTTGTTCCACTGTCATCCCTGCTAGTGTATCTTTCCATTCAACTGGCCAGCTCCCTCATGGCTCTTTAGTCCCCTTTATTCAACTGTAACACTGACACCTCCGATCTACTCTTCTCCTTCTCCAATTGTAGATTAAACTTGAGCATATTATGGTCACTACCTTCTAATGGCTCCTTAACCTCGTTCCTTTATCAAAACCGGTTCATTACACAACACTAAACACCAGTACAAGCTGCTCTAAGAATCCATCACGGAGGCACTCCACAAACTCCCTTTCTTGGGGTCCAGTACCAACCTGATTTTCCCAGTCTACCTGCATGTTGAAATCTCCCATAACAACTGTAGCATTACCTTTACAACATGCCAATTTTAACTCCTGATTCAACTTGCACCCTATATCCAGACTACTGTGTGGGGGCCATTAGGGTCCTTTTACCCTTGCAATTCCTTAGTTCTATCCATACTGACTCCACATCTCCTGTTTCAATGTCACCCCTTGCAAGGGACTGAATTTCATTCCTCACCAACAGAGCTACACCACCCCCTCTGCCCACCTGTCTGTCTTTTCGATAGGAGGTATACCCTTGAATATTCAGTTCCCAGCCCTGGCCCTCTTGCAGCCGTCTCAGTAATTCCCACAACATCATACTTGCCAGTTTCTAGCTGAGCCTCAAGCTCAGTTTCTTATACTTCACGCATTCATATACAACACTTTGACCTCGGTATTCACCTCCCGTCTCGCACCACTCGCAATTGGCCCTGACCTTACTCTCTTATCCCTTCTCGAACTGTCCTTCCCTTTAATTCGAGTCTTTTGTAACTTTTCCTGTACTCGCTTCCCCTTCAACTCCATCTTTATACTCCCTATTTGTCATCTCCCCCCCCCCTCCCCAGCACTATTTAGTTTAAAAACCCACACGAGTAGCCGTAGCAAACCTGCCTGCCAGAGCCATCGGTCCCCCTCCAATTAAGGTGTAACTCGTCCCTTTTGTACAGGTCGCCCCTACCCCAGAAGAGATCCCAGCGGTCAATAAATCTAAATCCTTGCTCCCTGCATCAGCCCCTCAGCCACACATTCAGATCCCCTCTCTCCATTTTCCTGCCCTCACTAGCACGAGGTAGCGGAACCAATCCAGAGATAACCACCCTAGAAGTCCTGCTTTTCAGTCTTCTTCCAAACTCTCTGAACTCAGATAAAATAAAGTTTTATCATATCGTACATAAGAGGTATTAATTTGGGACTGTGCCCACATTGCCCAGATTCACACATAAATGTGACCCCTTTGATGGCGAAAGAAACCCATTCTTTCTCCGTCTATGCTCTTGGCCCTGATCGAATATAGAATAGGATTGATACGTTTGGATTAAGTTTCATTTGTCAAGGTTCACTTAACCTTTTTCTAAATTCTAAATTCTCCCCTCACATTTGCAGTCCTTACTTAGATTCACATCATCCACAAATAAGACTACTCTCAGATTCTCATATATACTGATTATGAATAGTAATAACCTTGGCCCAAGCCTAATTCTGAGCCAGTTTTTTTATTCCAAATTTTCAAAATTTACCCTGGACATGCACTGACTTCAGGTTGAATGTGAGATTTATGTGGCTGTAGAAGATTGTGGTATGTTTTTCAAGTCTAGCTGCACTATTGTGGTGTTGAGTGATTATATCAAAAAAAAGGCAAGGAGTGGTCCTTCGCTATTTTTCCTTCGCTCCATAGATGCTGCTGCACCCGCTGAGTTTCTCCAGCATTTTTGTGTACCTTCGATCTTCCAGCATCTGCAGTTCCTTCTTGAACAAGGAGTGGTCATGCAGGGTTGATGCTGGCAATCTAACATAAACATAAAATGTTAAGAAAAAGGACAATAGATGAGGTCACAAAAGGAGGAGGTATTGCTATTTGACAACAATTTGTAACTATCGTTCAAATAATCATCAAATTTGCTCCTGCTAATTGATTACGTTGTTTCACAAGGAATACAAGCTGATAGGACTGATAGTTATTGCCCAAACTGCTTTATTACCCATTTTAACGTAAGTAACGTGCTAATCTGTTTCTCACATTCTGCTACCTCCACATTATTTTCCTTCTTCCCCCATTTCCCCCATTTTGGTTTACCTCCCATCTATTGGCACAATCCCTGTATTTGTTATCTCCCTTGCGACCACTGCTTGTTTCCCACAGCTTTGTGATCTTTATCTAAAGAAGATGTATGCCTTCATTTCCTGGGGTCATATTTATTTTCAGCACTAAAAGCCGATCTTTAACATTACTTTCTTTTTGTCCGAGATTATTTTGCTCTATTGTATTACTTCGGGATGGCATATAGGTTGCAATTTTTTTGAGGATGTAAGCATTTAAAATCTTCAAAAACTATCAGTTTGATTTAACCTATCCAGTCAAATGAACCAGAATATTTTATGTTTAATTGAGAGCACCTCATAGATGAAAAGAATTGCGGACAAACCTGGATTTTAAACTAATTTAGGGTAGTTTTAAGGATTATAATATATATATATAAATTATTTAGTTTAATAATCATTATTATATTATAATTATTATATATATATATAATAATTATAATATAATAATAATTATTAAACTAAATAATTTTATTCAATAATCTATCTATCTATCTATCTATCTTATATATATAAAACTCAAATCAGTCCGCCTGCCGCCGTACGGCGTCCGCCGCGCGTTTCTTCCTTTGACGCTCCGCAACTCCGAAACCGGACGCAGGATCGCCGACGTCTTTTCCATTTCGGTAGAGATTTCGCTTTTCTTTCTAACTATCCGCTCCTCGTTACTTTTCGTCGTGTTTAAGTACGCTTTTTTAATCAAATCCTACACCCCCCCCCCCCCCCCCCCCACCTCAATATTTCAAAAGGGAACTGGATTCTCACCCACACAAGCAGCTCCCTGTGAACGTTCCACCGTGTGATGTCACAATGCCCGATGCTCACAGATGGCCAATCGGATTGGATTCATTTACATATGCCTTTGCAGGAGCCCAGCCCATGGTGAACATTCCATCGTGTGATGTCACAATGCCCAATGCTCAAATACATTGTTGCCATAGAGAACGCTCAGTGATTATTCAAATTCTTCACTAACTGTCATTTCTGATTTGCTTGTGAAGTGAAAAGTCCTGAATTGCATTTGTCTGATGCAGGAAGATTGTTCCAGATGTTGGGGAAGTCCAGGACACGCGGGACACAGTTTAAGGATAAAGGGGAAATCCTTTAGTACTGAGATGAGGGAAACATTTTTCACACAGATAGTGGTGAGTCTCTGGAACTCTCTGCCACAGAAGGTAGTGGAGGCCAGTTCATTGGCTATATTTAAGAGGGAGTTAGATGTGGCCCTTGTGGCTAAAGGGATCAGGGGGTATGGAGAGGGGGGGAGCTGTGAGGGGGATGCTAGGAGACTGCAAGGTGACTTGGATAGGCTGGGTGAGTGGGCAAATGTTTGGCAGATGCAGTATAATGTGGATAAATGTGATGTTATCCATTTTGGTGGCAAAAACGGGAAAGCAGACTATTATCTAAATGGTGGCCGATTGGGAAAGGGGGAGATGCAGCGAGACCTGGGTGTCATGGTACACCAGTCATTGAAAGTAGGCATGCAGGTGCAGCAGGCAGTGAAGAAAGCGAATGGTATGTTAGCTTTCATAGCAAAAGGAATTGAGTATAGGAGCAGGGAGGTTCTACTGCAGTTGTACAGGGTCTTGGTGAGACCACACCTGGAGTATTGCGTACAGTTTTGGTCTCCAAATCTGAGGAAGGACATTATTGCCATAGAGGGAGTGCAGAGAAGGTTCACCAGACTGATTCCTGGGATGTCAGGACTGTCTTATGAAGAAAGACTGGATAGACTTGGTTTATACTCTCTAGAATTTAGGAGACCGAGAGGGGATCTTATAGAAACTTACAAAATTCTTAAGGGGTTGGACAGGCTAGATGCAGGAAGATTGTTCCCGATGTTGGGGAAGTCCAGGACAAGAGGTCACAGTTTAAGGATAAGGGGGAAATCTTTTGTGACCGAGATGAGAAGAACTTTTTTCACACAGAGAATGGTGAAATCTCTGGAACTCTCTCCCACAGAGGTAGTTGAGGCCAGTTCATTGGCTATATTTAAGAGGGAGTTAGATGTGGCCCTTGTGGCTAAGGGGATCAGAGGGTATGGAGAGAAGGCAGGTACGGGATACTGAGTTGGATGATCAGCCATGATCATATTGAATGGCGGTGCAGGCTCGAAGGGCCGAATGGCCTACTCCTGCACCTAATTTCTATGTTTCTATGTTTCTATCAGCCGTGATCATATTGAATGGAGAATGGTGCAGGCTCGAAGGGCCGAATAGCCTACTACTGCACTTAATTTCTATGTTCCTATGTGTCCCTCTCCTCACCCCTCTCCCTCTGCCACCCATCTCTCTCCCCCACCCCCTTTCCCTCTCTACCACCACCCCCACCCTCTCTACCACCACCCCCTTCCCCCTACCCCTCTGTCCCTCTTCTACCACTAACCCCTACGCTACGCTAACCCCTACCCCTCCCTCCCCTCCCCCACTCTTCCACTTCTCTCCCATTCTCTCCACCCCACTCCTCACCCCTCTCCCATCCCTCTCTCCCCCCACCCCCCTTCCCTCTCTACCCCACCCCTACAGACCTCTCTCCCCCCACACCCCTTCCCCTATCCCTCTGGTCCCTCTTCCATCACTCTCGCTTCCCCACCCCTCTCCCCATCCCACCCTGCTTTCCCCTCCCCTCCCTCCCCATCCCCCCCTCCCCCAAAGCTCTCTCCCCATCCCTCCTACCCCCCTACCCCCGCTCCCGCCTTTCCCTCCCAAATCTATCCCGTTTCCTCCTCCTCCCTCCCTCTCTTCTCACCTCCCCCCCCGCAAACGCCGTTGGGGAAACAGACCATAGAGGGAGTACAGAGAAGGTTCAACAGACTGATTCCTGGGATGTCAGGACTTTCAAATGAACTGGATAGACTTGGCTTGTACTCGCTAGATTTTAGAAGATTGAGGGGGGATCTTATAGAAACTTAGAAAATTCTTAAGGGGTTGGACAGGCTAGATGCAGGAAGATTGTTCCAGATGTTGGGGAAGTCCAGAACAGGGGGTCACAGTTTAAGGATAAGGGGGAAATCCTTTATGACCGAGATGAGAAAAACATTTTTCACACAGAGAGTGGTGAATCTCTGGAATTCTCTGCCACAGAAGGTAGTTGAGGCAAGTTCATTGGCTATATTTAAGAGGGAGTTAGATGTGGCCCTTGTGGCTAAAGGGATCAGGGGGTATGGAGAGAAGGCAGGTACAGGATACTGAGTTGGATGATCATCCTTGATCATATTGAATGGTGGTGCAGGCTCGAAGGGCCGAATGGCCTACTACTGCACTTAATTTCTATGTGTTTCCCTCTCCCACCCCCTCTTCTCACCCCTCCTCACCCCTCTCCCTCTCTCTCTCTACCCCCCCTTCCCTCTCTACCCCACCCCCCACATTCTCTCCCCCCCCACCCCCCCCCTATCCCCCTTTCCCTCTTCCAACCCTCCCCCTACCCCCCTCCCCTCCCTCCCCCCCCCCCCCCTCCTCCCCAAAGCTCTCTCCCCATCCCTCCCCTCACCCCCTACCCCGCTCTCCTTTCCCTCCCAAATCTATCCCGACCCCTCCTCCTCCCCTCTCCCCTCTTCTCACCCCCCCCCCCCCCCCCCCCCCCCCGCAAACGCCGTTGGGGAAACAGACCATAGAGGGAGTACAGAGAAGGTTCAACAGACTGATTCCTGGGATGTCAGGACTTTCAAATGAAGAAAGACTGGATAGACTGGGCTTGTACTCGCTAGATTTTAGAAGATTGAGGGGGGATCTTATAGAAACTTACAAAATTCTTAAGGGGTTGGACAGGCTAGATGCAGGAAAATTGTTCCAGATATTGGGGAAGTCCAGAACAGGGGGTCACAGTTTAAGGATAAGGGGGAAATCCTTTATGACCTAGATGAGAAAAACATTTTTCACACAGAGAGTGGTGAATCTCTGGAATTCTCTGCCACAGAAGGTAGTTGAGGCCAGTTCATTGGCTATATTTAAGAGGGAGTTAGATGTGGCCCTTGTGGCTAAAGGGATCAGGGGGTATGGAGAGAAGGCAGGTACAGGATACTGAGTTGGATGATCATCCTTCATCATATTGAATGGTGGTGCAGGCTCGAAGGGCCGAATGGCCTACTACTGCACTTAATTTCTATGTTTCCCTCTCCTCACCCCTCTCCCTCACCCCTCTCCCTCTCTCCCTCACCCCCCTTCCCTCTCTACCCCACCCCCTTCCCTCTCTCCACCCGCCCCCTTCCTCCTACCCCTCTCCTCCTCCCTCTCACTCCCCACTCTTGTCCCCCTCCTCCCCTCCCCCTCCCCATCCCCCCCTCCCCACACCCCATCTCTCTCCCCATCCCCCTCTCTCACCCCCTACCCCCCAGACTGTCTCCTTTCCCTTCCAAATCTGTCATGTTTCCTCCTCCTCCCTCTCCCCTCCCTCCCCTCTTCTCCACCTACCCCCCCCCCCCCCCCTCTCCCCCCACCTGTGAGTTTGGGGGGGTGGTTAAAATGAGTGTGATGCCGCAGCCCCTACTCCCCCTCCCCACCACCCCCCCGCAAACGCTGTTGGGGAAACAGACCCAATGGGTCTGCACTTGGTCTAGTATATATATAAAAGTTTGTGGCTGCCGCCTGCCGTCCGGCTGCCTGCTGCCTTTCTTCCTTTTGATTCGCTGCTCCTTCCTGTCAGCTTTCAACACATTTCGAAACAAAGTTGCAAGACAGGAACACTGAACTTTTCACTGCTGCAGCAGGCAGGGGAGGTGCCATTGGATTTTTTTTTAAAGAGGCAGGGCAGTGCTGGAATCTTACTTTTGAGAACGGTTTCAGTTCCATTGGAGGAGACGGGTGCATGGTGGAATATTGGGTTGGGGGATCACACCATTGGGGGAGCAGACCCAACGGGTCTGCACTTGGTCTAGTTAATATATAAAATTCTCGTGCCATCCGACCGGCTGCCGTCTGGCTGCCTTTCTGCCTTTTGATTCGTTTCCATCGTGTGATGTCATAATGCCCGATGCTCGCAGACGTCCAATCGCGATGCCCGACGCTCGCAGACGTCCAATCGGAATGGATCCATTTCCATGTACGGCTTCCGGCCGCATTTCTTCCTTTGATTCCCTGCAACTCCGAAACCAGACGCAGAATCGCCGACATCGTTTCCATTTCAGTAGAGATTTCACTTTTCTTTCTAAGTATCCGCTCCTCATTACATTTCGTCGTGTTTAAGCACACGTTTTTAATCAAATCCTTCCCCCCCCCCCCCAATATTTCAAAAATAAACTGGCATCTCACCCATAGAAGCAGCACCAGCCCCAGCCCCTGATGAACGTTCCATTGTGTGATGTCACAATGCCCAATGTTCACATATGTCCAATCGGAATGGATTCATTTACATATGCCTTTGCAGGAGCCCCAGCCCTTGGTGAACGTTCCATCGTGTGATGTCACAATGCCCAATGCTCAAATACATTGTTGCCATAGAGGGAGTACAGAGAAGGTTCACCCGACTGATTCCTGGGATGTCAGGACTTTCAAATGAAGAAAGACTGGATAGACTCGCCTTGTACTCGCTAGATTTTAGAAGATTGAGGGGGTATCTTATAGAAACGTATAAAATTCTTAAGGGGTTGGACAGGCTAGTTGCAGGAAGATTGTTGGGGAAGACCAGAACAAGGGGTCACAGTTTAAGGATAAGGGAGAAATCCTTTAGGACAGAGATGAGAAAAACATTTTTCACACAGAGAGTGGTGAATCTCTGGAATTCTCTGCCACAGAAGGTAGTTGAGGTCAGTTCATTGGCTATATTTAAGAGGGAGTTAGATGTGGCCCTTGTGGCTAAAGGGATCAGGGTGTATGGAGAGAAGGCAGGTACAGGATACTGAGTTGGATGATCAGCCATGATCATATTGAATGGTGGTGCAGGCTAGAAGGGCCGAATGGCCTACTCCTGCACTTAATTTCTATGTTTCTATGTTTCCCTCTCCTCACCCCTCTCCCTCTCCACCCATCCCTCTCTCCCCCACCAAATTTCTCTCTCTACCCACCCCCTTCCCTCTCTCCACCCGCCCCCTTCCTCCTACCCCTCTGTCCCTCTTCCATCACTCCCCCTACCCCTCTCCTCCTCCCTCCCCACTCTTCCACCTCCCCCCCTTCCCCCTCCGCGCTCCCTCCCCTCTCCCTCCACCCCTCTCCACCTCCCTCCCTCCTCCCCTCACTCCCACCCCCCCCTCCCCCACATCTCTCTCCCCATCCCCCTCTCTCACCCCCTACCCCGCTCTCATTTCCCTCCCAAATCTGTCCCGGTCCCCGTTTCCTCCTCCTCCTCTCCCCTCCCTCCCTTCTTCTCACCCCCCCTCCCCCACCGGTGTGTTTGGGGGGTGGTTAATGTGAGTGTGATGCCGCAGATCCCCCCCCCCCCCCCCAAAACGCCGTTGGGGAAACAGACCCAACGGGTCTGCACTTGGTCTAGTAATAACTAAAACTCATCTTGTTTGTCTGTTTGTACCTATATTTGTTCCCGAAACTCTGCAAAAACAGTACATCATAGTGCAACAATTTTAGGCCCACTTTACTAACCATTGTCCTGCGATGTGAACTATTTCCCTTAATAAACTTTAATTAATTTAATTTTGTTATCTAATATTTCTGTGTTAACTTGACTGGCGTCACAAAGGGCACCAAACGGGTCCACAGTCGCGCATGCGCAGTTGGGGGAGGGTTGCTTTTGCCGATTTTCAGATCACTTTTTTTTAGTGTATTTGTCGCCTCACAACGGGCAAACAACGACTCAATGGGCGTTTCCTCCTATTTTACAAATAGCTCCACGGATCCTCTATTCATTTTATTAACTTTAACTTAATCTCTGCCATCATTAGCACAATTTTGAACACGGCAGTCGCCCTTGCGCAGTGTGGGCTCGTCAGCCACGCATGCGCAGTTTGGTGGAATATTGCGTTGGAACGGGACCCAACGGTTCCGCGCCCCATCTGGTATATAATAAAACTCTCATAACTGGCTAATTTTGATGGTTTGGGATCTGTTTCACCTGGTTTCCTCCGCTCCCACACTGGGACTCTGTCCCAATACTTCCTTTAAGTTGTCCCACTTCCCTCCTTCCACCCACTCCCTTGAATCATACCAGGGCTATATATCCTATGCTCCTTTTAAGCTCACCTGGTTCACTAGAAATGTTGTTTTATCACTGCAGAACATTTTTGATAAAATTAATTCAAATGTTTTTTAAATATCAAAACCATATGTATTCAAATATTTACAATAATAATATTTATCTTGGCTTTATACTCAAATATTTTCAATAATAATAATATTTTAGCTTTTACAATCCTCTGGGATATAAAGTATATTTAAATTTAAATGCTCATACCAATAGATTGGTATGACGTTGCCTATTTCCTTTGCTCCATAGATGCTGCTTCACTCGCTGAGTTTCTCCAGCGAGTTCATCAGAGTTATAGGGAAATAGAATTAAAATCAAAGAGCATGTCAGCCATGACCTTACGAACTCATGGAGCAAGCATGAGGGACTGTGTAATCTATAGTTTCATTTCTTCTTATGTTCATCATGAATTTCCTGAAAAATAAATATAAATTAATCTTTTTTATTGCATACTTTTTATGTTGTGTACATTTTGTTTAGATCCAGAATTATTGCCGTGTCAGTCTTTGTCCAAAAATGTCTCAAGCATTTAAACTGGAGGTATCATTAGTTTCATTTCATGCCTTTTTAGTATATTTAAAAAATATACTAAATATATTTAAATATATTTAAAACATTTTCCTATGATGTTTTATTTGAAATTATTTACCCTTTGTCTTGTTTTGCTCATTTTGGTTCTTTCAGGTTCTGTCTTCAAACTTGATTTCCCTTGTTTTGCTATTTTTAATGTTATAATGCTTAAATGTTCTTCTTACAGCTCTATACTTTCCCCTCTTTCTTTTGATGCTGTCTTACTTCACGTAGACTTTTTAAATTTCTTGATATCCAGGGGTCCCGTTCTAAGTTATCTGATCTCTACTGCTTTAAGGAACTGCTTTAGTCCATCGCTTGGGCGGTTTGCACCCCAGTGGTATGAACATTGACTTCTCTAATTTCAGGTTGTCCTTACTTTCTCCTCCCCTTCTCAGCTCTCCCTCAGCCCTCTGGCTCCACCTCTTCCTCCCCCAACCCCCCCACCCTCCCCCCCACTCTCACATCAGTCTGAAGAAGGGTTTTGACCCAAAATATTGCCTATTTCCTTCGCTCCATAGATGCTGCCTCACCCGTTGAGTTTCTCCAGTATTTTTGTCTACCTTCGATTTTCCAGCATCTGCAGTTCCTTCTTAAACATTTAGTCCATTGCCCTGCAGGTTGTGACTCTTCAAGCGCTAATGCAGGTACTTGTAAATGTGATAACCCACGTTTGTTTATTACTCTTGGGCCAGCACTGATACGGAAATCAGTATGAATATTATGGTCATTGCATTCCAAAAATAATTAATTTGGTAAATATAATCTGAAATACTATATTTAAATAGCAGTTTCAACCATTGTCATTAATGTAAATTGAAACAGCTGAAACATTTTTGTGTAGGTATTCTGACTGAAAGGATTGTATCAAACATTTGTAGATAATAAGAACAGCTTTAAGAAAATATTTAGTTAATGCTTGTTTTTTTTCTCCCTAGGTCATAAGCCTTCAAGCCTCAGTACAAGCGATGAAAGGCATTCTTAATTTGGTATGGCTGATTTGCTTTTAGTACTTGTTCTAATGAGTAGCATGTAGACACTGCTTTATTGTGGGATGGTTCCACTTCTCCTTGGACTAAACAGAATATCTGGTCACTTGCTCCTCTCACTGTACTATTGACGAGGTGTTGCATAATATTTATACTGTGTAAAGTTACAGTAATTTTAATGAAACATTCATTGACCCAGCATGTTAAAGTCTGCAATCAGGTGCAATAAATTGATGCCTTTTTTGTAGAATTCTAGTTTACTAATGCATGTTATCAATAGAAAGAACATGTTCAGCAGACAAGCAAGCTTTATGTAAGAATTTTGAAATTGTGTGAAATTGACAAGAGCTATCCCATTGCCACCATAGGATGGTCATATTCTGCCTACAAACAATTAGGACTAATGGGGAAGGAATGCTGCAATTAAAATTCATATTTACACAGTATTAAATGTTAGAAAATGATGGATTTTGTCAAGACTTTATAATTCCTTTTCACCTTTATGTTGGAATGACGTTGCTTTGGACTGTTGATTGGATCATGCTTTTGTAAGTTCAGAGAACTGGAATATATGTAGGAATTTCATCTATGGAAGATGCCACGTTTACCATTTAAGGCACATGTTGCTGCTTTCGTTTAATTCTGCTTTTCTCCTCAGAAAATGGCAATTTTGACGGATTTATTTTTTCTTCATTTGTGATTATTAACATACAGATTTTTCCATGAAATCAAATTGATTAGTTATTGCTTTTGGCCTTTACAATGAAAAAAAGAGTTGGTTATTGTTGCATGTAATGGGCACTGGAGACTAGTTAACGACGTTGATGTGCTTTCACCTCTTGGGAGGGGATCACCCGACACTTGTGGAACATCCTTCTGCAAACCTCACTTTCAATGAAAGTCAAGTAATTCCTTTGATAGTACACAAAAAAGCTGGAGAAACTCAGCGGGTGCAGCAGCATCTATGGAGCGAAGGAAATAGGCAACGTTTCGGGCCGAAACCCTTCTTCAGACCCTTCTAAATCCTTTGATAGATGGGTGATCCACTCTGTGGGTTTACAGAATGCTGTGAAATTAGTCCTGTCCTTCCTTTCAACATCTGAAAACCTCGAGTCTATCCATCGGATGCACACTGAATCCCCAGAGTAACTGGCAATAAGAGTCCAGCATCTCTCAAACTACTCACCCATTTATCAAACTACTCGTCACAAGCTACTCACCCATCAAGCACCAGCGACACCACTTGTGGAAGTATCTATTGGTCCCACAGTGGCCCCATCAACCACCACATTCAGCATATGCAGAATGTTCGTAATGGGTCCGTAGGAGTCCGTAGATATATCGTAGCGGCTCGTTATGCTAGCCATAGGTACTCGGGGCATCCTCCCGACTTTTTTTTACTCATAGACATTTTTTATCAGGCTGGAAAAAACGTCCCGACTTACCTGATGCCCCGAGTACTTACGGCTGGCATAATGAGCCGCTACAATATATCTACAGACCCGTTACGAACATTCTGCGAGTTTGAATCAAGGGGAAAACTCGGGAGAATTTGTGAATAACTCGGGAACGTGGGACAGGCCCTTTAGTGGTATCTTCAACACAGCAATGTACTACTATCCTCAAGTTGCATCTGCAGCTGTGGAAATACCTTTCTGCTTCAGTAACCATATAAGTCTCTGTACCTACTACCCTTCTGACTCTCCTTTCTGCCTGTTAAGCAAAGCCACCAGTAGTCCGTTGAACTGGGGTCTGAATGCATTACAAAGAGGAACCTTCCTTTCACATAATTATTAAAAAGAACTGCTGGGCCTGTGTTGTCTTTATTTTCAATCTCACTGTCACCCAGTGCTCTCTGCCTGAGATGTGTTAAGCCGCACAGTTACTGCCTTCTGAAGTGTTCTGTCCACAAACACTCTACCTCACAGGTGGATTGTCACATCCATCACCGTTCACAGTCTAGAGGTTGGAGATTAAGCTCCTCCAGTTGATGATACTTTAGTTGATCAGTGTAGAGACACAGGCAGAGCTTTCCACTCATCAGAGGTGCCCTGCGTATTAATTTACATAACAGATTTATAGTTTTAAATCAGTACACATTATTATTATTATTTATTATTATTGCACTATTTTGGGTTTTTTTGAGCATGTGTATAATATATATACACACATGCTAAAAAAACCCAAAATAGTATATACAGGTGCACAACCTTTTATCCGAAAGCCTTGGGACCAGACACTTTTCGTAATTCAGAATTTTTCGGCTTTCGGAATGGAAGATTTTTAGCGTAGATTTTAACGGCTGGCTCAGTGGTAGAGTGCTCGGCTCATATCCGCAAGGTCACGAGTTTGCGCCTAGATCCCGGCAGTTACTCGATCGCGAAATGTAGTTTTTTCTTGCAAAAGGAGAGAAGGGAGGGTTAGGCTATCATAGATAATCTTAGTGCGGGAGACAAGTGTAGGAGAGGTAACTGTGTGTGGGCATTTTTGATTGCCCACGCTGAAAAGCCTTGTCCTCCCTTTCTCCAACTCCAGAGGAATCCGCTTTGGGCCGCTACACAAGTGGCAGTACTATGCGCCCCCTTTCATATTCTCTGGAGTTGGAGCGGGGCTGGGCTAGCAAGTGAGTCTCTGGGATTCCGTGCTTGCAGTGGGCCTGTTCTATCGATGGGGACGCAGCTATGTGGGCGAACTGCCACTAAGCGGCCCATCGGGGACTTCTGGTGACGTCTCTCAGCTCCTGTCCAGGGGGGTGGCCGGAGACGTCCCACAAACCCAGCGTGTTCTCTTTTCTCTTGACATCTGGCGTGGGTCCACTGGGATCACTTGCTTGCATGGGCCTGTTTCCCGGAGTCTGACTGGCACTAGCTCCGTTTTGCAAAACCCCCGCGCCGGTGCAATGGGCGGGGAGCTGGAGAGGGGACAGGGGTCACGACACAATTTATAGGTTGAAACATAAGGGGAGCGAATCAGTTAAAAGCATTCTGTCACTAGAGAAAAGGACCTTTTTAAACTCAGCGGGGAACACTAAATGTATCAATTCCAAAGTTTACTTTAGTTCCGTGAACTTACTTTTATTTTAGGACCGACCGGAGGTTCCGCTGTCACCTCTGCGGGCCGCCCTTACAACGTGGAAAACTTCGGAGGCCCTTCGGCCTATCATGTCCAGGTCGACCAACGATCCCCATGCTCTAGCTCTATCTTACATACTTACATAACCATTTACAATTCTACCAAAGCCAAATTTACCTAGAAACTTGTACATCTTTGGAATATGAGAAGAAACCAGAGCACCCGAGGAAAGCCCATGCGGTCACAGGGAGAACGTAAAACTCCATACAGACAGCACTGTCAGGATCGACCTCGGGTCTCTATTGCTCTAAGGCCGCAGCTCTACCACAGTGCCACCTTACCGCCCCGCACAACAATTTAGTAAGAATGGGAAATATGCAAAACATGCAGATTTTTTCCAGTTAATGCATTATCAGAGAGTATGCATTAATTTTATCACCTTGTTAACTTAAATGAACCAACTTTGCATTTCTGTATTGGAGCAAAATATTCCAAATTTTGCAGTTAAGGAATAAGTTCATTTTTACTGAAATTCAGGCAAGCCTTTATCAACAGCTGTTCAATGGTTCTCTCGTTTGTGTTCAACGTTTTTAAAAGATTTCCTTGAGTAATATTTCTTACCTTGTTATAAACATTTTGGTAACAAACAGATTTTCTGGTTTGCAGGCACCACGAGTGGAAACTGTGGAAAAGATTCCAACGTCTCCCAGTGTAAAGGAAGAGGAAGGAGAAGGGGAAGAGGAAGAGGAAGACACATCTGGAACGGCTAGCGATTCCCCAGAAGAATCAGATCGGCTGAACCTAGAGTGTCCAAATTGGCTCTCACTTTCAGATGTTGATGATGCAGTGGACACTCTAAAGATTTATATTACAATCCTGCATCTACTGAACTGGATGATGCTATTTAGTGCACCATCATTTATTTACTGGTTGAAAAATCTCAGGTAAGTGCTGTTTTTCCAGCAATTTGGGTGACTGCAAGAAAAACAGCACAGATAAGATGGGAAAGAAAATCTAATTCATCAGTTGATGATTCAGTATTGCAGTGAATTTTGCAGATTGTTATTATTTGAGGAGATGCAATGGAATGTTGTTGCACAGTATTGTGCAATGACAATAAACGTATTCATTCATTCATTCATTTTCCTCTTCCCTGATCTCAAATATTATTTCAGTAATATTTTTGTTTCATTAATCAGGTATGCCAGAAGACTCAATCCTGACCCTTGCGATATTGTTGCAACCATCCTTGTATTAACGATGGGGATTCTCATTAATTCACATTCAACGTCTGTTAAGAGAAGGTATTTTTATTATTTTTCAATTCCAACAACTTGTTAGCAAAGTACACCGTGAGTTTTACACTGGACTTACACTTGTTCCTGATACTGTACTTACGGGATATATTTTGAAGAAGGATATCAAAACCTCTACAAAAACTTTTGCAACTCTTCTAAAACAGGGACTTTTAAAATTTGTAGGAAAGAACTGCAGATGCTGGTTTGAATCGAAGGTAGACACAAAATGCTGGAGTAACTCAGCGGGACAGGCAGCATCCCTGGCGAGAAGGAATGGGTGACGTTTCGGGTCGTGACCCTTCTTCACGCCTGAAACGTCACCCATTCTTTCTCTCCAGAGATACTGCCTGTCCTGCTGAGTTACTCCAGCAATTTGTGTCTACCTTCAACTTTTAAAATTTGCCAGCTTAGATATTGATGTGCAATTGTAAAGAATGCAGCCCCACAAAAGCATGTGGTAACTATAGAGCACTGAAAGGGGAGAAACCCTTAAGAAGTATAGAGTGTGTTGAGGGTAGAGTGGTACTTGGAAAATTAAGAGGACAAAGGGGGGGGCACAAAATATCACTGGCAGATAGGTTTAAATAAAGCCATAGGTCATTTTAGATATTATATCTGTTATTGGAACCAGAGGAAGTTTCAAATGTATACTTTTCATCTGTATTCACCCAGGAGAAAGATATTATAGTTGGAGGTTTCATTTGGGACAGTAAAATTGAAGAGCACATTAAGATTAATCATACTTGAAAGGTTCTCCCCCTGCACATGCTATAACATTAGGCTTAAGGGACCCACTATGGTTCGTGGTCTGGTCTCTGCCTTCTTGTTTTTAGCAGCTGGCTGCTAACGTTGCCAGCATTCGGCTGGTTTGTTTACACTAGTCTTCCTAGCGGACTGTCTGGGGCTGATAAGAACTCATTACAGCCAAGGCTGTGTTACACCAATCTGCTCCTATAGCATTTTTGTTTAACCATACTTAATTGATGTTCTTCTGCCCTGTGCTTTAATCCACGAGCCCAGTTTGCAACTTGCTAATTTCTCTAAAGCTACTTTTTCTTTATACCTTGTCGACTTTAAGATATACTATGTAATACCAAAGGAAGCTATTCTTGTTTCACTCATAGTTGGCTTGCTTATTTAGTATCACCATTTTATTAATTTGCTTTGTCTTGTTATTACTATCATCACTACTATCATTACCATTAGAGTTAGCAATGTCATTGGTAGTGCAACTACTATGGCTATAATTTTAACTTTGTATTTATTTAGTTATGTTTATTTTACTTTATCTCTATTTTCTATTTTTCACATTATTATTATCATTGTTATTATTATTATTACTATATTTATTTCACTCCATATAACCATATAACAATTACAGCACGGAAACAGGCCATCTCGGCCCTACAAGTCCATGCCGAACAACTTTTTTCCCTTAGTCCCACCTACCTGCACTCATACCATAACCCTCCATTCCCTTCTCATCCATATGCCTATCCAATTTATTTTTAAATGATACCAACGAACCTGCCGCCACCACTTCCACTGGAAGCTCATTCCACACCGCTACCACTCTCTGAGTAAAGAAGTTCCCCCTCATGTTACCCCTAAACTTCTGTCCCTTAATTCTGAAGTCATGTCCTCTTGTTTGAATCTTCCCTATTCTCGAAGGGAAAAGCTTGTCCACATCAACTCTGTCTATCCCTCTCATCATTTTAAAGACCTCTATCAAGTCCCCCCCCTTAACCTTCTGCGCTCCAGAGAATAAAGACCTAACTTATTCAACCTATCTCTGTAACTGAGTTGTTGAAACCCAGGCAACATTCTAGTAAATCTCCTCTGTACTCTCTCTATTCTGTTGACATCCTTCCTATAATTGGGCAACCAAAATTGTACACCATACTCCAGATTTGGTCTCACCAATGCCCTGTACAATTTTAACATTACATCCCAGCTTCTATACTCAATGCTCTGATTTATAACGGCTAGCATATCAAAAGCTTTCTTTACCACCCTATCTATATGAGATTCCACCTTCAAGGAACTATGCACGGTTATTCCCAGATCCCTCTGTTCAACTGTATTCTTCAATTCCCTACCATTTACCATGTACGTCCTATTTTGATTTGTCCTGCCAAGGTGTAACATCTCACATTTATCAGCATTAAACTCCATCTGCCATCTTTCAGCCCATTTTTCCAAATGGCCTGTAGACTTTGGAAATCCTCTTCATTATCCACAATACCCCCTATCTTGGTATCATCTGCATACTTACTAATCCAATTTACCACCCCTTCATCCAGATCATTGATGTACATGACAAACAACAAAGGACCCAACACAGATCCCTGAGGCACCCCACTAGTCACCTGCCTCCAACCCGACAAACAGCCATCCACCATTATCCTCTGGCTTCTCCCATTCAGCCACTGTTGAATCCATCTTGCTATTCCTGCATTTATACCCAACAGTTTAACCTTCTTAACCAACCTTCCATGAGGAACCTTGTCAAAGGCCTTTAGTAAGTCCATATAGACAACATCCACTGCTTTACCCTCATCAATTTCCCTAGTAAACTCTTCAAAAAATTCAAGATTAGTCAAACATGACCTTCCAGGCACAAATCCATGTTGACTGTTCCTAATCAGACCCTGTTTATCCAGATGCTTATATATATTATCTCTAAGTATCTTTTCCATTAATTTGACCACTGAAGTCAAACTAACAGGTCTATAATTGCTAGGTTTACTCTTAGAACCCTTTTTAAACAATGGAACAACATGCGCAGTACGCCAATCCTCGGGGACTATTCCCGTTTCTAATGACATTTGAAATATTTCTGTCATAGCCCCGGCTATTTCTACACTAACTTCCCTCAATGTCCTAGGGAATATCCTGTCAGGACCTGGAGACTTATCCACTTTTATATTTTTCAAAAGTGTCAGTACTTCTTTTACTTTGAAACTCATAGTATCCATAGCTACTCTACTTGTTTCCCTTACCTCACATAATTCAATATCCTTCTCCTTGGTGAGCTAAGTATGAACACAAAACAACACTCTTCAATATCTCCCCCATCGTGAGGGGGGTGCAGATAGCTAAGACTGACAGGATCTGGCCCATGGACCAGCTTTTATCCCTCGTTATCCTTTTGCTATTAATATAGCTGTATAACCCCTTTGGATTTACTTTCACCTTACTTTCCAAAGCAACCTCATATCTTCTTTTAGATTTTCTAATTTATTTCTTAAGATTCTTTTTACATTCCTTATACTCCTCAAGCACCTCATTTACTTCATGCTGCCTATAATTATTGTAGATCTCCCTCTTTTTCCGAACAAGATGTCCAATTTCCCTTGAAAACCAGGGTCTTTCCAATTTTTACTGTTTCCTTTCAAACGAACAGGAACATAAAGATTCTGTACTCTTAAAATGTCCCCTTTAAATGTCCTCCATTTCTCTTCTACATCTTTCCCATAAAACAAAATGTCCCAGTTCACTCCTTTTAAATCATCTGCAAGCTCATCAAAACTTAGCCTTTCAGACCAATGGAGATTTACAACCCTAGGTCCAGTTCAAATGAAACTAATGGTATTGTGATCGTACCTGGATCCGAAGTAGACTTCCCTTTTAGATAACAGATGTTCTTTAAAATGACATTTTGCGAGTTGGGAGGTGGAAATATTGGGAGTTAAGATCGGATAACTCCATGCGGATGTGAGGACAACGTACCTTGGTGCAATGGGCACTCAAGGTTCAGTTTGGACATTGGGGATCTCAGGTCCGGGGACTCAGGTTTGAAAGATGGCTAAGTGATATGTGTCCTGCCTGCTTTGTTTGTGTGTGTGTGTACGTAGAAAGAGTTTTTTTTTTCGGGAAGCTTCCCCCCCCCCCCCCCCCCCCCCTCTTTTGTTTCCAACCTGAACAGCCGAGACGTCCTCGGCAGACCTGTTATTGATGCATTGACTACAACTATGCATCTGACCCAGTCTCTAATTGCATACTACAACGCTCTGTTCAAACACTTTGACCTCACGTCTAAGTAATGGCCAACACAACGACACTCTTAGATTAGGCAACTCGTGGAACGTGGGGGGGGGTGGGGGGGCTCCTACTAAGACTGACAGGATCTTGGCCCACTTGCAACAGCTCAAAGGCGATATATCTTTTATTCAAGAGACCCACCTTCACAACAGAGAGGTAACACGGCTTAAGAGAGGCTGGATTAGCCACTTATTTCATTCGAAATTTAATGATAGGGCTAGGGGTACTGCTATCCTGATTCGTAAAAATGTTATGTTCGAACTACAGAAAACCGTGGAGGACCCTGCTGGCCGCTTTGTCATGGTTTCTCGCAAACTGCAAGACACATTGGCCAGTATTTACGGTCCCAACTGGGATGACAGCTCATTTGTATCCAAATTTTTTACATCTCTCCCAAACATTGAAAATCACCACGTCATTGTGGGTGGAGATTTTAATCTGGTCCAAGACCCTATACTGGACAGATCTTCGAACAAAGCCTCTACTTTAACTAAATCAGGTAGGACTCTGCATGCTTTTACCAAACAACTTAGGCTCACAGACCCATGGAGATTTACATTCCCCACGACTAAATTATTTTCATTTTTTTCCCACATGCACCGTACCTATAGACTTCTTCCTCTTAGACTGCTCTCCAAAATCAAATCCAGCGAGTATCATAGTATCGTAATATCAGATCACACTGCGACCTCCCTCGATCTCCACTTTCGTAAACGAACTAACCCCTTTAAACAGTGGAGGTTCAACTCCTCATTACTAGCAGAAGCAATTCTTGCACTCCCAAATTACCTTATATTTTGAGCTGAATGACTCGCCAGACATAGAAAGAGGTATACTCTGGGAAGCTTCAAAAGCCTATATTAGGGGCCAACTTATCTCTTTTGTTTCCAACCTGAAAAGAGCTGAGACGTCCCAAACGGCAGACCTGTTACAAAAAATAAAGGACATTGACTACAACTATGCATCTGACCCAGACCCTAATCTTTATAAAGAACGCCTTAGGTAACAAACAGACTTTGACCTCACGTCTACTAATAAAGCCAAGCTCCGACTGCTTAAATCTAGGCAACAATTTTTTGAATCTGGGGATAAAGCTGGGAAGCTCCTGGCCCATCAGGCCATAACCGAGGCAACTTCACGGCTAATTCCAGCCATTAGATCCAGCTTAGGGGAGATTCATACTGATCCTCTTAGAATTAATGAAGCATTTGCTAAATTCTACGCTGAACTATACGCTTCCGATTGTCCTCCCACTGCAGATGACATGCTCAGTAGTGTGACGTTTCCCCGAATTGACGATGAAGCCACGAGAGACTTGGGTGGTCCCATAACTGTCACTGAGGTCCAAGCAGCCATCACATCGCTGCAAAGCGGAAAGTCGCCCGGCCCTGACGGCTTCACTGTAAAATATTACAAAGCTTTCTCTGCTCTCCTCGCACCAGTCCTGAGAGATGGTACAATGAAAAGGCGAGTTTTACATCGTCTCCCTACCGCCCTGTCCTATGTCTCTGGGCTCCCCCTTTCTCCCTAATTCTTAAAAGGCCCAAAGATGTCCCTTTCGCTTTGTAGTGGAGCTATAGACCAATTTCGGTTTACAAGGCCCTGAATCTGGACCTCAAAAAATCCTCTCTAAAGTCCAAGTACGCTCCCCGCATCTTCAACGAGTGGCATGCCCTCTATTATCAGTAGTATCAGATCAAACAGGGGCATTTTCATACCAGGCCAACAGCTCTCGTCCCACAATACCTCCCAGGCTCTCCTTTTTTTGTCATTTTCCATTCACCGAGTAGTGAGACCCCGAAGATAGTGGTCTCTCTCGACGCCGAAAAAAGCTTTTGACAGGGTCGAGTGCCAGGTACCTAGCTATGAGGCCCCAACTGGAAGAAAGGTTTGGCCTCGGTATAGTTTGTTAGGGTCGGGGTCAGTCTGTTAAACTCGTCCTCATTAAAAGCCTCAGTACAAACAAACGACACACTGTCGCCCCATTAACAGACCAGCAATGGGACTCTGCCTTGGATTTGATCCATTCTTCCTCCATATGTGCCTGTCATGGCCTAATCCAATGCAAAGTCCTTCACAAAGTCCACTACACAAATGCAAGATTATCTAGAATTTACTCCGCTGTTAGGGACACCTGCAACAGATGTAATCAATCCCCTGCCAACCATAGCCATATGTTTTGGTCTTGCCCTAAGCTTGCAGCCTTTTGGAGGAGTGCTTTCGATGTGATAAGCAGAGCCTATGGCCAGACTATTCCTCCAAACCCACTGTCAGCCATTTTTGGTATTCCTCCCAACACCAACCTCTCTGTTGCGTTGAAGCGGGTCCTGGCTTTTACAACCTTGTTAGCCCGGAGACTGATCTTGCTTAACTGGAGGCTCACCTGTCCCCCGACACACGCCCGCTGGATCAAGGAGGTGCTCTTCAATTTAAAGCTTGAAAAACTTAGGTTTTATCTCAAAGGCTCTACCAAGACATTCCAAGCCACATGGAACCCTTTCCTGGAACTTGTTAACTCTCTTAACTTGTCCCCGGATTCGGAAGAGGACTGAGTGCTTTCCATCACTGTCCTGCGTTACTGCAGCTGCTCGCCCCTTAGCCCCCCCTCCCCACACTTATTTATTTAATTACATACTTATTTACTATTATTAGTGACTTTTTTTTTTCTTTTCTTTTCTTCCCAGTACATTTTGTTTTGTTTATCTCTATGTATTTGTGTGGATGTGTACGTATGTGAGTGTTGTTTGTCCCCGTTTGGTTCCGACCTGATTCGGGTGGGTTGAAGGCGGGTAAGGGTAAGGGCTTTGAGGGCCGCTTACATACTGTTGCACAATTATGCCTTGACTGTCACTGTCTGTTATCATTGTATGTATGCAAATTGATGTGAAATTCAAATAAAAAGATTTAAATTAAAAGAAGGTATCAGAGGTCTTAGCAAGCATTAAGTTGGATAAATCCCCAGGATATCATGAGATGTGTCCAGGCCGCAGTGTGGGGCGAAAGGAGGAAATTGCTGGGGCTCTGTTATTTACTGCTTGCATCCACATTGCGTACGATATCTACCTTTATGTCTTGGCCATCTGTCACAGCATAAACATATATGGAACATTACTCATTCTTCCGATTAGACAACACACCCATTAATCCCACTCTGTATCCTGCCACTCAGTTAATTTGAAAACTATTAATGTCAACACGAATTAGGATCAAAAGTAGGCCTTTTGACCATTAAGGCTGCTCCGCCATTTCATAAGATCATGACTGATCTGATTTCATCCTCAGCAATGCATTCTTCTCTACCTGTGGTTGCCTTTTATCCCATCAACAGTTATTTATCTACCTCTGCCATTAAAAGTATCCAAAGACTGTTCTGACTGTTCCAGAGGCTCATACCCAAGAGAAAAATAATTGCCTCCTGTCTCACTTAAACGAACAACCCTTTTTTCTAAACAGTGAGCACTAGTTCTAAATTCTTCCATGAGAGAAAATATCCGCTTTGTACCCATCCTGTCAAGATCATTCATCATCTTCCATGCTTCGATCAAGTGTAAAATCCAGCAGATGTGACCATAGCCTGTCCCATCTTTCATAAGCCAACCTGCCCATTCCATGTAACAATCATTTAAACCTTCTGTCTACTATTGTTTTAAGTTCCCATCAATATAGGATAACATTATATTAGCTCACCTAATTACTTGTAGCATTTGTGAACTTGAATCACGCATTAAACCACCCTGATCTCTTTACATCTTAGAACGCTACAATCTCATCACTGAGGTAATAGATTGTTTTTTCATCTCTGATACCAAACTGAACAATATCACATTTTACCACCTCACTAATGACCATTTGCCAGATCATTGGCTGTTCACTTAACCTATCTATATCCCTCCAACGTCCTTTCATGCCTATATTTGTGTAATCTGCAAATTTAGTAATCATACATCTGGTGATTTTATCCAAGTCACTTGTGTAAATTGTAATAATTTGAGGTCCAACACCGATCCCTGTGGCACACTATTTTATATCTTGTTAGTAGAAAATACCCCTTTTTGCCAACTCTTGTTTCCTGTTAGCCAGTGAACTTTCTATCCACATCAATATGTTATCTTCGACACCATGACCCTGTCCACAATACATTTTGATGTGGCACCTTATTAAACGCCATCTAGAAATCTTCAAACAAGAACTGGTTCCCCGTTATTCAAAACCTATGTTATTTGTTGGAATAACTCCAGTGAATTGGTCAGACATGATTTCCCTTTCACAAAGCCATGTTGACTGCCCGATTATTCTGAATTTTTCAAAATTCCCTGCTATTCCTTTCTAATGTTTAGACAGCAGTTTAGACGGCCAGATAATGAACTGACTGGCCAGTAGTTTACTGCTGTCTACCTCTCTCCCATTTTGACCAAAGGATATATATTTGCCATTTTCAAACCTTGTGGAACCTTCCCCACCTTATGGAGCCTTCCTCAAATGTGGTGAATTTTGGAAAAAAAACAGCCTTCATTCACAGCTTTAGTTACAATGTCTTGTAAAATTATTACTTCAAATCCATGCCAATGAGCTCTGTAGGAATTCCTCTGAACATTACTTTACTCCCAGTCTCACCTGACATGACCCAGACCTTTACTTGTCCATGCTGACGCTCTGTGATCAACTGAAAATTTAAGGTGTTCAGTCCCTTTACCCTTATTTTGAAAACTCAGGTATTGATGGCTAAGGTATGTAAATACCTTAGATACCTTGGTTAAGGTATTTCACATTAATAGATATTGATCTAACACTTAAACTTTGAGCGGAAGCGTTTCTTTAAATACCTGAGTGACATACATATTTTCAAGGGAAATTTAAAATAAATAATGGTGGGGAATCTGGATTCTTCCTGACTGTTTCTCCTGGCAATCTGTGGAGGCTTATTGGTTGTGTTCAATCAAAAAGAGATGGATATCTTTCGTTACGTTAGGGGAATGAAGGGTAAATGGGTTTATGGATGAAAATCAGCCATGATGTTAATGGATGGCAGAATATGCTCAATGGGCTTGATGGCTTACACCTCCTGTTTCTATTATCTTGTGGTTGTGGAAATTAATTAACCCATAGATGTTCTAACTCTTTAATGCCTCTATTTTCGTCATTGCTGGCAATAGTTTTTATGTTAATCTGCTGAATCCGTTTTATTTTTTAGTTCTTGTCGGGATGCCCAGTCAGTTGTTGTTTTCGTGTAGAGTAATTACTAAATTTAACAATTCAAGTTTCGTCTGCCATTTTATTACTTTCTCTTACAATTTCATCTACATCTGTTTTCAAGGGATCCATCCTCTTCTCCTAATATTTGCACTGACACATTTAATAATGTGTTAATATTGATTTGCCTTGCAAAGTTATTTTCGTACTAGTGTCTTTTTGCTGCTTCTGTTTATACCTTAACCTCTTATTTCCAGATCATTCCAGCTGGAGCTATTCAGTTAGGAAATTGGGGTTCCTTGAATTTGAACTTGTGTAGAACATTGTTATAAATATTGCACATTGCATGCCTGTCAACACTTTGTTATCTCCCAGCCCATGCTTAGCACTACTAAATATTCTAATGCATATTTTCTGTCTTTATTGTGACCTGCCATTAAACGTTGAGTTTTTTTTTTTAACGTTAAGTCATTATAAATTGTAAACATGTCTTATAGTTTAATTCTCTGTGAAACTAATGATGGCTTTTATTTTGTCAAATTAGTAAGCTACTGAAATATACAGCAAGAATACAGCTCATCTTGGTCATTGCCATGGCAGCCTTTGGACTAGTACACTTGTACAGGATTCCTTACTTTATTACCTTTTCACTGGCTTTATATGCACTTTGTTGTCTGATATAAATGACTTTGCAACATAATGAATTACAGTTGAATCATTGTACATGCAACACTTCACAACGTGAATGTTTTGTATTTTTTTAAGTAATGGTGCTACATAATTGTGTTTCGTCCTTATTGGCATGCCTCTTCTCAATTGTTCCATCATGTGACGTTTAACAAAATACCCTTGTATTTGGACAATCTAGTTTGGTAATACTTTACTGCTGTTACTAAGAATGATAATGCAAAGTATTGTATCTTAAAGGGGCTGTCCCACTGCGGCGACCTAATCCGCGAGTTCAGAAGAGTTTGCCCTCGACTCGTACTCGCAGCATGGTCGACACGAGGTCCGAGGAGGTCTTTGTAACTCTCCTTCATGCTCGTGAGTGGTCCCTGCGTACTCGAGGCTTCAGCTAGGTCGCGGCGTATCAACATGCTGAAAAATGCCCACGAGTAAAAAAAGGTCGCCATGGAAAGAATCGATATTTTTTTACATAGGTTTAGTCGAGGTAGGTAGGCATGTTATTCATAGGTAATCGAGGGTAGTCGAAGGTAATCGAAGGTAGTCGTAGATAGTCTTCAACAGAGTCGAAGGGAGGTCGAAGGAGGTCGTCTTCACTCTCCACTATTCGGTGTCCAATTTTCCTGAAGCTTGTCGAAGCCAGTCTTCAACATAGACGAAGGAGGTCTTCAACATGACACATCACACTCCTAAACTCTTCTAAACTCACCAATTAGGTCGCCGCAGTGGGACAGCCCCATTAAGCTATCCAATGAGTTGACTGTTAGATTGCTCTCTATGCACATTACTAATTGCCCTGTGTGTGGTGATAGATGTCACTTGGGGCTTTTATATATTACACCTTAATGCATATTTGGTCATTCCCAAAGAAACTTGAACATGTTATGGTTGCCTGTTGAAGGAAAAATTGAGTATAAGAGAGCTTTTTAAAAATGTTTATGAAATTTTTTGGTTCTGTCTTCAATTTGCCTGAGTAAAGAGAAATTATGTAAGCAAAATGACGTGGACATTTGAAAAGGAAATGTCTGTAATAATATCGAAGGCAGGCATAATTAAATGACAGAATAGTTAATTGGAAAGGGACCAGTGGAGAAACAAAAGAATGATGCAGGGAAGTTTTAAATGAGAAGAGCAAGGTCATTGTCGACTGAAAATATGCGGGTATTGAATATGATCCGATATTGACAAAATCAACATGGTGTCAGAAAGATTATTTTAAGGATTTCGTGCTGCTCCTTAAGCCTTTGTTGAACTTCATTTGCACTGTGTAGGAGGCCAAAGCCAGAATGGATATGAGGCAAAATTCTAAAAGTTAAGAGTTATTGAACTCCAGATCTGAACTCAGTCCCTTCTAGGACTTGAAGACTATTGTTTCTTTAGTTTAGTTTATAGATACAGTGCGGAACTGGGCCCTTCGGCCACTGAGTCTGTGCCAACCAGTGATCCCTGCACACTTACACTATTCTACACACATTAGGGACAATTTACCATTATACCAAGCCAAGTAACCTACAAATCTGTACGTCTTTGGAGTGTGGGAGGAAATCGGAGCTCCCGGAGAAAAACGCAGGTCACGGGGATAATGTGCAAACTGCATACAGACAAGTACCCACAGTCAGGAACGAACCTGGTCTCGCGCTGTAAAGCAGCATCTCTACCGTTGCGCCACCAAGACTAATAGAAAATGTAATTATTACAATAAACGCACGACTAAATTGTTGTTTCGCTTAAAAAGGTTTAATGTTCTGGACAGTGGGAAGGGAATAAATAAATGATTGCATAAGAAAATACCTTGGGAATATGAAAGTATCATCTGGGCAATTAAAGAAAGAGCAAGGTGTTGCAAAGACCCATTATTAAATTAACATAGAAAATAGGTCTCCGGCTTAAATCAATGCTGTGTTCAATAATCTCGGATCACTACTGTTATACTACTGTTCAACCCATTACGGCTGCTGATAGTGATTCTGATAGTGTAATTTACAGCTTCTCAGCACAAGTATGCCTTAAAATGATGCAATTTATTTTTTCCCTCTTTTTCTGAGGCTTTTGAATCATTCTGTGAATTTTGATAGGACAACACTGGGCATGAGCCACTTTAGAGCCTTTGATGTGATTTTGAAGTAGATTGTACAGAAGTTAATTAATTCCCCACATAGTACCCAAAAGGAAATGTAGACCACATTGTCCTGGGAGCAATCATCCTTTGGCAACATGATATCACAAAATATATTTGTTTGGGATAACTGCAAGCAAAGTCCCATGGGTGCATTTAATTTTCCCCTCTAGATCCACGTCCCAAAGTTACATATTGATCTGATTCACCTTACTCTTCATATTCTTGGTCCATCTGATTCCTTGAGGATCTTCCAGTCCACCCAGTCTTACAACTCTCTGAGATCCCAGATGGAAGCCTTAATTGTCATCCTTCCCTTGGGTGAATCTTATCACTGTCCCTTTTTATTTAACCCTCCCACTTCTTCCACACATACTAGCCGCGGGACAGGCTGAGATCATTCTGACTCGCCAACAACAGCACTGCAAAGGAAGCCCAAACATTACCGGCACCCTCACCCCCTCTTACAAAATGCACACCCATTCACTTGCACTACTGAAGTTTGCAGCAGGGTACTAGCCTCCCCCCCCCCCCACACACACAATGATCCTTGGTGACCCACTACAATACTGGTGCACCCATTTGATGTCATCAAGTTTCTAGCCCACGTGCTCTTAATTTTTCCACATTTACTTTGCAGCATGATTCCAACTGGCTTTAATCACTCGTGCTTTCCCGGGTGTATTTCCCATTTTGGTATGTAACAGAAATATGCCAATAGGACACCAGTTATGAGAATATAGAATCTCATTCTACAACCTAAATCCCTCAAATCATTTTAGCTAGGCCTATCAATGGTGCATTATTATCCAACAACTGTTGGTCTGTAAGTACAGGGAATTCTGAAAAGTAGATTATCCTTACTGAAGGAGATTTACGAGATAGAATCAGGTGATTCCTAACTCTGAAATAGGAAACGATAAAACAGGGTATTACATTCACACTATAGGATGTAAAAACAAAGCTCCACTTCTAATTTATTGTAGTTATTAAATATACTTCATCCACTACAATAATAAATAGGCATTTCAGAGAATTGCTTTTATTTTTTTGTGCTCTGCTGTGCGGTTACATTATTTCAGGCAATGGTCATGGGAATATTACTTGGTGAGTTTAGATAGTTTTTGACAATAATTGACAATTCAAGAAAATGGGTAGATTTTCTTATATATCTAGTGCTACAGAAAACTTTACACAAAATACAGGTCATCTATTTTACCAGGACATTTTGAAGCTCCAATTCCAGTTCTTCGGAGGCAAGCACATCAGGTAGATGTTGAGGATAAATATTTTCAAATTTATCCTTCCAGACAATCAAATTGTCGGTAGAGTAAAGGCCAAAAATTTACAAAGGTATACAATGATACTGTTGAATTTCTTTATCAAAGTAAAGATCTTTAGTTTAGATATTATCAAGCTCAACAAAACGTAACATTTTTTGCCACGAATTGTTCATGTATTTGTTCAGTCTCATTTTCATCAGAAGTGGAGGATGAGGTGTAATGTTCTTCCAGGGTCCATCTTCTCAAGATACAAATAGGTGGGGCATGCAGACAACTATACTCCTCTTGTGAATTGGGTTAAATTATATATTCCTATTTCCAATTGACATTTAAAGTTAACATATAGAAAATAATGAAGGCAATGATTTTATTCTTTGTAAGCCTACTAAATGAGTGAAAGCAAAGTTCAGAGTTTTAATATTCCACAAGCAAATGGCACTGTGGATGTTGCAAATATTATGGATATGGTAGCACAATGGTTAAATTGCTGAACTATTCCTAGAAGCTCAATGAATTTGAATCCCAGCACAGCACTCGGTGAACTTAAATTCAAATAATAGAACAAATCTGAAAGGAAAAGCTACTGTCAGAAAATGTAATCATGAAATGACTCAATTGACATGCTAAACCTATTAAGTTCACAAACGCCATTTCAAGAAGGAAATCTAAGAGCCTAGCCTAAATGCCACTTTTAATTGCCCACTCAACTTGTGCAACAAGCCACACATTTCAGGGGGCAATAAGGAAAAAAATGCAACATTTGCCAACCCATGAATAAGAAAAAATGAAATTGTTGGTGTGTCAAATACAACAGATGTTTATAGGAATATTACAGACATCTAGAAACAACATCACAATTGCATCACTAATTCCTTGATTCATGGTAGGTGGTGAGGAGACATTTGCTGAAATGGCTTCTTAACAGGATCCAATTGTGTTTTATTTCCTGGGCTGATTGGGAACTCATGCTGAGAATCTCAGATTTGTAGACAAATCTAACGGTTCAAGTTTCACCTTAGTCTAAATTGGTGGCAAATGATCCTCTAAATCTTTTAAGTAATTTTAATTTTATTCTGCTGAAATTTGTTGGTGTTATTAAGTAAGTAAATTTTATTTATATAGCACGTTTAAGTCAACTCGTGTTGAAACCAAAGTGCTTTACATAAAATAAATAATAAAGTTTCCGTACATCCATAGAAAAAATTAAAAATAAGAAAAATGGCACAACACATTATAGAATTCAACATGAACGTCCCCCAACAGAATCAAAATTTTCCACTGGGGAAAGGCATCAAAAAGTTAAGTCCTCTTATCAAGGATATTTGTTAGTACCTATATAAGCTCATTTCTATTTCTAACTTTAGAAAATCACACCTCCATGGCGATGAAGGGTAAAGCCATTGCCATGTCTACCATTCTTGTATTAATGTTTAACTAAAGAGAACACTGTTGTCATAGCCTGTAACTGACATGTGCAATAAAGTATCTGTAAACCAAGTGATCAAACATCTGCGGGTTTTAAACTCAATGCTATCTATCACTGATGTGACTTGTTTCACTTCAAAACTGCAATCTTAATAGAGTCTCAATGAGCTATCAATTTTGAAAGTATATTTGTGAAATTTGTGCGATGGAAATTCTTTTGTAATCTATTGATGCAAATTATGTTGCTTTTGAAACAAAATTGCATTCGTAATATTTGCCAGATTTATACAATCTAATAATGTACAGTTTTAAATTGTTTTTCGTGCTGACAATCAGTTGTGATAGTAAATCATAATTAATCAACAAGATGGTCATGTCATTTTTAAGAGTTCAATCTAATTAAAAGGTATTAAATTGTCTGAAACTTTTAGCAGTACTTCATTTCTACTTGCAAAGTCAAAGATTGATTTGTTTCTCAATGTTCGGTGTTGACAACCTCACATGTTCAAAGGTTCAGTACTGTAAAGTTTTCATTTGTTAAATTGTTTTTCTGCTACAGTATATTATGCTGATAGAGTGATAAGTGATATCAAGAGTCAGGTCAAGAGTGTTTTATTGTCATGTCCCAGATAGAACAATGAAATTCTTACTTGCTGCAGTACAACAGAATATGTAATCATTATAAATAATATAACAAAAACTCAGTAAAAAATAAGAACAAGCAATAACAGTGCAATAATAATAATAATAATCTATTGTAGTTTATAGCTTATGAGGTTGTAGTGTTTAATAGCCTGATGGCTGTAGGAAAGAAGCTGTTCCTGAACTTGGACGTTACAGTTCTCAGGCTCCTGTACCTTCTTCCCGATGGCAGTGGTGAGATGAGTGCATGGCCAGGATGGTGTGTGTATTTGATGATGTTGGCTGCCTTTTGAGGCAGCGACTACGATAGATCCCTTCGATGGTGGGGAGGTCAGGGCTGGTGATGGACTGGGCAGTGTTTACAACTTTTTGTAGTCTTTTCCGCTGCTGGACGTTCAAGTTGCCGAACCAGGCCAAGATGCAACCAGTCAGAATGCTCTCTACCGTGCACCTGTAGAAGTTCAAGAGAATCCTCTTTGACATACCGAATCTCCGTAATCTTCTCAGGAAGTAGAGGCGCTGATGTGCTTTATTTATGATTGCATAACAAACAATTGGAAACAAACATTTTGCTGCCTTAAAAACTCCATGATTACACAATAAAACTTTAGCCTAATTTAAGTTTCTATTGATGTTCTATGAAACACTCTCAGAAATGAAATCTCTTTGTTGATGGTGTTATTCTCTGCAAATTGGGATGGAAATAATTACTTATTACTACTAACAAACATAATTAAATCTGACCGATGATACCTTACACTAATGGCACAAAAGGGGAGCATTCCCATCAGTCCCATTCCCTCTCTCCTGATTTGCCTGTATCCTTGCAACTCATTGCCCACAAGCCCATCAATGCACCTTTGATTCTTTTTGCCATGAATCCAGCATGGCTTTTGAATAAGGGAGGCAACTGGAGACATGAGGTAAACCCACATATCGGAGAGAGCATGTGTGAACTCTGCAAATAGTACCAAAACACAACAATGAAATTCTTGCAGCAGCACACTAGGTTTGCAACACCCCACGGACTGCAGCAAAGCCCTTAGTGTTTGGTGCCAGTTTGACTAGTCTTGTGGTAGAGATTCCAAAAACCACAGAAACATAAAAAGTAGGAGCAAGAGTGGGCTGTACATCCCTGCAAGCCTACTATTTAGTAACATGATGGCTGATATGATTGTAATATCAATCTTGCCTTTCCACCTATCCTCTGTAGCCCATTACCTGCTGGTCATGTGTATGTCTACGTCCTTAAAAATATTCAGATTCTGCTACCACTGCACTTTGAGGAAGAGAGTTCCAAAGACTCCCAACAGTCAAATATATTTTATCGCATATATGCTTCACTTTTAAGCAATGACCCCGTAGTTCTAGATTCCCCCACAAGAGGACACATCTGCCATGTCCTCGCTCTCAACACCCTTCGCAAACTTCTATGTTCGATCAAGTAATTTCTCATTATTTTAACCACATGCCTGAGTTGCCCAATTTTTCTACAAAATCCAACCAAATTTAATGCATTGGACTATTTTCTAGTTCTATTTTGCGCTAATGTCTTGTTTATACTACCTTTCTTCTTTTTACTCTCTTTGTGTAACTTATGTATGATTGATATTTTGTGTCTGTCAATGTGTCGTGATGCTGCTTCAAACAAGATTTTCATTGTACCTTTACCTCACCATACTTGAGCATATGACTCCACTTTTAACTATTTTCAATGCACTTACTTTCTTGTAAAACGAGACCAGTGTAGTCATTCTGAAGTGATTTCACCAGTGCCTTATATAACTGAAGCCCGACGTCCTTTCCTTTTCATTCAATTCACCTGGTAATAGACAATGACATTAGGTTAGGTTTTCTAATTAACTCCAGCACCGTAGCCTGTGAATCATGCAGTGAGATACTTGGATCCCTTTCTAGCTCTAAGATTTGTATTCTTTCACCATTTCGATGTGCTTTTTTCATTTTTCCAGCCAAGATGGTCAATTTTACATCTTCCTACAATATATTCAATTTGCTAGGTCTGGCCATTCATTTAATCTGTCTATATCACTTTGTAGTCTTTCATGATTTACTTTCCAACTTGCTGTGTGGCCTGCCTATAAGTGAGATTAGAGTCTTGATGCAGAGATTATAAACGGGATATTGACCATTATTTGGAGCATTCTGTGAAGGCAATGCCAATGTTATGAAATGCTTGCTGATGAGTTAAGGAAGATGGAGGTCACTGCAGACTTGAGATCTGGGTCTTCAAACACTTTTTCAGATGGCCATAAACCATACTGGTGTACTAGAGGCAGTGGTAGATTTGTAAAGAGACTTGCATTGACCATGTATTCATCCTGGACCTGGATGGGTGAGGAGAGTTCTGTCATGTAGCTGGGCAGGTTGGTGTACAAGCTTTTCGCTGGTGGTCTCTGGTGAGTCTCCTTCATGGTTGCGAGGAGTTCCCGCATTCTGGGAACTAGTCGCGGCCTCCGTATGGTCGCCGCAAATTTTTCAATATGTTGAAATTGGTCGCCATGGAGAAAATTGATAAACCTGTAGTCGCAGGTGCAGTTGTAGTGGGGTCGTAATGTAGTTATGGGTAGTCGAGGTGGTCGTCGGTAGTTTTAGTTAAATCGCCTTTGCTGACCGGGCATTTTAATTGGCGCATTGTAAGTAAGTAATTTTTATTTATATAGCACTTTTAAATCAAATCGCGTTGAAGCCAAAGTGCTTTATAGAGAATAAATTAGATTACCATACATCCATATAAAATAAAAAAACGTAAGCAGGAGTTTTCAGAACCAAGGATATCTGAGCGGTAATGTTAAATGCCCGCCGAACTTCACAGCTCTGTGTCTCTGGCTTATTAAAAGTTGTCTGGCTTCTTAAAACTTGTCTTCACTCCTTCTCCCACCCACCCCCTTCTCCCCTCTTTTAAAGGATTTACCATACACTGTGCTAGCCGTCTTAATTACAGCGGCCACCTTCCTGTTCATCGCGGCGTGTGTCTGTATCACCTTGGCTTTGTACCATGTGAATTTCAGACAGCGCTCCCCTGCTTGCCCTGGCCCCCGCCTTTGCGATGTGTGTGTGTGCGTGTTCCATTCTGACAGTCGCCGTTCCAAATCCCGGTTTTTCAGGCGACTGCCGGAAAATTGACAGTCCCTGGCAGGCCGCTGAAAAATCACCTAAGTGGGACAGGCCCATAAGGGAAGGAATCACGATGATTTAGAGCCAGTCTCCAAATAAGCATATGCGCAAGGATCATTTGCTTACTGTAACTCGGTGGCTAATGTTGGAGTGCTTTTGAGTCTGCAGTGGAGATGAGGGTGGTTAACAGTTTCCCGGTTCATGCTGTTGATTAGCTTCATCCCAATGAGGTCATTGGAGATGACATGGGGTTTTATGAAGAGAGGGTGGACAAAATGTTTCACCCTTGATTGACCCAGTTTGCATTGGGATTAGGTCTGTGAAGTTAACATGTGTGCCATAGAGGAGCAAAGGATGAAGGCGTTCTATACAACTACATACTAGAATAGATGGACCATCCTCAGTTTTTGAAGCCAGCTAAGTTTGAGAAGGATCCACTGGAATCCCTCTCCACTGATGGAGCCAGAGGTTTGAAGTTGGTGCTGCTCTTTGCAATTTTCTTGGATTTGTCACCCATTGGACCTCCCGGTAGCTGAAATCCACATTATAACTGGGGGAACTTTGTGGCGTCTGGAAAGAAACAGTTGAGAAGGATCTTTCTCTGCTGTAGACAACTAGGAAACGTCTAGAAATACTGCAATCAGACCTTTCAAAATGATGATATCTCCTTGATAAGTAAATGGCAGGGCCCAGGAGGCATTGTAGTACTGAGAGATTCTTTGAATGGAAGTACATAGAAGTACTGACTCGGGTAGACATGGTAGTAAAGGAGGCATATGGTATGTTTGCTTTTTGATTTTCAGCAGTTGGGTGAGCAGTTCAATTTGTTGCCAGCGTTGAAGAGATTTCAGCAGCATGTTGTAGAATGGAGTCAAGGACGCTTGTGTCAAAGACTTGGTTGAGGAGATTGTTAGTGTGCTATCCAGCAGGCGCTGACTGCCCCACTGATAAAGTTCATGTAATTGTTTGCTCTTGCAAACGAGACATTAGGTTTCAGTTTGATATATTTGTAATCAACCAACAGCAACATCTGAGATATGTTGAGTTTTGCTTGTGCTTTGAGTTGCACTTTGAGTTGTACTTTGGCAGGATGCAGGGGCATGGAGGTTGTCGACAGTCGTTACTTTCACAGCTGCCAGTGGACCATGCCCATCTGGTCTTTTTTAATGTTGCCAACATCTTCCACTGAGCAATCCGGAGCCACAAGTGCACTGATTTTTGTTTAATTGAAAGATGTAGCTTGGAAACAGGCCCTTTGGCCCGTCTAGTCCATGCTGACCATCCATCGGCCTTTCATACAAGTTCTATGTTATCGTACTTTGTCATCTACTCCCTACAAAGACCAATTAAACTACAAATTCGCACGTCTTTGGGATGTGGGAGGAGAACATAGCACCAGGAGGAATCCCATGCAGTCACATGGAGAATGTGCAAAGTCCACAAAGATAGCACCTATGATCTGGATCGAACTCTAGTCTCTGGTGCTGTGAGCAGTGACTCTATTACTTGTGCCACTGTGCTGCCCTGAGGTTTAGGAAACCTGAGCCTCTGTGCAAATACCCTATGTACATGGTAAGGGTCCCTACAAGTTATCCTGCGTCGTGATTCCCTCTTCCATGTGCAAGTCCTGATAGCTGAGTAATAGAATGCTACTGTCCAAGCCTTCTGCAGTTATCTATCTCAATCCCTATTTAAAGGCAGGTTCAAATGGTAACTTCTCAGACCCTTTTCATTTCTGTGTGCTCTTCACATGATTTCACGGGTAAATATCAGACGGTTTTGGAAACGCGTTTACCCCACACTAAATTCACTACCCCACACTATATTATATTGGGACAATATTTAAAGAGCATTTAATGCATGCCAAAGGACAAAAGAAGGGTCTCGACCTGAAATGTCTCCCATCCATGTACTCCAGGAATGCTGCCTGAACTACTCCAGCACTTTGTGACCGGCTTTTGTGTATTAACCAACATCTGCAGTTCTCTGTTTCTACATTTAATAAGTTCATATTCCCAACCCACCTCTTCTAAATGGAATTACAAATGCAAGACTGACCATTTAGTGTTAAATCTGGAAATCAATGTGTTTGTATTGGATTTCCAAGGCACTGCCTATTTGTTGATATGGCCATATGCTTGTTGCAAGACCTTGCCATTCAGTTTGGTAAAAAAATCCCTCAGTTTTGAAGTAGATTCAAAGAGAATGATTTCCTGTTTCTAACTAGCCAAATAATGAACCTGCTCCTCGACACTGCCCAAGGGAATAAAATAACAAGGAACATCATTGATTTGCTGTTACCTGACCTATACCATGACATCAGTTAATTGGAAATGTGCTTGAAAGATCGCATTTATTGGTATTGCTTGTTAAATAACCATGCATTCCAAAGACGAAGTAAAAACATATATTGTATTGAAAACTGGAAGATATATTTAGATGTTATTTATACTTACCAGTAGTGTCATCTGTAGTTTGATTGATATATAGAGAAAAAAAAATAATAAAAATCAAAGAAACTCAAAAGATGAAACCAATTTCTATTGAATAGAGTAAAATTGTATTCTGTGAACGACTCGGAGCCAGGATATATCAACAACTGGCTGACTGGTGTACTGAACATTACATAGTGTACTTGCTTCTGATTTTGACAGGTGTCTTCAAGAAACAATTTCTGTTTCCTTTGTGAATTATATTACAATACCTAGGTATTGCTTGGCCTATTAAAGCTCCTTTCTGAGCATAAAAAAGGACCATTAAGGCGAGACTTGTTTATCTCATGCCAGTAGGTTATAACAAATACTATCCATAGACTGTATCTTTTATGAGAAATGATGAAGTAAATGGGAGACATCTATTGTGAAACTACACAGAAACTTACTTGGTAGATATATTTTATCTATTCTTTCCATTCTACTGTTTTCACCATTAACTTATAACTTGATGAACACCCATTTGTACGTACTGGTTCACATCAGAACAAAAAAAAAGTTGAACTAATATCTGACATAATTTATTTTCGGTATAGAAAAAAATAGAAATACAGATAATCAGGATGGGGGGGGATGGTGACCGCTCTTGCTGATTGTCCGCTATAACCGAGTCAGGTCTTATTATTGTATAAGTATTAGAAACAAACAACTGTAGTTGCCGGTTGATACACAGAAATGACACGAAGTGCTGGAGTAACTCAGCAGGTCAGACAGCATCTCTGGAGAATAAGGACAGGTGACGTTTCGGGTCGAGACTACTCTTCAGACCTTAGGTCCGGAACTGGACCAGGAATCCAGGTGAGTTGACGGCCCTGGCCGGGGGAGAGGCGTAGTTAATGGTCGATGCTCGCAGGACGGAGTGGAAGCAAGGGTCAGTGGTGTTGCCAACAGGCGTGGTTGAGGAACTGTGTGGGTGGGCAGTGGCGGCAGAAGGTGCGGTGTGAGTTGGGGGGGGGGGGCAGACAGCACGGGCAGCCAGAGCTGCGAGCCAGGATTGGCGTGGGCCGCTGTCGGTAGATCTGTCCGCTATAACCTAAATGAGTTGAATGAAATGACTACTTGCAACCCCCCCATGTGTAATGAGCATGAATTCTGATACAGCATAAACAGTGTCCTCTTTATCTTTCTTATCTGTGGGCACACCACAATAGTCATGTCAGACCCCAGACAGCACAAACCTGTCTAGAAATGCATGGCCCAGAAAAGAAGCTATTCAGCTCATTGCATGGATCGTTTCATACCATTGTGGATCAAACAAATAACAGATATGCATTGTCATTTGCTACTTTGGTATATAATTCAAAGATCCAGGGTGTCTGAATCATTCTGGGAGTGTGTCATTCTACTGAGTGACAATTGTCCACTTGGTCAAAACAAAATGATGCCAAAGTAACAAATATATTTGAAAACCATTCTGCTCAAAAATTGAATATTGCAAGCTATCTTTTAAGGTTTATCCAGAAATTCGTTGAATTAATGACATTTAAAAATTCTTGGTTAAGAGGAAAATTGCGACTTCCGGTGGCTGCTATGAAGCAGTGAAGGCAGCTGCACTGAGCTCTCCTCCAGACAAATCGTGTTTAAAGTCGACTCCCATGCCAGGATCGAGTTAAAAATTCTTATCAGGTTTGCTGAACGTCAAGGGTACTGACTCCATCAAACGGTACTGGTGGATTTGGGATTTAAAACGATCTTATCGTAAAAACTGGATGAGAAAGAGAAGAGGTCAGAGAGGACCCAAGAAGACTACAATCAGTTTCCAGCTCCAAAAAGCTCTGGATGAGCTTGAAACCACCCCTGAACCCACGTTTGAAAGTTTGGAAGAGGAGCTGGAACCTCAACAACCTACAAGCGATATGGCTGCGAGAAGTGATACAAAGGAGAAAGAAATGAAAAGCTGGGAAGAAACGGTAAGAGCTAATATTCTTAAAGACATTACTAAAGATCTTCAGAAGCAATTTGCCAAAATGAATTCTACAATTCAGAACAACTTCTCCACTATGGAGGGCAATCTTTCTAAGAAAATTGATAATAGCTGCGGCGAAGTAAAAGAGCTTTATGTAGCCCTGAACCAGCAGTTTAAAGATTTGGAGTCCAGGACAGCGAAGGAAATGGAAAGTATGCGGAGAGATTATAACAACAAACATGACACCCTGCTGAAGCAATTAACAGACACGGAAAAATTAATGGAAGTAATGGAGGGTGAGATGGAACAGATGAGCCAAGAGATAACAGGTCTGAAAAAACGACACGATACGAATTGGGAGTTAATGAATAAACTGAATGAGAAATGTCAAGATTTAGAGGCCAGGTCAAGGAGGCAAAATCTGAGAATAGTAGGAGTTAAAGAAGGTGCTGAACATGGCCTTCAAATGCGTGATTTTATTACTAATCTACTTAAAGATGTTTTCAAACTTCCTGAAAACCAAAGATAGATCTGGCTCATCGAGTGGGTCGCTTCCAAAAACATGATAATGCTACACCAAGGCAAATTATTGTAAAGTTCCTAGATATTTCAACTGTGGAAACTCTATTAAAGAAGATAACCTATGGAGAAAATCTTACATTCGCTGATAATATCGTAAGATTCTATAGGGATTATCCTCGGGAAATTCTGGCAAAAAGACGCGAGTTTAAAAGGGCAAGCAGTATTTTATATGGACATTCTGAAGTTCGTTATGGCATGATCTATCCAGCAAAAATGCTAATTACGTTTAAGGGCAAGCAACGCTCATTTACGGACCCGGACTCTACTCACAAATACGCCCAGGAGATTTTAAACAAAATTCAAGGAGGAACAGAATAATAGCCATTTTATCAGTGGAACTTTGTTTTTTCTGTTCCAATTAAGACACTAGAACGCTTCAGACGGTTACCAGACAGGCTTATTTGGCAAGAATGTGCTGTTCAATAACACAGGCCGAATTAAACTTCTGAACTGAAAGCACATATGAAAGCTCAAGGTCGCAAGCTCGTCACCAAACCCTTCAGCACGGAGAACTATGAGACCGTCTCCTTTTGAAATGGCCATGATATGAGGCATCTGTTCCACACTATATGACCTATTATCCAATTACGCGCAATAAACTCAACCAACGTTAAAGGCGTAATGTCCCATACTAACACGATTAACTATATAGCAGGAAGGGTGGGGGAGGTTAGACATATATTTTTAATACTAAATACTAAATACTAAGAATGAATTAACTAACATACAGGTAAATGAAAAGTGTAATTTTTGACGAGGTACTTTAACCCATAATTACTTTTATTTTAATCCAAATCTTCTACCTTCCCTTTTATTTTATTCTATTTTAAACTGTTCAGCGATGACCTGATATGATAATTTTGGTAACAATTAGAGGGAACCGACTAACGTTGGGTCAAATTCTAATAGGGGGATAAGGCCCAGTGCATAATCTCATCGACGGAGGTCAATTTAAAAACAAATCTAGCTACCTTAGGTGGCTTTTTTGTAATTTATCGCTTTTTTGATAAATTACATTCACTTTTTTTGTTTATTCACAATTATGTGTTGTATGACTCAATAATTTTTATGTACACTTTATTTTATGTTTTTCTCTTTCCCTTAATTATGTTTAATAGTGTCAGGAGATGTAGAACTACTGTAGAAATTATGAAGGACAACTCTGGATTCGGGATTCTGAGGTACTTGGCTGCATCACATGAATCATACAGTCTGGTAATAATAGCCAATGCAAGATAATAGTCGAATAAATATCGGAGGTCTCACCTTCTGTAGTTGGAACATCAGAGGTGCGAATGAGCCAATTAAAAGAGGTAAAATTCTGGCACAATTAAAATCATTAAATATGGATATTGCTTTCCTACAAGAGACACATTTGAAACAACAAACTCAGATCAGATTAAGGGCAAATTGGATAGGTCAAACCTATTACTCCTCATTCACCTCTAAAGCAAGAGGCACGGCCATTATAATTCGGAAGGGCATACCTTTTAAATTAAAGAAATCCATATCTGATAAAGAGGGAAGATATGTTATAGTCACGGGAGAAATTTACAATACACCATTAACTATGATAAATATTTACGCTCCTAATTTTGATAACCCGCAATTTTTTAGGAAAATAATAGATTTAATCGCAGAGCATAATTTTCAAAATATAACAATGGGGGGAGATTTAAACTATGTTATAGACCCATACTTAGATAAATCAATAAAGCTAGGGAAGCGTCTTGTTAAAACTAAGACCTGTGAATTTTTTAATACATATAAAAAATAATAACATAGCTGATGTTTGGAGAATAGCAAATCCAAGTGGTAGGGAATACTCATTTTATTCATCAGTTCACAAAACTTATTCGCGAATTGACTATTTCTTATTGGACACAAAATTGATCCCGTATACGAATAAACCATCATATCATAATAGTATTATTTCTGATCACTCATCATTGACTTTTATACTTAAAATTGAGGGAATGCCGAGTATAAAACCTTTTTGGAGGTTCAATGCACACATATTAAATAACCCACAGGGTTATGAGTATATAAAAGAACAAACAAAACTTTTTTTCGAAATAAATGACACATGATGGATAATTCACCAGGGGCTGGGGCTGATTCTATGGGTGAGATGCCAGTTTATTTTTGAAATATTGGGGGGGGGGGGGGGGGGGGGGGGGGGGGCGGGCTGCGGCATCACACTCACATTAACCACACCCCAAACACACAGGTGGGGGGAGGGGAGGTGAGAAGAGGGGAGGGAGGGGAGAGGAGGAGGAGGAGGAAACGGTACAGAAAGGTGAGCGGGGTAGGGGGTGAGAGAGAGGGATGGGGAGAGAGATGTGGGGGAGGGGGGGGGGGGGGAGGGGGGGGGAGGGGAAGGGGGAGGGAGGGAAGAGGGGTGGGGGGGAGTGATGGAAGACGGGGGAGGGAGGGAGAGGGGAAGGGGGGGGGGGGAGAGAGGGAAGGGGGGTGAGGGAGAGAGGGAGAGGGGTGAGGGAGAGGGGTGAGGAGAGGGAGGGGGGGGAGAGAAGAGAAGAGGAGGGAGGTGGGGAGGGTGGGGGGAGGGGTGGGGGAGGGACGGGGGAGTGGTGGAAGAGGAACAGAGGGGGAGGGGAAGGAGAGGGAGAGGGGAGGGGGAGGGGAGAGGGATGGGGGAGGGGAGGGGGGGGGGGGGGGGGGGGGGGGGGGGGGGGGGGGAGGGGGGGGGGGGGGAAGGGGAGTGGTGGAAGAGGGTCAGAGGGGTAGGGCGAAGGGGGCGGGGGGAGAGAGGGAAGGGGGTGAGGAAGAGAGGGATGGGTGCGAGAGGGAGAGGGGTGAGGAGAGGGAAACATAGAAACAGAAATTAAGTGCAGGAGTTGGCCATTCGGCCCTTTGAGCCTGCACCACCATTCAAAATGATCATGGCTGATCATCCAACTCAGTATCCTGTACCTGCCTTCTCTCCATACCCCCTGATCCCTTTAGCCACGAGGGCCACATCTAACTCCCTCTTAAGTTCCGATTGGACATATGTGAACATTGGGCATTGTGACATCACACGATGGAACGTTCACCAGGGGCTGGGGCTCCTGCAAAGGCATATGGAAATGATTCCATTCCGATTGGACATCTGTGAGCATCGGGCATTGTGACATCTCACGATGGAACATTCACCAGGGGCTGGGGCTGGTGCTGCCTCTATGGGTGATAAGCCAGTTTATTTTTGAAATATCGAGGTGGGGGGGGAAGGTGAAGGATTTGATTAAAAACGAGGAAATGTAATGAGGAGCGGATACTTAGAAAGAAAAGCGAAATCTCTACCGAAATGGAAAAGATGTCGGCGATTCTGCGTCTTAGAAAGGGAAAGCGAAAGAATCTCTACCGGAAGCCGTACATGCAAAATTCCGATGGACGTCGCGAGCGATTCTCGCGATTGGACGTCTGGTTTCGGAGTTGCAGGGCACGGCGGGAAAAAAGGCAGGAGGGGCACCGTACGGCGGCGGTCGGATGGGACGAGAGTTTTATATATATACTAGACCAAGTGCAGACCCGTTGGGTCTGCTCCCCCAATGGTGTGATCCCCCAACCCAATATTCCACCATGCACCCGTCTCCTCCAACGGAACTGAACCCGTTCCTAAATGTAAGATTCCAGCACTCCCCTGCCTCCCTCAGCAGTGGATTAAAAAAAAATTCCAATTGCGCTTCCACTGCCTGCCGCAGCAGTTCCATTTGCAATACCAATTTGCCCTCACCCTCCCGTTGAAGCACTTGCTGTGATATCCCATTGAGGTGAAAAGTTCAGAGTGTTCGCTTGCAACTTGTTTTGGTGTGTTGGAAGCGATAGGAAGGAGCAGCGAATCAAAAGGAAGGGCGCCGTACGGCAGGCGGTCGGATGGGACTAGAGTTTTATATATATACTAGACCAAGTGCAGACCCGTTGGGTAGCTCCCCCAATGATGTGATCCCCCAACCCAATATTCCACCATGCACCCGTCTCCTCCAACAGAACTGAACCCGTTCCTAAATGTAAGATTCCAGCACTCCCCTGCCTCCCTCAGCAGTGGATTTAAAAAAAAAATCAAATTTCATCTCCCCTGCCTGCTGCAGCAGTTCCAATTGCAATACCAATTGGCCCTCCCCCTCCTGTTGAAGCACTTGCTGTGATATCCCATTGAGGTGAAAAGTTCAGAGTGTTCCTGTCTTGCAACTTTGTTTTGAAGTGTGTTTGAAGCTGATAGGAAGGAGCAGCGAATAAAAAGGAAGAAAGGCAGCCGGCAGCCGGACGGACGGACGGCAGGCAGCAGCCACAGACTTTTATATAATAACTAGACCAAGTGCAGACCCGTTGGGTCTGTTTCCCCAACAGCGTTTGGGGGGGTGGGGGGGGGGGGGGGGGGGTGAGGCGTCACACTAACCACCTGGGTTGTGTTGTTCCTCCAAAGCACGGTTGCGGGGTGGGAATATGGCTGGGGCTGGGGCTGGTGCAAAGGCATATGTAAATGAATCCATCCCGATTGGACATATGTGAGCATTGGGCATTGTGACATCACACGATGGAAACAAATCAAAAGGCAGACAGGCGGCCGGACGGACGGCAGGCGGCAGCCACAGAGTTTTAATATATAATTGATAGATAGATAGATAGATAGATAGATAGATATTAAATAGAGAATCACCCTCAACAGAAGCATTAAGGGAAGGTTGGGAACATGAGCTAATGATAAAGATCTCGAAGGATAGATGGGAAAAGTATTTGATGAATACACATAACTGTTCTATTAATGCAAGACATAATTTAATTCAATTCAAATTATTACATAGACTATATTATTCAAAAACGAGGTTGAATAAATTTTATACAAACGTCTCTCCCAGATGCGATAAATGTTTGTTTCAAAACGCTAATATAACACATTCATTTGTAGGATGTACAAAGTTGAATACATTTTGGAGTGATATATTTGATATATTTACAAAGCTTTTCAAGTCAAGAATAGAACCCAAAACGGAATGGATTATGTTTGGAATAATAGGAGAAGATACCAATTTAAATAAAGATCAAAATGTTTTTTTTAATTATGGGTTAATAATTGGAAAGAAATTGATACTTAAATTTTGGAAAAATACAACCATACCAATGTGGATTAGGAATATGATGGACATAGCATGCCTTGAAGAAATGAGACTCCGACTAATAGATAAATATGACCAATTCTTAAGGAGTTGGTCTCCTTTCATCGACTTTTGGAATCATGTGATGCAGTGGTACCGTAAAGATTGCTGATTTCAGTTCATGACGCGGATAGATCTACATCTCCGAATACAGATTTGCAAAATTCTCTTTTAAGGGGCCTTCTCATCTATTTCTACTTTCCACTTTCTCTCTTTCTTTTTTCTTTTTTATATACACACTTCATGTTTTTCTACTCTCTACCATCTATTTTTTCCACTTTTTCCTCTTTCTATTGTTTTCTTTTTCTTGTCTTGCTTACTTCCTTCTCATAACATAAAACTAGACGTTGTACATAGAATGGATTATGGTATTACATAGTTGGCACCTAAAATTAGGTTCCACTGTACTGTTTTGTGCTGTATTAACTTCTAATAAAATAAACAAAACAAAAAAACAAAACAAAAACAAGAAAAGAGGAAAATTGCAAAATATGATCAACAGCAAAAGGCATTGGTAAGAAGTTCCCTGTAATGGAATGCTCAAGTTGCATAGTTAACTTTCCTCATAATGCCCATTCTGGATATCTCTACGAGATATCTGTGGTTTACACTTAGTGGTAGCTTGGATAAAGTTGCACTTTATCAGTTTATTTATTCATGTGTGTATATATTTATATAATGGCATATGGACACACTGATCTGTTTTGTAGTCAATGCCTACTATGTTCTGTGTGCTGAAGCAAAGCAAGAATTTAATTGTCCTATCAGGGACACATGACAATAAACTCACTTGAACTTGAACTAAAGGATAGTAAAGATGGTGGCTAGACTCAAACTGGTTATTATTGACAGACAAATCTCACTGAAGTTTTGAAAGGAAGATATTAACTGATTGTTGATAATGGATCAGAGTCACTGGATCAGTAACATGTTCTCTTTATATTGACTATCTTCCCGCTCCACTTTCACTCCATGTGCAAGGTATTAACCCCAAACATTGGCACAGATGCTGCTCAATCTGCTGAGTTCCTCCAGCAGTTTGCTTCTTATGTCCTCTCCTTTTTATGGGCTAGAGGATTTGTCCAATTCATTGTCTGCTGCTCTATAGAGAGTTCCAGGATTTAGACCCAGTTGCCAAGAATGAAAAGTGATATTCAGCATGGCTTTGTGCACAAGGGGTCGTATCTTACTAACTTGATTGCGTTTTTTGAGGAAGTGACTCAATCGGTAGATGTTGTCTGGATGAATTTTACGAAGGCATTTGATAAAGTCCCCATATTCGACTAATCTAGAAGATAAATGTAGATTGGGTTAGTTTTCAGATGACCCCCAATTGCTGGAGTTGACTGTGAGGAAGGTTGTCAAAGCATCCATGACATAGAGATAAGCTACGCAAATGAGCAGAGAAATGGCAGATGGAGTTTAATCTGAGCAAGTGTGAGGTGTTGGACTTTGGAAGGTCAAATGCAAGGGAAAAATATACAGATAATGGCACGACTCTTACTGGCATTGATGTTCAGAGGGTCTTGGGATCCAAGACCATAACTCCCTGAATAGAGTGGTGAAGAAGGCGTATGGTACACTTGCCTTCGTTGCTCGATGAATTGAGTACAAGAGTCATCAAGTCATGGTGCAGCTTTATAGCACATTGGCTGTCCACATTTAGAATATTGTGTGTAATTCTGGACACCCCAATACAGGAAGGATGTGGGGACTTTGGAGAGGAGGTTTACCAAAAATGATGCCAGGATTAGAGGGTGTTAGCTACAAGGTTGGACAGACTTCCATTGCTTTTTCTGGAATTTGAGAGAGGCCTAATAAAAGTATATAAAAAAGTTGAGGCATAAATAGGGCAAGCAGTCAGAACCCATTTCCCAGGATGGAAATATCAAATATTACAATGTATAGCTTCAAGGTCAGAGAGGCAAAGTTTAAAGGAGATGTGCAGAACAAGTTTGTTGCAAGCGGGTGCCTTGACTGCACTGAAGGTGAAGGTAGAGGCCACCGATATTTAAGAGCTTTGTTGCTAGGCACATGGATATGTGATGAATGGAGGAATATGATTTGTGTGCAGGCAGATAAGGGATAGTCTTGGCATCATGTTCAGGACAGATATTGTAGGACAAAGGACCGATACCTGTGTTGTACTGTTCTGTGTTCTTTCTATATCCAAATCAAGGACTGTAGGTGATGTCATTGTCACGACGTCCTTCCTTATACAATCATCTAACTTACTAACTTACTGACCTGCTCCAATCGTTGATGATTGTGAACATTTCCATCAAATTACCTTGCAGCCTCCACATTCTCGGGAAATACCATCTTCTCCAGTCAACATCTAACTAGGGTCGTCCACTCCTCTAATTCCATTCGGTTTTTTTTGTGTCCTCTCCTCTCGAAGCCCTTTCTTCCTTCTGAAGCTGTGATAATTTTTTTATATTTTTAAATTATTTTATTATTTATTTCGAACAGAATAAAAAGCAAGTGTGAAACAGCATACAAAAAACAAAACAAAAATATTTATAAAGTGTCATAAACAATATCTATAAATTTTAAAAAATGGCTGCAATACTTCAGCGGAGGTATAACCAAAGAAGCTTAAGTCAAACTTATTTGATGTTACCATCCTGGCATCAATTAATACAGCTAAGAATCTCATATTGTTATAACTGCCCTCTCAAAGTATCCGGCCCGCTCACTGCTTTGTACAGCACATTCCGTGTATTTCTGATCCCGCCGCGATTGTGAAGTTTGCATTGTTTTGGTAAAGCTGAACCATCTGCCAAATTATATATGTGTAGGAAGGAACTGCAGAAGAAACGTCACCCATTCCTTCTCTCCGGAGATACTAACTGTTCCGCTGAGTTACGCCAACATTTTGTCCCAAATTATATACGTTCACGCTGCCCTTAGTTGGTGTTCCACTGCGTTGGGACTAACTATCCAATTCATTAGCCCAAGTCCTCCTGAAGTTTGTAAACGCGTTTTGTGTCATTTGCAACATTTGTATCTCATGTCACCAGGTGAAGACCATGAAAGTGGATGAGAGAAACTGGCAATTATCTTCTGCCCCTTCGGCTGATATCAAATGTTTGTCATTATTCTCCAACTTCGCCAATGTTGTGTCCACGTCGCTCCTGGTCCATTGTCCCCAAGGGCATTAATTTGGGCCACCAAATCTGTCCCATTGGGCAGAAAAGCCTACAATCACAGACGCTAGAAGATATCAAGATGCTATTTTGTTTCGAGCACGTTATTAATTGAAGGAAATATTGAAACAGAATGGTGGAAACGTCTCGAGTGGTAACTACTCCGGCAACATCTGTGGAGAGATGAAGCATTGGCGATTTCTTCAGCCAGAAGATCCTGAGAATGTTCCGTTTTTTTAATATTCCCGGTACCACACGACTTCGGGTTTTTTTTTGTATTACTTGAGTCAGATGTGCGGGAGAAACGCCACCGTTTCGTGCACTGTCTGTGTTTAGGCGGAGGTCTCCCTGGCGCATTGGGCGACAGCGGGTACAGACAGGGCGGAATTCAGCTTGGCCGCCTTGTGCCGCTGCTGAGAGCAGAGTGCCGCTGTCTGCTCGCCTGTAACCATTTACAATTTACAAAGCTACAGCCCGCAGCTTGAACCGTGGGCTGGAGCAGCGGAAAAGACCCGAGTAAACACAGCAGCAGCCCGTGGTTCTGGATTTGGCGCCTCGGACAATTTCATTGTCGGAATTCCGGAGTTAGGGCTAATAACTGGGTAGGGACACAAAAATGCTGGAGAAACTCGACGGGTGCAGCAGCATCTATGGAGCGAAGGAAATAGGCAAGTTGCCTATCTCCTTCGCTCCATAGATGCTGCTGCACCCGCTGAGTTTCTCCAGCATTTTTGTGTACTTTCGATTTTCCAGCATCTGCAGTTCCTTCTTAAACGCTAATAATTGTGTGTTGGTTCTTGCCACATCACGGTTGTAAACGGAGAACAGGTAACATATCAGATAAGAATGGCACCACACCGGGAACGGACACCTGTTGTTGGTTCGGGAACCGGCCCTATTGCAGTGTTTATTAGTTTGAAACAGTTGTTTGGTGAAGCCGAGTGCTTACTCGTTCATACATTTTCTTCGAAGATCTTCTCTGCTGCTGTTTAGTTCATAAGCACACGTTTATAAATTCTAGGAGCAGAATAAGGCCATTCGGCCCATCAAGTCTACCCCGTTATTCAATCACGGCTGATCTATCTCTCCCTCCTAACCCCAATTCTCCTGTCTTCTCCCCATAACCCCTGACACCCTAAAACAAAAATATGTCCATCTCTGCCTTGCAAATATGCATTGGCTTGGCCTCAAAAACTCATTTCGGGAGTAGCGTTTCTCTATAACGACGCCCCTATGTTTGGCTCGGAGCAGGCGCTGCCCCTGGTGCTGAAGGAATCAAAGTATTTGCAGAATGTCCCGCAGAAACCACCGAGACAAGCAGTCGAAGTTTCTTCATCCAATCTCATATTACGCATCAGGATAGACTATGTCCCCCCCTGTTATTTATGACAGATATGTATTTTTTTTCTGCCCAATTTCAATTTCCAAACCATTCTGTAGACAAAAACATCAAGTAACCGTCCACCAACTAACTGGTCTTTCCCTCCACAATATTCGAAGCCCAAAGTGCTAACAGTTTAATTCCACCCACGGCCTGGTTACATTTTGCTTTGGTGCAGTTGCGAGATCGGCTTGGACGACAAACTGTCGAATATACTGAAGGGAGGAGGCTGCTCTCCCCTGGTGAAGCCAACCCAACATCCAAAGCTTCTTAAAACTCCACAGATTGCAACAGCCACACTTCGCCCGGGCCGCTCCGTGATCCGGATAACTCATTTTGTCATGGTTCTCCTGAGATTTTAAAATTGTGTAACTTCGTTATAAAAAAAAAAAATGTTGCTATCGCCAAGAAGGACGAACTTTGGGTCTTCTGCCTCGCAGTTAATAGGTTGGTAACACAACTATTTTTAGCGCTAAAAGCGGATCAAAATTGAAATATCAATACCTTGGCACACACCGCGAACGTCACTGACACCCACACACCCCACCACAGATATAAAACTGAATTGACTGCAAGACGAAGACATTTCCAAGCCGCACAACAGTGAGCGCCACTCACTCAAGTTTGTTTTTGAGGCCAAGTGTGTGTGTGTGAGTATGAAGAAATTGTTGCCACCTGCTCACCAATTTTGTTTCATGTCTCTGTGAAATAATTCTCCTGGTTTTCTTTCCAGCAACACCATGCTGAAAGCGCAGGTTTTTACTTTGTGTCTCACCCTCTTCCTCGTGACTTTGGTCCATGCAATACCCCTGGAGTCTAAGGATGCTTGGAAATCTTTGGAAAACCCAAGGAACAGGGAATTGGTAAGAGTTCAGTGTGAAGTTAGTTTTGTCAGCACAAAACACTTGGAGGCAGATGTGCCAAGACATAGATTTAAAAAAAAGTTTCATTATAATATTTGGGGCCGGGGAAAATAATTGTTCTTGAATTGTTTGGAAGATAATGTTATTGTTCGCCAATTTAAATATTTCGTTATGAATATCTATGATTCTCTATGTGGATTACAATGGATGTAAATTATTATCTCGTTTCACACACACAGACATAGACACAGACACACACAGACAGACACGCACACACAGACAGACACACACAGACACACACACACACACAGACACACACACAGACACACACACACAGACACACACACACACAGACAGACAGACACACACACACACACACACACACACACACACACACACACACACACACACACACACACACACAAACCGCGTTCAGTTTTATAGCTGCAAATAAATTGTCAGTTTGGACGATTTTGAAACTTGTCGCCTGATAAAGCGCCTCCCGTAAAACGAGAAAGGCTAGCTAGCTTGTCCAAGATGCTGGGAGCTGTAGATTTATTGATTGATCCTTTGTCCCTGTGGTATCATTTACCAGTCTAGCCGCTGTTGCTGTTCGTCTTACGCGACGGCGGAACTAGAAAGTTTTAAGTCTCAGATCTTTTATTGCTAGTTATTGTGTGAGGAGCGTCGTGGTAGGCGGATGAGCGGTAGACTGGCTAAACATGCGAACATCACATACAGGTACACCTAGCCTTGGTTGTAAGGACGTTGCTACTGGTGTCCTTTGCCTTCTGTGAAAGTGTCACCAGCCTCCTCTAACAACCGTGCCATACACAGGTAGACAAAATTGCTGGAGGAACTCAGCGGGTGTCTGCAGTGCTGCAGGTAATCGTAACGTGGACAGGATTTCATCGTCTCATAATAAAACGAGAGCGTCTCAAGCCTAGTTCTCACAGGCTGTGGTTGAAGTCACCGCGTTTCATTCCATTTCATCCTTTGACGGTGACAGTTTGCATTGAGACGCGTCCGATTTATCCGCATGCATTAATGTCATCGACCACTAATTCACACTTTGTCGGCAGTGCATGTTAATGGTCCTCTTCTCCCGCAGTTTTTCCGAACGCTTCAAGCTTATTTCTCTGGCCGAGGGCTTGACGTTGGCAAGTTCTCCACCGTTTTCAGAATGGACAACAAGAGACCATCATCGGCGGCGGCTTCCCACTACCCCAACCACATCACCTCTGCCTTCTCAGACTACGAAGGACAAAAAGATTCCTTTGCAGCTTTGTTGAAAGGATGACTACAGCGAGACCGAAAGCTGCCACGACGCTCTGAACACTCGCCTAGAATCAATAGCGATCAACTCGATCAAAGCACTGTCCTTTTAGTGTTAGGTTCACAGTCCACTGTTTGTGTCGACTTTTACTTTTGTCGATGCCCTTTCCACTGAATCGCCTCCCGCGTTTTTCATGTTTATGTTTAGATGGCATTTTGCTTTCACCTGAAACCTGTCATTCTCTTTCAATCTGTGATGCAAAGTTTGATCAACCTGGTATTTCACGGCAATGAGGGTCGGGTTTGGAATTGTCGTGAAATAAGCCAGGGTAAAATAAATGAATGTGTTAAATCATATGTGATTAGTGTTGTTCTTCCGCGCCGGCTATTGTATCTCGAACAAAACCAGGTAAAAAATGGTCGGAGGCAATTTTAATGATACCAAGACTTGTCGACATCATATCAGAAGTTCATACAAGTAGGTGAAGTGAGGGCTGGTGTCAGAATGTTTTGCAGTTAAAAAAGAAAATGCCTCTGGATGGAAGAGTGGTAGCGGCAGAGTTGCTGCTGCCTTACAGCGCCGGAGACCCGGGTTGTGAATTTGTGGAATTCTCCGCCACAGAAGGCAGTGGAGGCCAATTCACTGGATGATTTCAAGGGTTAGATTGAGCTCTTAGGGCTAACGGAAACAAGGGATATGGGGGGAAGCAGGAACGGGGTACTGATTTTGGATGATCAGCCATGATCATATTGAATGCCGGTGTTGGCTCGAAGGGCCGAATGACCTACTCCTGCGCCTATTTTCTATGTTTCTATATTCGATCCTGACTGTACGGAGTTTGTACGTTCTCCCCGTGGCTTTTCACCAGGGGCTCCTGTTTCCTCCCACACTTCAAGACTTACAGGTTTGTAAGGTAATTGGCTTGGTATAAATGTAAATTGTCCCTGGTATAGCTGTATCTCTCAACTAAAGTGGGTCTCAGAGTATGTATACAAAATTAGTTCCAAAGAAAGTCTTCGTGGTCTGGGGACGGGGCAGGGGCTGTATGTGCCGTATTTAACTGATAAAGTCAAGAAGTATTTGATTATTTTTCAAGATGGTAACAGCCAACCTACAGATTTTTCACATTTCTATTTTCTGTCTAAATTGGTTGAAATAGTGAGCCTTTTCAGGTTGGGTATTAAATGCTTTAAGAATGCCACTTACCACGCTGATATCTGTGGACAGGTATCTGTAATACAAGCCAGAGGTGATGAAAATACTCAGCAGATCGGGCAGAGCCTGTGGAGAGAGAAAAAGACAGCAATTTAGGGCGCTGACCCTTTATTGAATGAAAGGTCAATTGACCTGAAACATCATTTATTTTTTTCTCTCACAGATGATGCCCAGCTTGCTGAGTGTTTCCAACAATTTTTGTTTTATTTCCGATTTCTGGCACCTACAGGTGTTTGTGTTTGGGTTCGGCCACAGTTGCCAGTCGTGGCTGTGACCCCTGATCTGATCCATTCAGCTACTTGAACATTCGGTTTTATCCCACATCATTTTGGTTGCATGTCAGATAATTGTATCAAATAACTTCAACGTGGTGAGAATGCGACTGTGTTAATAAATGAGCTTCAATGACAGTGGCCATCCTGGCTGAGATTTGCAGGAAGTCTTCAGGAAGTCTGCTCCTACCCTTTGTGTGCTTTTGGCTGTGTGTAGCTAAGAAAGCATCTGATGAAGAGTTGTTGCTCCAAAACAAATTACTGCGGATGGAGGAACCTTGAGATAGAAACAAAGAATCCTGCAAATGGTCAGACAGCATCTGTGAAGGGTGTGCTTTCATAAGAACGAACAATGAGAAGCAGAACATCATTTCTAAGAGCAGTAACATTTTCCACAGATAAAGACACTGCCTATGATTCAAACTACTATTAGTTTGAATCAATGCAAAAACCAGGGGTCACGGGTGTTACACCTCAACCTACAGATTTCACCGCTTGTAGGAGAGTGATCAATAAAAAGGACGAATTTAAATGTATGCAAACTGACTTTCAAGTAACTCAGTGGGTCAGGCAGCATCTCTGGAGAACATGGAGACGTGATGTTTTGGGTTGGGATCTTCTTCAAACAAAACGTTCTGAAGAAAGTCAGAAGGAGAAATTACTCCATGGTGTTACTACATGGTATTACTCTTGGAACATAAAGATCATAGAAACATAGAAATTAGGTGCAGGAGTAGGCCATTTGGCCCTTCGAGCCTGCACCGCCATTCAATATGATCATGGCTGATCATCCAACTCAGTATCCCGTACCTGCCTTCTCTCCATACCCTCTGATCCCCTTAGCCACAAGGGCCACATCTAACTCCCTCTTAAATATAGCCAATGAACTGGCCTCGACTACCCTCTGCGGCAGAGAGTTCCAGAGATTCACCACTCTCTGTGTGAAAAAAGTTCTTCTCATCTCGGTTTTAAAGGATTTCCCCCTTATCCTTAAGGTGTGACCCCTTGTCCTGGACTTCCCCAACATCGGGAGCAATCTTCCTGCATCTAGCCTGTCCAACCACTTAAGAATTTTGTAAGTTTCTATAAGATCCCCTCTCAATCTCCTAAATTCTAGAGAGTATAAACCAAGTCTATTCAGTCTTTCTTCATAAGACAGCCCTGACATCCCAGGAATCAGTCTGGTGAACCTTCTCTGCACTCCCTCTATGGCAATAATGTCCTTCCTCAGATTTGGAGACCAAAACTGTACGCAATACTCCAGGTGTGGTCTCACCAAGACCCTGTACAACTGCAGTAGAGCCTCCCTGCTCCTATACTCAAATCCTTTTGCTATGAAAAGGATCTATCAAATCTAGCCTTCAGCTGCAACGGCATGTGAGGACATGGCCGATTGAAACGGAATTCAAAACATCATTGAGTGTTTATTGTAAAGTCAGAAATGATTTCCGTCATTTGAAATTACCCTTTTACCATTAAATAACAAAACAGACTCCATTAGGGGCGTAGAGTGTAGATTTTGTTGCACCACAGGCATTTTGCCCAATAAAGGCCTGAAAGATGCAAGTTCCTATTGTGCCCTTTCCGGCAACTGGATGCAGTTCCAGTGACTTCAGGAATAGATTAAATTATGCAGAATATCCAGCAATTAATGTGATCCAAATGGTCGTGAAGGGGCTAGTGCTCCACACAAGGCTTCTCCTAGCCTTCTTCTCCAATCCTATCACAAGGACCAATCATTTCTCCGTCATATGTCTAGCAACCATCTAAATATACCATACAATTAGATAAAATGTTCTGATTCAAAGCATTTTTTATTTAACAGATGTCTGGAATACTGTATCAGTGTAAATACTGATTGTGTAAAAGCTGCATTTCGACCAAAACAATTTTGACATTTCATCAGATAAATAAATCTGACGGGCTAGTACTGAATATTTTCCTTAATCAATATCAATTGAGTTTTCACCAAATGGCAAAACCTGGACAATAACAATGGAATTTACCAATTAAGTGAAAACAGTTCTCATTTAATATAATTGGCACAGTACAGACTTCCTCAATGAATGCAAGAAGAGAGTTTTGGTACTTTGAATATTTGTTTAGTTTATGTACTATTATCTAACACAAACAACAGTTAAGAATGCAATACCTGTTATGAAAGATTGGAGCGTGCTCTGGTAGCAGGGAACTGTTGCCAGGACATAGAAATGATGCTAAGTATTGAAGATAGAGAATTAAGAATGCTCTGAAAGATACACGGGATGCCAGGAAATCTGGAGTTTATTCGAAAGTAACAACAAGTCTTGCAGGGCTCAGAGTTCTTGGCTAGACTGCACTCCAAAATATAGAAAATACTGGAAACACTTTGGTGACAATGGTGCAGCAGTTGATTTACAATGCTGGAGACGAGACCTGGGTTTAATCCTGACTTTAAGTGCTGCCTGAGCTCTGGTTTCCTCCCACATTTCAAAGAACGTGTGGGTTAGTAGGTTAATTGGCAGTTGTATAATTGCCTGTACAAGGTGGAAAAACATCAAGATTGTCTTTCTGGCATCAGCAGTTAGTGATGAATAGATATAGAGAGGTTACTCAGCCAGAGGGATTGGACCAGATGGGGCATTCAGGAGACAGGTAAATGGTGCCAGTCTCAGATGAAGACTCCTGACCAAAGAGTTGGACACAGAGGCAGATGAAGAGTTCAACTTCATTTCAGTCTCAGTAGCTGGTAAAGTAGAGGGGCAAAGCTGAGGCCTCCTGGATGGCACAGTGCTGTGGCGATAGACTTGCTGTCTTACAGCGCCAGAGTTCCAGGTTCAATCCTGGCTATGGGTGCTGTCTGTATGGAGTTTGTGCGTTCTCCCTGTGACCACGTGGGTTTTCTCTGAGTGCTCCGGTTTCTTCCCGTATTCTAAGACGTGCAGGATGATAGGTTAATTAGATATTGAAACTTGTTAATTGGCTTCTGTAAATTTTGTCCCAAGTGCGTAGGATAGAACTGGTGTAGGGTGGTCGATGATCGCCGTGGACCCAATGGGCTGTAGGGTTTCCATGCTGCATCTATAAACTAAACTAAAGGATGGTGATCCTTAAAGGGGTAATCATTCAGGATCTTAAATGGGGAGCAGAGGTAAAAACACAGCACGGGAAAAAATGGGGGAAGTGATTGGGAAGTGAAGGAGAAAGATCCAGAGGTGTTTTGGTGATCAAGAGTGGATGAAATCTGTGATCTCTGACACCTGAAAGAAAGGGAAAAGGTAACCTGTGGCAGGACTGAATGTGACAAAGAACAAAGTAGAACTGCATGTCTCCAATAACATTGTGATTGAGTCCGTGTTCTTGCAGGGGTCAAGAGCACACATTTGCCAATGTATAGCATCAAACATGGATCTCGGGGATACAATGAGCAGTGATGGATTATACCTATGATCCTGAATGGCAACGTGTGGCATTTCAGTTGGAATCCACATGGGATGAATTTGATCTTTCTCCCCCTTCACATTTGCTGAGGAAAGACATGCAACTGCTCCCAATTCTGATGAAGGGTCTTTGATCTTCAATGTAATTGTACTGTTCAGAGAAGAGGGGGAATCCTCCAGTGCCCTGTCCTTGTTGACTTGGCAATATATTCAATTACTGCTTATGGGCACTTGTTGGGTGTAGATTGGATCCTCATTTCTATCAACTGTGATTACATTTCAAATATCTAATTAATGGTAAGGTCCTTTTTGATGTCTTCAGTTTGGTAAAGAATTCTATACCCCCGCCCCCCCGCATCTCTGGACTGTTAGGGACAGGCACAAACCTCGACCCAAATAGTAAAAAACAAATGTAGCTTAGAGATACAGTACGGAAGCAGGCCCTTCGGCCCACCGAGTCCATGCTGACCATTGATCTCCCTCGTCTGAAGAAGGGTCTCAACCCAAAACGCCCATTCCTTCTCTCCAGAGATGCTGCCTCACCCGCTGAGTTACTCCTGCATTTTGTGTCTATCTTTGGTGTAAACCAGCATCTGCAGTTCCTTCACACATATGTTCTATGTTGGCTCACTTTCCAATCCATTCCCAATATTTGGGACAGGTTTCAATGGCCAATTAACCTGTACCAACCTGCACGTTTTATGGGATGTGGGAGGAAACTGGAGCACTCCAAGGAAACTCACACGGCCGCAGGGAGAACATGCAAACTCCGCACAGACAGCACCCAAAGTCAGAATTGAACCCAGGTCTCTGACGCTGTGAGGCAGCAACTCTACCAGTTGCACCACTGTGCCACCATACAAACAAAAGAATGAATGGTACAAATGTCTTTATTTCACCCACAAATTTCGGTACTCTGTTCACAGGTTGTGAAGCACAAATTACTTCATTAGTTCTCACATTTAACATTTACACTTTAAGTTAATTAATTTTGAACAGAAGGCACAATGAATTACATTTAAAAAAAAACATCAATGTGGATATTTTAAAGCAGCTAAACAACAATTACAGTTTAAGTTTAATTTTGAACAAAAGGCACCGTGAATTATATCAAAAATTACATCAATGTGGATTTTCTTAAGCAGCTAAACAACTATCACAAGATTATTTTGCACATTTCTCTCGGCAATGACACTTTATAATGAACCGTGCAGCGATTAACCCCGCACTGGGGGGTTTGCACTTTGCAGGAGTGGACGTACCTGGGGTACTAGGGAGGGGGAATCACTTGGTGGTGGAGGAGCAGCAGCAGCAGCGGCGGCGGCGGAACCAGATCTGGGGCAGGTTTTTCCACCGCACCGAGTGACAGCAGCAGCAACGGACCCACAAGCTCGTCCGCCCCGTAAACATTCCCCGCCGGCCCCAACATGTCGGGATTCAGCCCAGAGCTCATCGACTATCTGGAGGGGAAAATATCCTTCGAGGAGTTCGAGCGGCTGCGGGAGGAGAGGAAAGCGCGGGAAAGGGTGAGAGGGAGAGGGGAGGGAGAGAAAGGGAGAGGAGGAGAGAGGGGGTGAGAGATTGGGAGGGAGGGAGAGGTTGAGGGGGACAAAGGGAGGGAGGGGAGAGAGAAGAGAGGAAGAGGAGGGTGTGGGTAGGGAGAAGGTGAGAGGGAGGTGCAGGTGAGGGAAAGAGGGTGAGGGGGATGGTGAAGGAGGTGAAGTGGATGTGGTGGAGAGGGTGAGGCAGAGGGCGAGGAGCGATCGCCATGAACCCCTGGTGGCATCTCTGCCCACACCCCCCCCAACCATCGATAGCCCACTTTCTGCATTCATTCAAGGGAGCTGAGCCACCATCGACAGACACAAAAAGCTGTCGTAGCTCAGCGAGTCAGGTAGCATCTCTGGAGTGAAGAAATAGTCTGCATTTTGGGTCAAGGCCTTTCAGACTGAGAGTCAAGTTATAGATGTAGATTATAGATGTGGATGGTACTTAGGAGGAAATGAATGGAAGATATGCAAAAATCAATGATTATCAGGGGTCTGAAGAAAGGTCTCGGTTTAAAACGCAAGGGTCTCGACTCAATGGGGTGGATGTGTAATTAATGTCAAAGCTCAGATGTTCCTGCTCTGTGCTCCCTGCAGAAGCAAAATATCTGGCCCTGAGAGGGTGTGCATGGCAGGTACACTTGTACAAAGTGTGCATATGTTGCCCCTCTGGTATGTACATGTACACATTCTTCACATTTGTCCTCCTCACTTAGTCAAACTATGAATCCAGCAGATTGAGAAAGGAAAAGGCAAAACATCTTGTCTCTGGCAGATGTATTTGCATAGTACATTGGCAAGGTGCTTAAACTTGCCCAAAATACTTTCTAATTTACGGATTACATCTTGATTGAAATCCTCCAATTCCGACATTGGGCATCAATTGCGGCAAAATCGCCATAAAAGTAAATCTACATCATTTCTCCAGGAAAAAAAAAGATTCTCAGGTGGATGTCTACTAATAATGGAACATGAGAAATTGGTGACTTTCAAAGCAGTCTATTCATCCATATATTATTTGACGTGTTCCTGTTGTTGATGTGAAAGTTTGCTTGTCTGCAATATTCTGCCTGTGGTCTTGAGACTGATCAGTGCATATGCAACGCTTCAACTTATGAAAGTCAATCCCTACGTCACGTATTAAAGGCAACTTATCATGTTGAAAAAGAGATATATATATATACACACACACACACACACACACACACACACACACACACACACACACACACACACACACACAGTGCTGGAGTAATTCAGTGAGACAGGCAGCATCTCTGAAAGAGGGAATGGATGATGTTTCGGGTCGAGACCCTTCTTCAGACAGAAGAAGTGTCTCGACCCAAAAAGTCATCCATTCCTTCTCTCCAGAGATGCTGCCTGTCCCGCTGAGTTACTCCAGCATTTTGTGGCTATCTTTGGTTTAAACCAGCATCTGCAGTTCCTTCATATATATATATATACAGGAGTATTCAGTTTTTTTTGGATAATTTGTATTTAATCAGAAATTTAACTAAAGGAAAAGTAACTTGAGACTGACATTTTGCTGATGATGACTTGATGACTTGGAGTGAGTGATTTTCATTAGACAGACACAAAAAGCTGGAGTAACTCAGTGGGTCAGACAGCACCTCTGGAGAAAAGGAATAGGTGACATTTTTTCCTCAGTCTTTGTGCCTATCTTTGGTATAAACCAGCATCTAGTTATTTGTTTCTACATTCCGAATTTTTCTTTTGGCTGGAATGGATCAAATTACATCCTTCTGTGCCATAAATTGAAACTGCAACGCACAATCTTTAAAACAATTCCAATTGTATTTTTTAAACTGTAGCTGTGACACAATGTGCAACTGTGTTGCTTATTTTAGGAAGCTACAGGTGATGGAGTGACTGAAGATGAAGGAGAAACAACAGCAGCAGAAGATGTGGATTGTTCATCCAGAGCCTCTCACAGTCGAGCCAAACAAGAGGCAGATGATTCAGGTACACTATTCATCTGATGTAGAAAACGTTTTCCTGTTTGCAAGACAGACACATGTTGTGTTGTTGAGGTAGATAAACTGCATAAAAGCTTAAAAATGTTTGAGCTCATGAGTAAAATTGTGCATTGTAACCAGGAGAGAAGTTATATCTGTACAGATCTTTCATATCTCCAAGAGATCCAAAATAATTTTGGACATGAGCTATTTTGTAATGTAGATGCTGTCACTGTTTGGTGTCAGGCTGGTGAAAAAGTTTGTCCTGGGCCAATTTCCTTTGTTTCTCAGATTTGGACTGGGTGCAAGGAAGACAGCAAAAAAAAATGTAATTTACAGTAGCATTAGGACCTAGAAATAGCAGGTATTTCTAAGATATCAGATAATTCAGGAATCAAAGGGGTCAACTCTGTGTGGACACACAATGCTGGAGTAACTCATCGGGACAGGCAGCATCTCTGGAGAGAAGGAATGGGTGACGTTTCGGGTCGAGAGTCAGTGTACGGTCAAAGAGGTGCTGAAGATACTATCATGTATGAAGGTAGACAAATCTCCAGGGCCAGATCTTACAATTTCAAGGACATTGTGGGAAACCAGAGAGGAAATTGCAGGAGCCCTGGTTGAAATTTATGAGTCACCTTTCAATACAGGAGAGGTGCTGGAAGACTGAAGGGTGACAAATGTTGTTCCTTTATTCAACAAGGGCTGCAGGGAAAATGCTGGGAACAATAGGCCAGTGAGCATAACATCTGTAGTTGGAAAGTTACTAGAGGGTATTCTGAGGGCATTAGACAGACAAGGGCTGGTTAGGGATAGTCAGCATGGTTTTGTATGTGGGAGGTCGTGTCTCATAAATTTGATTACGTTTTTTTGAAGACGTGACGATAAATGTTGATGAAGGCAGCGCTGTAGATGTTGTGTACAGGGACATCAATAAGGCGTTCGACAAGGTTCTGCATGATGGGCTGCTGGAAGGTTAGATTGCATGGGATCCAAGGAGAGATAGCTGAATGGATAGAAAATTGGTTCCATGGAAGGAAGCAGAGGGTGATGGTGGAAGGTTGTTTCACAGACTGAAGGCCTGTGACTAGTGGTGTGCCTCAGGGTTCGGTGCTGGGCCTGTTACTGTTTGTCGTCTATATCAATGATTTGGATGAGAACATACAGGACAAGATTAGCAAGTTTGCAGATTATATAAAAGTGTGTGGTTTTGCAGATAGTGAAGATGATTGTGAAAAATTGTAGCAGGATCTGGATCAATTGGCCAAGCAGGTTGAGGAATGGTTCATTAAGTTCCAATGCGGAAAAATGTGAGGTGTTGCATTTTGGGAAGTCTAACATGGGCAGGACCTACACAGTGAATGGTAGGGATCTGTGTTGTGTTGTAGGGCAGAGGGATCTAGGAGTGTAGGTGCATAGTTCCCAGAAGGTGGAGTCGTAGGTAGATCGGGTGGTCAAAAAGGCTTTTGGCACATTGGCCTTCATCGGCCAGAGTATTGAGTTAAGAAGTTGGGAGGTTATGTTGCAGTTGTATAAGATGTTGGTGAGGCCACATTTAGTATTGTGTTCAGTTTTTGGCACCATGTTATAGGAAAGAGTACAGTTAAGCTGGAAAGCGTACCGTGAAGATTTATGAGGAAGTTGCCAGGATTTGAGTGTCTGAGCTATAGGCAGAGGTTGAGTAAGCTGGGACTATTCCTTGGAGCGCAGGAGGATGAGGGGTGGTCTTATAGAGGTGTATAAGGTCATGAGAGGAATAGATCGCGTAGTCTCCTGGGTAGGTGAGTCGAGGACCAGAGGACATAGGTTTAAGGTGAAAGGGAAAAGATTTAATAGGAATCTGAGGGATATCTTTTTCACACAAAGGATGGTGGATGTATGGAACAAGCTGCCAGGGGAGGTAGTTGAGGCAGGGACTATCCCAGCATTTAAGAAACCGTTAGACAGGTACACTGTATAGGACAGGTTTGGAGGGATATGGAGCAAACGTATGCAAGTGGGACTCATGTAGCTGGGCCATGTTGGCTGGTGTGGGCAAGTTCATGGAGGGACTGTTTCCGGACTGTTTCCACACTGTATCACTCCATAACTCTATGACTCTAACTGATGCACTGGGAATACAATTTAGTGACATTTTCTATAGTCTCTTACAAAGAATGTTACAAGCTGCACCAAGGAATGAATTACTAACTGTCTGGCTTTTATTCAAAGAAAAGTACAATATTCACCACTTAAAATGCAAAAACCAACATCAATCACCCATTGTTTGGTTTGCAGAAGAAACCTCTGATGGTGTGAGCAAGTCTGTTCATCGAGTCTTTGCTTCAATGTTTGGTGATCATGTAAGTGATGATGAAGAGGAGGAGAATGACCAAAATGAACAGTTCACTGCTGGAGATGTGTTTGCCTTGGAAATGGAGCTGCAACGAGAACACAAGAAAATGCAAAGGGTGAGTAACATCATGATGTTTTGGGCACGGAACTTTTAGATTGGTTGAATGAGTCATTCACTTTAGTCCAGCCCTTCAATACTATTTTTCTATTCAATAAGATTTGTTAAATTGTTTTCCATTTTTTGCATTAGATTATTTGCGTGTGCAATTGAGTAGAAGATGATATATAAAAAATAGTGTAAAAATAAACGACAATAGTGTTTAATGGCCTGGTGGTTGTAGGGATGAAGGTGCTCCTGAACCTGGACATTACAGTTTTCAGGTTCCCATGCCTTCTTCCTGAAAGCAGGAGTGAAATGAGAGTGTGGTCGGGGTGGTGTGGGTCAGGGTGCCTTTTTGAGGCAGCGACTACTGGGGTTCCCTTCAATGATAGTGGGGGGAGAGCGGTCAGTACTTGTGATGGACTGGGCAGTGATATATAGATATCTGTTTCATTTCATTTCATAGTAGAGGTTAATAATTGTATTGGATTAGTTTAGTTGAGAGTCACAGCATGGAAACAGGCCCTCCGGCCCACCAAGTCCACGCCGACCAGCGATCCCCGTACAGTAGCACTATCCTACACACTAGGAATAATTTACAATTTTTACTGGAGCCAATTAACCTACTAACATGTACGTTCTTGGAATGTGGGAGCAAACGAGAGCTCCCAAAGAAAACCCAGGCAGTCACAGGGAGAACGTACAAACTCCATAGAGACAGCACCCGTGGCCAGGATCGAACCCGGGTCTCTAGTGCTGTGCGGTCAGTGGCAACTCAACCGCTGTGCCACCATGCTGCCCCTGCCGAATACACAAGATCATATTCAAAATATCGTAATGTTGCATGATGTCACTGCGCATATTTCTTCTTCACAATTTTTTGCTCGTATCATTCAGATCGGGGAAAGGGAGTGAGTGGGACAGGGAAGAGGTTGAACGGTTGGCAGTGATTTGTAGAGGAGTATAAGAAGGAAGGGGAGGGAGATGTGATGAAGTATGAGAGAGGTGTTGGTTGGCTCGGAAATACTTCCAGTGGAGAACATGGAAAGATTGGGTCAAACTTGTTGTTTAGCAGAACACAGCTGAATGGTCAGGAGTTCTTCCTGATAAGTCAGAGGGGTGGGTATCCATAACGATTAGATTCCAGGGTGATGGTATATATAGCCAAAGTTTGGATAGCCTACCTTCGGATCACTGAGGTGACAAGACTATTGCGCCAGAGTTCAGCTTACTATTTCAATTTAGTTTATTGTCACGTTTACCGAGGTACATTGAAAAGCTTGTGTTGCATGCTAACCAGTCAGCGGAAAGACAATACATGATTACAATCGATCCATTCACATTGAATAGATACGTGTTAAGGGAATAACGTTTGGTGCAAGGTAAAGCCAGCAAAATCCAATCAAGGGTAGTCTGAGGGCTGTCAAAGAGGTGGATAGTAGTTCAGCACTGCCCTCTGGGTCTGGTAAGATGAATCAGTTGCCTGATAACACCTGAGAAGAAACTGTCCCTGAATCTGGTGGTGTGTGTTTTCACACTTCTATACCTTTTTCCTGTTGGGAGAGGGAAGAAGAGGTGCGACTCATCCTTGATTATGCTGCTGGCCTTGCTGAGGCAGCGTGACGTATAAATGGAGTCAATAGAAGGGAGATTGGTTTGTCTGGTGGTCTGGGCTGTGTGCACAAATTGCTGCGATTTCTTGCTGTCTTGGATGGAGCTGTTCCCAAACCGAGCTGTAATGCATCCTGATAAAATGCTTTCTGTTGGCCTGAAAGGCAACAGATCCACCAGGAGTGTATGCTTGGGCAATCATTCTGTGGTTTTATCAGCAGATTCACCCAAAATAAAACTAATATTAGATGCTTTTTCCAGATCGATCTGCTCTCAACTACAGAATGATGAAGATCAATAAAGGCAGCATCATTAAACAAAAACAAATGGCCTTTTGTTATTTGATCTTTGGTCTGTAGAGCTATCTAAATTTGGCACAAAGGTTGACCATCCACAGTTTTCATTCCTAATTGGCTTCCAGGTGTCTCTGACGGTACACAAATCCAAGATCTGATTTAATTGTGATGTCTTCCATAACTAGATGGATAATCTGCTGATACTATTAACCAGATACATGTGTCAGACCTGATCAAGATGTCGCAAGGGCTCCTTCCCCGGTGTTGGGAGCAAAAGCCCATTATGAGTAAGCCCAATCAAAGTGGATGAGTGTACAAGGGAGAAAGTGGGTTGGGTTGGTCGAGAGAAATTATGGCTTTTGAATGCAACAGTTCAGAGGGATTAATTGTCTCATACAAATCAGATGTTATCAGGATCTTGCTCGTACTGATCAAGTTAATCATGAATGTTCATTATAGATATTATTTAAAAAAAACAAATAAATGATCTGACCCGCTAATATGGAATCTTGTAAATATAAAGGTCAATTGGAACAACGATTTAATTGGTATATTTTTAAATATAGTATTGAAAATGTCATTTTCCTATAAGTTCTTTAATTCTCACCTCCAACCAGATGATATACCAATGTAAAGTGTGCCCACGGAACTGGAACATGCTTAGTCTATTTGTTTTGTACCATGGATACCAGGTTGTATTGTTCTGACCCGTGTTGGTCTAAATTATTGTCTCTAGTTAAACTAGTGCTTGTGATTGAGTAATATAGATGAGCATAGGCCCAGAAATAATTAGGAGCATGGATGAGACATTCTGGATCTTCATTGGTCTGGATTTTAGGGCTGGAGTCGTGGAGAGATCCGCCCTGCAGTCAGCAGAGGAGTTGACAGTGTGTGAGGCAGGGGTTCAGAATATCTGCCAGCTTATGTTACAGATTTGTTGAAACTGCTTTCATCCAGGCAATTGGAAAATATATTCTAACACTCCTCACTTTGTTCTGTTGATTGGGGAATGGCTCGGAGGTTTCAGAAGGCGCGTCACTTGCTGCATGTTGCCCAAGCCTGACCTACTCATAGCTGTCATGGACAGGATAGCAAAGTTGTGGGACTTTATACATGGGCTAGAAATACACCACATATTTTTTATGGCACTTTACCTTTTGCCATTGTGATAAAATAATGCAAAGTGTAAAGCTTGAATGACTCTTCAGTGGTATTCCATCTCTGAAGTAAGTTAATAGAGCAGTTAAAGTGATTTGGCAAGTGTTAGCATATGGTTTTGCTAATTGTAGCAATGTTACAAAATTTTGAGATTTTAAAAATCAAGTCTGTAATTTACCCCATCAGATAAAGCATAAAAATAAGTTTAATTTGACACCTAATTCACTTTCATATCTTCAGTATTAAAAAGGTTATGGCCATTTTCATACTCGGAAATTAGCATCTTGTTCCCTATTGCTTTTTCATTGACACAAAAGCTGTGATCAGAACAGTCAAAAGCCCATAACTTTCTTAAAAATGAAGAGAACTGAAAGAAATTTTCAGTTATTATAGATTGAAGCATTCTGAAACAAATATGAAACAATCTTACTTGGATAACTTGAAATTAAAGCACATAATTAGTTAGTTACCCAATTGTAGCTAATTACAAAATTCAATTGCTAGATCTAAACATCTATCCATTTCTTCAGAATAGATTAACATTTTTAAATAGCCTGTGACCAAATAACATTCACACAAGAATTGACAATATAACAGAATTTTAAAATCTCATTGTCATGGGTTTATAGGCCAAATGGAAGGAATTTAATGTTTAATACCTGTAAACTAATGGCCATTTAAATCAACTTGCGAGTGGGATTTTCTGGAACGCGACCATTTGGAATGTTGCGGTTTGCAGTGAGTTAGTCCCCATATCTGCAGCAAAAATCTGCCGGTTCGTTCGGGGAAAAAATCACCATTTCGCTACTTAAAATGTGAATTAAATGCATCTTAAGAAACACTTTTATACATAAAAATAAACTACTTTCTTTTACCTGTCCCCTACGTAAAATCCGGCCCCGTTGTCGGCGTTGACGGCTTCAGAAGCTGATTTTAAAATCACTCCAGCGATTAACTTGTCGGGCGAATTAAAAACAAACAACAAAAAAACGGCCAACAGAACGATCCTCAACCAAATCCTGCACTCCAACAAAAACTAATACAGGAACAGGTAGACCCCCCCCCCCCTCAAACGCGCCAAAATCGCGCACACGGCCAGTGGCAGAATTGCAGCGCCGCTGAAGGTAAGTATTGTAACATACCCACTAATTGCATGTCACAAGAACATTGATATTACATATTAGTTTAGTTTAGAGATGCAGCGCGGAAATAGGCCCTTCGGTCCACCGAGTCCACACCGACCAGCAATTAACACTATCCTATTCACACTAGGGACAATTTACACTTACTCCAAGCCAATTAACCTACACACCTGTACGTCTTTGGAGTGTGGGAGGAAACTGAAGATCTTGGAGAAAACCCTCGCGGTCATGGGGAGAACGTACAAACACCATACAGACGGCATCCGTAGTCGGGATCGAACCCGGGTCTCTGGCGCTGCAAGCGCTGTACGGCAGCAATCTATTGCTGCACCACAATGCAGCTAATTTTTTCACATTTAAAATTAACTAGAACATGAAACGCATTAGTTGCTAGTAACTCCATTAAGTGCTAAAGTTAAAACTAACAGCCAGTTTCTACAATAAATGTTAGACTATAAAAATGCCACCCATATGCCTTATGTTTTACATCAGTAAACAATTGAGTGGAATTATGTGACAATTGTATTACATTTTAGAATTAATAAATCTACAACATTTTTTCACAATTTTCGTTGAAATTCTGCCTTTGAATTTCCTGGACATAATTACTTTTATTTTGTAAAGAATTAATATTGATGAAATTAGAAAATGCTCCACTTAAGGTACATAATGTGTGCCATATTGTTTGTAATGAATTAATATAGTGAATGTTCGACAGGATGATACAGTATAGTTTTGATTGCTGCATCTCACAGAGGATGTAGATGCATTACAAAGATTTTGGAGTGAGAGGGTTGACTCCAGATCATTTAAATTATGAGGAATATTTCAGTTGATTTTTTTTTAGATCCTCTTATGCCTTTTTCCTTGTCGTTGTATTCTTTTGCCCTGGAATAGAATGTACAAAAAAGATAATACAACTTAGAAATAACAAAATATATAAATATGCTTCAAAAAAGTTTATGATGAAAAGGATAATTCATGGAGGAAATAACATGGAGGAAATGTTGTTGTGGGGAAGACCATTGGTTTGGGGACAGTTTAAATAATGGAATGGGAGATGAATTCGCATCACTTGTGAAAGAGACTTGAGCCATTTACTAACTTCATATTTTTGATTTTGTACCTCTCCGGGAAGTAGATGAAGAAACTCGGTTTAGGGAGGTGACTGCTGATAGAAGAGTATTAATGCCTAAAGTCTTTGACTTTGAATAATCTGGAATGTCCGTGATGGATCAAATGGGCATGCTTCAGTTGTAAATCTAATTTGGACCTGATGGGCCTGTCCCACTTACGCGATTTTTTTCGGCGACTGCCGGCAACCCTCTTAGGTCGTTACAGGTTGCTGAAATTTTTCAACATGTTGAAAATCCAGCGGCGACCAGAACAAGGTACGACTCTTTGGGTGATTACTCACCACCATACAGGCTTCACCCCGCGACATGGCACCAGGGTGTCGCCTGTATGGTCGTGAGTCGTCTCCTCAGTCACCCAAAGAGTCGTAGCATCTTTCTGGTCGCCGCTGGATTTTCAACGTGTTTTCGCCGACCTGCAACGACCTATGACGGGTGCTGGTTGTCGCCGAAAAAGTCACGTAAGTGGGACAGGCCCATGATAGACACATGAAACAGAGAGAATTTAATATTAATCTTGTTGTTTTTCTCCCTCACCATTCTTCCACTGCCCAACCCCAACATGTTAGGAGAGGCGACCTCGAAGTAAACTCCCGAAAGCTTTGAGAGGTCTTATGGGAGAAGCTAATATCAGGTTTGCACGAGGAGACCGTGAAGAGGCTGTGATGATGTGCATGGAAATCATTAGACAAGGTATATAGTACTTGGTTTATCACCTGTTTGAAGGTCAAACCTTTGTCTGCATCGTTGTGTGTCTCCAAACTCTTTGAAAGTGGAGCAAAAAGTATATCCAACAACATTTTCTGAGTGTTGGAATTAATTTAAATTGATCGGTTTTCCACCACTTTTTGTGATTTTAATCCTGTACTAAGTGCTGGCAATGGAGCCCTAGAGGCAGTGCAGTGCAGACTCACATGACTGATTTCTAGAGGTAAAGGTCTATACCTTCGAGGTAGACTGAGGAAACTAGCATTTCACACTGTCAATAGGCTTTTCACACTGTCAATCCAAGTCTAACCAACCTCTCCCTGTAGCTGAAACTCTCTATTCCAGGCAGCACTCTAGTAGACCTTCCCTGCACCCTCTGCAAAGCTTCCACATCTTTGCTATAATGGGGCGACCAGAAATGCAAGCTATAGTCCAAACGATGCCCAACCAAAGTCCTATAGATTTGAAAATAATGATGAGGTAGCTCATCTGTCATTTGACAAGATGGATCTTAAGCATAGACATGGACCCCACTTCCATCCGGCACTGAAATACACCTGGACTATTTCCGACACTTCCCTACCATTCCTTGACCTCACTATCTCCATCGCAGGTGATAGACTTCTGACCGACATCCACTACAAACCCACTGACTCCCATGGCTATCTGGACTACACTTCTTCCCACCCTGCCTCCTGTAAGGACTCCATCCCCCACTCCCAATTCCTCCGCCTACGCCGCATCTGCTCCCAGGATGAGGCGTTCCACACCAGGGCATCTGAAATGTCCTCATTCTTCAGGGAACGGGGATTCCCCTCCTCCACCATAGATGAGGCTCGCACCAGGGTCTCTTCCATACCCCGCAACACTGCTCTCTCTCCCCATCCCCACACTCGCAACAAGGGCAGAGTCCCCCTAGTCCTCACCTTTCACCTCACCAGCCGTCACATACAACAAATAATCCTACGTCATTTTCGCCACCTCCAACGTGACCCCACCACTTGCCACATCATCCCATCTCCCCCAATGTCTGCCTTCCGCAAAGACCGCTCCCTCCACAACTCCCTTGTCAATTCTTCCCTTCCCTCCCGTACCACCCCCTCCCCAGGCACTTTCCGTTGCAACCGCAAGAAATGCAACACCTGTCCCTTTACCTCCCCCCTCGACTCCATTCAAGGACCCAAGCAGTCGTTCCAGGTGCGACAGAGGTTCACCTGTGTCTCCAACCTCATCTACTGCATCCGCTGCTCTAGATGTCAGCTGATCTACATCGGTGAGACTAAGCAGAGGTTGGGCGATCGTTTCGCCGAACGCCTCCGCTTGGTCCGCAAGAACATACCTGACCTCCCGGTGGCTCAGCACTTCAACTCCCCCTCCCATTCCCAATCCGACCTCTCTCTCCTGGGTCTCCTCCATTGCCAGAGTGAGCAACACCGGAAATTGAAGGAATAGCACCTCGTATTCCGTTTGGGAAGCCTACATCCGGCGGGCATGAACATTGAATTCTCCCAATTTTGTTAGCCCTTGCTGTCTCCTCCCCTTCCTTAGCCCTCGAGCTGTCCCCTCCCATCCCCCAGCCCTCGGGCTCCTCCTCCTCCTTTTTCCTTCCTTCTCCCCGCCACCCCCTATCAGTCTGAAGAAGGGTTTCGGCCTGAAACGTTACCTATTTCCTTTGCTCCATAGATGCTGCTGCACCCGCTGAGTTTCTCCAGCATTTTTGTATACCATGCATCTTAAACATTTCGCTTTAAAGTTGTACTCCATATTAAAACTGTATTTAGGAGTCAAGTATGTAAAGTAGCAAGACACAAAATGCTGGAGTAACTCGGCGGGGCAGACAGCATCTCCGGAGAGAACGAATGGGTGATGTTTCTGGTCGAGACCCTTCTTCAGACACCCGAAACGTCACCCATTCCTTCTCTGCAGAGATGCTGCCTGTCCTACTGCGTTACTCCAGCTTTTTGCGTCTACGGTTTTAAAGTTTTAAACCAGCATCTACAGTTCCTCCTTACACATGTAAAGTAGCAAATTTAAAATGAAAGAAACCAATTTGTTGGGACTTGCTAACTGTTGAGAGGATGAACTGATTAATTGCTCAGCTATCATTATTTGCACCCTTCCACATGCCCCAATTTATACATGCCTGCTCCTCCCATTTCCCCTGCATCCACCACTTCTAAAAAGCATCAATTAACCGTCTATGATTTTATCCTTTTGTTTCTATTGGGAGTTTATTTTTATCCAGTGGACATTAATAAGGCTTTAGATGATTTAAAAAAAAAAATTGTCAAAGAAGAAAATTACAAAGTCAAAATGTACTTCAAGTCAAGAAAGTTTATTGTCATGTATCCCTGATAGGACAATGAAATTCTTGCTTGCTGCAGCACAACAGAATATAGTAGGCATAAATACAGATCAGATTAGTGTGTACATATACCATAGAATATATATATACACACATAAATAAACAGATAAAGTGCAATAGGCTATTAAAGTTCAGAGTTTGTTTGAGTTGAGTTTAATAGTCTGATGGCTGCGGGGAAAAAGCTGTTCCTGAACCTGGATGTTGCAGATTTTAGGCTCATGTACCTTCTACCTGATGGCAGCGGAGAGATGAGTGTGTGGCCAGGATGGTGTGGGTCCTTGATGATGCTGCCAGCCTTTTTGATACAAAATAATTAAATTATTTCACTTCACTAGTAAAGTAACTGAAAGACGTGTAGGTCAGTAGCTGTGTGTCATTGGCAATCTTATAACTATGTTCCCAGCTTCTGAAAAATAGCTCTCTATAGAGCCCTTAACATTTTATTAACGTCTGCCAAATATAATTTGCAGTTATTTCTGTTTTTTTAACAATTGGAATATGGTTGTGTGTATAAAATAACTGCTCATTAATTAACTCATTAAAACATTCTCAATTTTGTTGTGTGTTTCATGAATTTGTTTTCTTCTAGCTCCTCTTGCCTATGAACCCTTCTCTACACTTGCGATGATTTATGAGGACCAAGGAGACATGGAGAAATCATTGCAATTTGGACTAATTGCAGCTCATCTGAATCCCAGTGACCCAGAGGAGTGGGTGAAGTTGGCCGAAATGTCCCTTGAGCAAGACAATATCAAACAGGCTATTTTCTGTTATTCAAAAGGTACAATTACGTTTATCTCTTAAATGGAAATAATACAAGGATGGATGAATCAGTATAAGTTTTGGACTTGGAACGGCAGTGCGGTGACAACGAAATACATACCCTGGCAGGCTGTGAAATTGTATATATTTAGAAACTTATGGGGTAGCATCAGAACCCCCCCTGAGGTTCCACAAAGGTTAAATGATTGTTATAAAAGCCCAGCTGGTAGACTAATGCTCTTCAGGAAGGGAGGTTTGTTGGCCGTATCCCAAACTGGCCCACCTCTGATTTATAGACAATGTGGTTGACTTTTTAATGACCTCTGAAATGACCAAGTAAATATCCAACAGTAAACAGTACCCACAATACTGACAATTAATCTGTCATCTTTTTCACATGAAGCTATGGTAGATAGAGGAGCTTTTTAAAGCTTTGCTCGCTAATATTGTGGCTGATCTTTGGATGCTGCACAAAGGTTAAATGAGCATCTCACAGAATTAAACCAACATCCAAGATTCTTCTGTCATCAATCCTGGGTATATTCTGTCATAGTTGTAGGATGCCAGTGTGTGGACAGCAATAAACTATCTGAGTTCCTGAAGACAGTTCCAGCAAGGTAAGAGATGGAGAAAAAGATTCTCCCTCCCTCACCCCACCACCACATGAAACAAACCAGAGAACATTAACACAAACACTAAAAATAAATGTTAGAGCCATTGGATGGTAGTCAATAACATATGTTACTTTGCTTTTCTCTGGCACGAGGATGATCGTGGTCTTCTTAAAGCAGGGAACCTGAGAATGGAGTAGGGAGAGGTTAAAGATGTCTGTTAATATTCCTGCCAGCTGATCTGTGCAGGTCCTAAAGACACAGCCAGGGACTGTTTTTTGCAGGTACACTCTCAGGGCGGCTGATCTGATGTCTACAATGGTCATATGGGTATAGGTGCACCCGAGGTTGTCAAATGGGTGATACCATTCCATTGACCCTCTGCTCAAAATATGCACAAAATGCATTGAGTTCATCGAGTGATGCACTTAAGGGGCTGTCCCATTTGGGCGACCTAATCCGCGAGTTCTGGCATGTTTACCCTAGACTCATACTCACAGCATGGTCGACACAAGGTCGTAGGAGGTCTTTGTAACTCTCCTTTATGCTCAAGAATAGTCCCTGTGTACTTGAGGCCTCAGCTAGGTCGCGGCTTATTTTTCAACATGTTGAAAAATGCCTGCGAGTAAAAAAAGGTCACCATAGCAAAAATCGATACTTTATTTACCTATAGGTTTAGTCGTAGTAGGTTGGCATGTTACTCATAGGTAATCGAGGGTAGTCGAAGGTAGTCGTAGATAGTCTGCATCATAGTCGAAGGGAGGTCGAAGGAGATCGAAGGAGGTCGTCTTCACTCCACTATTCAGTGTCCAATTTCCCCAAAGTTAGTCGTAGCTAGTCGAAGCTATTCAACATAGTCGAAGGAGGGCTATATTGTCGAAGGAGGTCTTCAACATGACATTTTTTCAAACTCCTAAACTCCTCTAAACTCGCCGATTAGGTCGCCCAAGTGGGACAGCCCCCTTAATGCCAGCAATTCTGCCAGACTTCACTTTGTAGCCTATTATAGCATGCAAGCCTTGCCACAGTCAATGGATATTATGGTATCATCTTTAAGTCAGCGAACCGATCAGCTGTTATACCACAAACATTAGGGAATGAAAACAAAGAATTAGACAATAATTAGAGAATGAGGCTCCAGAACATCTGGAGCTGCATTGAAATCACCAAGTGCAGGAGATGACACTGAAATGTTAGCATTTACTTTTGCTGGACGTGTCTAGGAATTGATTTTACTCAAACTCCTTTTGTACCCTCGCCAATTGAGATACTAGTATAAACTGGATGAGACAAATGTTCGGCAGCTGTGGCGGGGCCTGAATGCAATCACCTCCTACAAGGCGAGACCAGGAAGCAGCTCGAATGTCGGCGAAACATCACTCCCTGACGAGCTCAATGCGTTTTACGCACGCTTTGATAGGGAGAATACTGATGTGCCTTCCTGAGCCCCCATTCGCTGTGATGGTATCTCAGTCTCAGTCACAGAGGCCAACGTCAGGAAATCCTTCAGAGGGGTGAACCCCCGAAAAGCGCTTGGACCTGATGATATACCCGGTCGTGTTCTAAAAATCTGTGTGGACCAACTGGCTGGAGTTTTTACGGACATTTTCAACCTGTCACTACTGAGGTCTGAGGTTCCCACCTGCTTCAAAAGGGCATCAATTATTCCAGAGCTCAAGAAGAGAAAGGTGATGTGACTCAATGACTACCGACCTGTGGCACTAACGCCTGTGATGATGAAGTGCTTTGAGAGGTTGATCATGGCGAAAATCAACTCCTACCTCGACAAAAACCTGGACCCACTGCAGTTCGCTTACCGCCACAACAGATCAACGGTGGATGCGATCTCGCTGGCCCTCCACTACACTCTGGACCACTTGGACAACAAAAACTCATATGTCAGGTTGTTATTCATTGATTACAGATCGGCATTTAATACCAAAGATCTTATAGCGAAGCAAGATGGGTTACTCTCACGCAAACGTGAGGTACGCTCATGGGCGGATTCATGGGTGATTATAGGACACATTTTAGCAACCTGACTCCGCCATCTTGTTCCGCCATCTTGTTCCGCTTTCTTGCTCCCGCCTTCTTGCTTCCGGCCAAAGATTGGATCCGCAGCGGGGAGAAGGAGTGCGGGGCCCGGGGCAGTGGGGAGAGAGAGTGCGGGGTCCGGGGCAGCGGGGAGAGAGAGTGAGAGAGAGTGCGGGGCCCGGGGCAGCGAGGAGAGAGAGTGAGGGGCCCGGGGCAGCGGGGAGAGAGAGTGCGGGGCCCGGGGCAGCGGGGAGAGAGAGTGCGGGGCCCGGGGCAGCGGGGAGAGAGAGTGCGGGGCCCGGGGCAGCGAGGAGAGAGAGTGAGGGGCCCGGGGCAGCGGGGAGAGAGAGTGAGGGGCCCGGGGCAGCGGGGAGAGAGAGTGCCCCAAGACAATGTTTCTTATTTAATGTCCCTTGTCTAGTCTGAAATAAAGTTCATTATTGGATTAGAAGAAATATAATTGTGTGTGTTATATACATTTATATAATTTTCATGTATGTGTGTTTATTCTTTAACAAGAATCAACAGAATTATGAACTAACAGAATTATGAATCTAACCCTATAATCATGCACAAAAAGTCCCCCCCTGTCAATCACCCTGCAAGTCGGGTCGGTTCCGGTTACTACAAAATCAACTCAAACACTGCTTGTGAGCCATTTAAAAAGAAATGATTTAAAAAAGCATTAAAAAAGACAATTACTCGAATCAAATTTTATTCTTGACAAGAAGTTTGAACTGACAGATTTATGAATCTGACCCACACAAACTGTTGCCCCGCAACATTGATTACAGTGCGAGTCGGGTCGGGTTAGGTAGGCTCAGGTTGCTAAAATGGGCGTGGAAAAATGCCCATGATCCCCTCCATAGCGTACTACACGTCAGTCCATTGCATTTAGCAGGAGTAGCCTATCTTGCTTCGCTATAAGATCTTTGTTTAATACTATCATCCCCTCCAAGCTGGTTACCAAACTCGCAGAACTGGGTCTCTGCCCATCCCTCTGCAATTGGATCCTCGACTTCCTCATCCACAGACCACAGTTTGTTCGTATTGGTGGAAATGTGTCGGACTCGATAACAATCAGCACGGGAGCACCTCAAGGCTGCGTGCTCAGCCCCCTGCTGTACTCCCTCTATACTCATGACTGCGTAGCCGGTCATAGTGCGAACTCCATCATCAAGTTCGCTGACGACACCACTGTTGTGGGACGTATCACTGATGGGGATGAGTCAGAGTATAGAAGAGAGATTGAGCGACTGTCCTTATGGTGCCAGCACAATAACCTGGCCCTCAACACCACGAAAACCAAGGAACTGATTGTGGACTTTGGAAGGAGTAGGATGGGGACCCACAGTCCTGTTTATATCAACGGGTCAATGGTTGAAAGGGTCAAGAACTTCAAATTCCTGGGCGTGCATATCTCTGAAGATCTTTCCTGGTCCGAGAACACTGATGCAATTATCAAGAAAGCACATCAGCGCCTCTACTTCCTGAGAAGATTACGGAGAGTCGGTTTGTCAAGGAAAACTCTCTCTAACTTCTACAGGTGCACAGTAGAGAGCATGCTGACCGGTTGCATCGTGGCTTGGTTCGGCAACTTGAGTGCCCTGGAGAGGAAGAGACTACAAAAAGTAGTAAACACTGCCCAGTCCATCATCAGCTCTGACCTTCCTTCCATCGAGGGGATCTATCGCAGTCGCTGCCTCAAAAAGGCTGGCAGTATCATCAAAGACCCACACCATCCTGGCCACACACTCATCTCCCTGCTACCTTCAGGTAGAAGATACAGGAGCCTGAAGACTGCAACAACCAGGTTCAGGAATAGTTACTTCCCCACAGCCATCAGGCTATTAAACCTGGCTCGGACAAAACTGAACATTAATAACCCATTATCTGTCATTTTGCACTTTATCAGTTTATTTATTCATGTGTTATGTAGTCAATGCCTATTATGTTCTGTGTGCTGAAGCAAAGCAAGAGTTTCATCGTCCTATCAGGGACACATGACAATGAACTTGAACTTGAACATGCGGTATCTTTCGCTGGATTTTAAAAATGCTTAAGAATTTCACATTTTTATAAGATTTCCAGTGTTAGACTTGTAATCCTCTGAATGATGAGGATAATTGTTTGGCCATGGGATATTTATTCTCCGAATTGCTTAAATCCTTCTTTATGTTTGTGCTGAGGCTTTTGCATTTGTCTTGACTATTATCTTTAGACTATACTGCCGTAAGTTCAAACTTTTTTCATCTACGTACTTCTAAATCCTTTGTGCACAGCCTTCAATCATTTTTCTGACACCTGATTTCAATTGAAAGCTTTACTGTTGAGCTCCAAGGTCAATAGCAATCAAACTTCCAATCCCAGTTCTATTGAGGTACTTGGTTTCATTAAATGTGGAAAATCCTGACCAAGTCATAACGGTGTTATTACTGCACAAGATGTCATAGGGAGATGCAGCAGAGAGACAGGCCTTATGTCTACCAGGTTCATGCTGAATATCAACCTCCCATTTACACTAATCCTACATTGTCCCAATTTGTTTTTAATATAGATATTCTCCATACCTTCCTATAAATTCCCCGCACATTCTCTCACTATCCTACTCAATCGGGGCAATTTTACAGTAATTAATTCATCTACTGACCTGCACATTTTTAGGATGTGGAACACTCCGAGGAAGCCCAACATGTCACTTCCACACAGACAGCACTCGAGGTCAGGATTGAACATGAGTCCATGGCACTGTGAGACAGTGACTCTTCTAGGATTGTCACTGTGGTGCCTGTCCAATGTGACCTTTCTCTAATCCTGCAAACTTGTCCTTATGAAAATAAAATTACATGGGAGTCTGCAAGTCATTAATAGTGTCAATAATAGTCATAAAATTATTAGTTATCACTAAACTGAAGTAATTATTGCAAGTTTTCATCAAAAGTATCTGTGATGGATTTGTCAAATGTTCGTCATGATGTTTTTGTAAATCTGCTTAATTTGTACCTGTGTAATTCCATCATACCGGATCAAGCATTCTTCGACAGTTGTATGGAGGACAAATGAAGCAATGCCTTGCTGGTCACTTTATAACTGTATCCATTTCTCACACAAACTTCTTATTTCGGGTGACACAGTGGTGCAGCGGTAGAGTTGCTGCCTTACAGCGCCGGAGACCCAGATTCAATCCTGACCGTGAGTGCTGTCCTTTCTCCCTGTGGTCGTGTGGGTTTTCTCCGGGTGCTCTGGCTTCCTCTCACATTCCAAAGATGTGCAGATTTGTAGGTTCATTTGCTTCTGTAAATGGTCCCTAATGTGTAGGATTGAACTGGTGTATGGGATTGTTGGTCAGCGTGGACTCAGAGGGCCGAAGGGCCTGTTTCCAGGCTGTAGCTCTAAACTAAACTAAACCAAATTAAGTTGTAGTTGTGACTTAGTTTGGATCATGCACAATGTTAAACTGTACAAAGCATCATGCACATAACTGATTTGTTTGTAACACACAGCCATAAAGTATGACACAACAAATGTCCGGTACCTTTGGGAGCGTTGCAGCCTTTATGAACAACTGAGTGAACACAAGATGGCTATGGATGGATACAGGCGCATCCTTAACATCCTGCCACCTACTGATGGAGAGCACTTCATGCAGCTGGCCAGAGATATGGCAAAGTAAGTAAGTCTCAGTAAGTGATCCATTTATTAAAAAGCTTGATCTACCTCTGAATTTGTGTCAGACATTTCTGCTTGGGGTAAGTTTTAGAAATTGTGCAAACTGATTTGGATATTTAACTGAGGAACATAATTAAAACATGACAATGTGAAATATTTTTTAGGTTTGAGCTTTTAGTCTTGTCGTATAAACAGACTTTAAGCTGTTGCTGAAGGAGCTGGAATGCAGCATCTCTGCTCTGGGTGTTAGTACTGCCTCGTCAGGAACATGACGTTATTCTTTTCCATAGAATGATTGCCTTGATTAGGATCAGCTATTCATTTAACCTGAGACGAATGAATGACATCTGGTGAATATCATGCCTAAGGCCAAAATATATTGTGTTTATCTGCCTTTACTGCAAAGAGTAGACGATTTGTGTGTGTGTTTTAGGATCTAAGATGATTTGTTTCCACTCCAGTTACGTGTGCTCTGGGGTAGTTGATGGACCATTGTGGGATTTTCAGTGAGATTTTCAGTGTTTGTTGGGAAGAGTGGGTGGGTGTGTAGCTTGGGAAGTGACTTCCTTCTTCCATTATTGATAGGGCCCTGAGTGAAGGGGGTAAAGATTCTCAGTGGCATTACAAATGTGCCTTCTTCATTTTGATTTGGATGTCAGGTAGGTGAATGACATAGGTCTGAAGAAGGGTTTTGGCCCGAAACGTTGCCCATTTCCTTCGCTCCATAGATGCTGCTGCCCCCGCTGAGTTTCTCCAGCATTTTTGTGTACCAGGTGAATGACATAGCCTGTCCATAAGATAAGGCTGAGTGCATTAGTCTTGTTGCTTGTGATGTTGCCTTGGGACAGGATGCTGATATCGGTCACTTATCCTGGCAGTGATTTGGAGGCTGTTACAAAAAGAGCATTGGTGATATGCTGTTCAGGGAACGGGGGTTCCCCTCCTCCACCATAAATGAGGCTCGCACCAGGGTCTCTTCCATACCCCGCAACACTGCTCTCTCTCCCCATCCCCGCACTCGCAACAAGGGCCGAGTCCCCCTAGTCCTCACCTTTCACCCCACCAGCCGTCACATACAAAAAGTAATCCTCCGTCAGTTTCGCCACCTCCAACGTGACCCCACCACTCAGCACCGGAAATTCTGCCTTCAGCGAGCAGCACCGGAAATTGGAGGAACAGCACCTCATATTCCGTTTGGGGAGTCTGCACCCCGGGGGCATGAACATCGAATTCTCCCAATTTTGTTAGTCCTTGCTGTCTCCTACCCTTCCTCAGCCCCCCTGCTGTCTCCTCCCATCCCCCAGCCTTCGGGCTCCTCCTCCTTTTCCCTTTCTTGTCCCCACCCACCCCCGCCCCCGACCAGTCTGAAGAAGGGTTTTGGCCCGAAACGTTGCCTATTTCCTTCGCTCCATAGATGCTGCTGCACCCGCTGAGTTTCTCCAGCTTTTTTGTGTAACCTGCTGTTTAGGTACAGTTGTTTATCCATGTGGAATAATACCGAATATACTTTGTTATTAAATATGTCAAAATTTATGTTGCTCGTAGATTTGTGCACAGAAATTGGGCATATTATTCCTGATAGTGAAATACCTTCCTTTTGTCCCAACAATTGGTGCAATTGTGCATGAAATTTACTAGGCTGTGATTTAAATTGAAATCTGCGTCAGAAAATTAATTGTCATTTAGCCTTTTTTTAACGAATCAGTATACATAGGGTGTAGACACAAAATGCTGGAGTAACTTGGCGAGACAAGCAGCATCTCAGGAGAGATTGAATGGTTGACGTTTCATGTCGAGACCTCTTCTTTAGACGGGTCTCGACCCGAAACGTCACCCATTTACTCTCTCCAGAGATGCTGCTTATCCCGCTGAGTTACTCCAGCAGTTTGTGTCTACCTTTGATTTAAACCAGCATCTGCAGTTCTTTCCCACACAATATATATGGGGTTATTGGCACATTGCTTCAGGTGGGGAGAGGGCGCATTTTTATACAAAATATGTTTTCTGATGTAAGTAAGGTTGCATGGTCTTGCTATCACTAGTATTTCTATAAAGCTTGCAATTGCCACAATGCTTCTGCTACTTTGGCAAAGATTTTAGGAATTAATTATCATGATACTTAATGAGAATTATCACGATCATCTTATTTGTCCTGTTCTGTCTTTACTGTGCTTTCCTCAGGATTTACTGTTCATCCTTCTCAAAGCATTTGGCATCACTTGCGTCTCCTATTTGTGTTTCAATCATTGTAAAGCAAATTTTGCCCACACAGCCTCTCATGGTATTGGGCCACACATTCCCCGAAGTGCTGCTCCTCTCCACAACATTACCCTTTTTAGTGGTTTTCTTGCTTATTGGACATTTTTCCTGCTGCCAAATTATTTATTTTCCCTAGATGTCTTTGTTTGATCCTTATGCAAGTTTAGGCACATTTAGCACTGACCATTTACATATTTTTTTCTATTATCTGCTTCTTCCCTCCCAATTTTCTCCTGAGAATACATCTGGACTCCACAAACTGGATGTGCCCCATTTGAGCTTGGCTTTGGCCTCTGTCATTTTCTTCATTGTGATGTCCATCCTGGCTCTCCATGTATACTCTTAAACTCCACTGAAATTCCCAATATTAAGTTAGAAAGCAACAATATGAAATAAAAATTAGAATTTATAGCATAATTTATTTATGTTCTAATAAACATTTCCCAGCTTGCCTAGAACGAGTTTAAAATGTTGGATTATGAATGAGGCTGTGATTAGCACATCTTACTTGAACTGAAAACAATGGGTGAACGGAATGTTTAACTACATTTTACTCATTATACACGCAACCCTATAGGAATTGGCTGTTTAATCTCTAATGCAACAAAATCTTTTTTTTTCAGAAGCTATTATGAAACTAATGATATTACCTCAGCTATTGGTGTGATGGAAGAGGCCCTTGGTAAACATCAGAGTTTAGTTTCTGCTGAGGATGTTAATATGGCGGCTGAATTGTACCTCTCAAACAAACAATATGATAAGACATTGGAGGTAGGTATGTGTGAACAATAGTAAAGATGGATGAAGTAATGCTTTTCGTTGGTAATGCACCAGATATTGTATCCCAGACCAGCAGTCTTTGCTCACTTGTCAACCCAATTAAATTATTCTTTGGTGGGGGTGCTACGAGATTGTGTCATAAAAATTCATATGCAGTTACTGCTTTAAGCTGAACACAGTTGTTACATTAACAATGTTAAATCCAAGATTAAAATAAATCTTGGAATAATTGACCAGATTATTATGTTTGCATCAGCTCTTTCATCTCTTGCCTTTACAATTTTAACTTGTCAGTTTAGATAAGCAACTAAAAGTTCTCGTTTCTTTACGTTACCTTCAATATGATGCGTTGCTGACAAATGGGTTGAGAAGCTATCTTAAACTACAAATAGTTTATCAAAATCACCTTGAAGAACAAGATCACATTCTACAGCTCTATAATGTGACCTTCTCTCCATGTATTGGAAATAGTACTCTTTAGATATTACCTAATGTTAAATGTGCTCATTATCTATATTACTTAAAGTCGGATCTTGACCGCTTTTGACTCACTGTGGTGCGATTTCCGAGAGAACGCCGCCACCTATGGCCGTCATTTTTGGCCACCTCGCTCAGAGACCCCCTCCGCCTTCCTGGACCAGAGGATTTTTCCCATCGATGAACAATCAGAGAGATATTAATGCTTTAAAAAAAATTGCCATTCTCTCTGCTGCTCCTGCTGGAGGGAGGGGGAGGGACTATAAAACCAGGAAGTGGTGTGCCTCACAGTTTCTGGAAGATGGAGGAAGCCAGAGGGTCACGTCTCTGAGCTCTGAATAACACTGAACACATGTCTACTCAATTGTGAGTGCCCTTAATGTGGTTTGAAAATGAAAATATGGTTGGTTTTAAGTAAGAATGCACTGCAAATGGTTGTTTGGGTTGAAGTAAAAATGCACTGCAAATGGTGGTTGTTTGGGTTGAAGCAAAAATGCACTGCAAATGGTTGTTTGGGTTGAAGTAAAAATGCACTGTAAATGGTTGTTTGGGTTGAAGTGAAAATGCACTGCAAATGGTTGTTTGGGTTGATGTGAAAATGCACTGCAAATGGTTGTTTGGGTTGAAGTGAAAATGCACTGCAAATGGTTGTTTGGGTTGGTGAAAATGCACTGCAAAGGGTTGTTTGTCTAAACTTGACAACTTCCTGTTTGCACTACATTGATTTTAGGTAAAACGCTACCACTTACGGCTGTGATTTTTGCCCATCTTACTCAGTCCCCCTCCGCTGATCAGGTGCAGAGGATTCTTCCCATCAATGAAAAATAAAAGTGTTATTAGTGTTTAAAAAATGTTGAGAATCTCTCTCCTGTCAATCACGCCATGAAGGCCACACCTTTTCCGGTGGAAGGGGGAGGGATTATAAAACCCGGAAGTGTGGGTGTGGCTCAGTCTCTGCTTGATGGGGAGGGAGAGGTCACAACTCTGTCTGAGCTGTGAATCAACTGAACACACTGAATGTCTACTGAACTGTGAGTGTGGTGTTTTGTGTGGATTTATGATGGTTTTATGGTGGTTTCACCTTGCTTGAAATGGTATGAAACTGCATTTGAATGTGGTGGCCTTGCACCCTGCATGAAATGGTATGAAACTGTATTTGAATTTGGTGGCCTTTCCCCCTCCTTGAATGGTAAAAAACTGCACTTGAATTTGGTGGCTTTGCACTCTGCTTGAAATGGAATTTCAAGGAATAGCCGTGAGTTAATAGCCAATAGCAGTTGCCAGCCCACCAGCCGTGAGTGAGCTGCCAGCACATCAGGCTTGAGGGACTGAGCTGCCACCCCATTTGGCCCACAATGTCCATACTAGCCCTCTGGAGACCAGTAGTCCCTACAGCCAACAACACCCATACCAGCGCTCCAGAAACCCCCCCCCCCACTGGCCACCAATATTGGAATTGGTGGAGAGCTGGAATGTTGTGTCGGGGGACCAGCCCTCCCGTATGGTGCGAACATGGGAGTTGGGTCGCACTTAGTCTAGTAAAATATATTATTTAGATTTTAAATGGATGCTTGTTTTTAAATTGTCACTGTCACTGGCTTTTCGTTCAGGGCTGCCTAACATCAGCCTTGGATGACTTAAATATTCCATAGTTCTATCTTCTACTTCAATTTAAAACTAGCTATTTTTTAATTAGTTTTATATTCCACTTTAGTTCAATGAGACCACATTATTGCTGAACAACAGTGTTAAACCAAAGTTATAAACTTCAAATCTTGCAAGTAAAAAGGAGATTTGCTTCTTTATTCGTCACCTTAAAACTACTCTGTTGAGGAATAATTTTGCCTGCATCCAAGCATTGAAACTACATCATTTCATCATTTGAACAGCATCAAATGTTGAAGATTCATTTGTCTGATGTCCTCCTTATCAAATTTCTCAAATACATCCTTCACGAATCACAACTGCTCCAGAACTGAAGTTCATGTTCTCTTGTCTACCAAGAACAAAGAACACAGGGCAGAAGCATGGTTATTAAGTAGAACCATGTCATAAGATTCTTGTTTCTCATAATTGTTGATTCCCTAATAGTTCAACAATTCCATTACAGCACTCTAAAGCTGCTCTGTCACCTTTGTATTCCAGAATGGTTCCCAATACTGCAACTAATTCATTTCAAGATCTATCATCCTATTTTCAAATCCTCTGGGGCCTTGTTGAAATTAATCTTCTCTGGTCATGTTATGTCTCAGCAAGCAAACTTTGTTTATTTATATGGACAAGCTCTCTAAAACCCAACTGCTTGCTCCCACGACTATTTAAAAATAAAATGGAATTTCCTTTTTTTCTGTTCATATTTCCTCCACCAGCAAGTTCATGTTTGATATAAAAAGAAGTAGTTTCAGACTTGCATGTCATTTTTTCAAAGTCTGTTGATTTTTTTTCTTTGCTTTTTGTAGATTATAACGACCTTTACTGAAGTTGTGGTCGAAAAGGGTTCCTCAAAAATAGATGATGCAGAGGAAGGTAAAAAGTACTTTGTGTTACAAACTACTTTTGAGATTTATGAAGATTTTGGGGCAATCGTGTATTTATGGGCTTGGTGTTTAAAAATTAGAAATTAGCCACATTAAACCCAGCTCGGGTTGATGGGATGAAGGTTTCTTCTGCTCAAATAAGGTTCCTCCGTGAAATGAATTCAAATGAACTTCTGGACCTTTAAATCTAATTTCTAATGGACATTAGCCAACCACATAAAACTTTCTCTAAACAGTATCAATTTAGTTGAGTGTAGAGCTACAGCACGGAAACAGGCCCTTCAGCCCAATGAGTCCGCGCTGATCAGCGATCCCCGCACATTAATGCTATCCTACACTGGGAACAGTTTTTTATTCATACCAACCCTAACCTACTAACCTGTATGTCTGGAATGTGGCAGGAAACTGAAGATCTCAGAGAAAGCTCACGCGGTCACGGGGAGAACGTACAAACTCCGTACAGACAGCACCCGTAGTCTGGTTCGAACCCGGGACTCTGGCACTGTGAGCGCTGTAAGGCAGTAACTCTACCGCTGTGCCCCTCTGAGAGATCATGGAATTTGTGGTGTTGGAACAGCTGCCACCCTAAAGTAATAAGAAAGGGTCCTCTGGCATTGGGACTGATGAATGTGGTTGGGTAAAGGAGATGAGTATTTACTCTCTACCTGATCTGACCATGATTCTGCACCTGAAGTGGAATAATTCCCCTATTTGCTCACAGTTAAAATATTGTTTACATTTGAAGAATACTTTCTTATCAATTACATCGTAATATCCTGGGAGTGTTAACATTACGGTACAGCATATCGCCCATTTGCCCTATACCCTTCAGAATGTGGCACTGTTTTCAGATAACTCTTCCTTATGTTAAAAAAATATATTCAAAGTGCCAGCGTAACTCAGTTGGTCAGGCAGTATTTCTGGAGAACATGGGATAGGCGATGTTTCAGGTCGGGACCCTTCTTTAGTCTGATTGTAGTGGGGGGTAGAAGGCTGGAAGAGAGGTGGGGGCCGAACAAAGCCTGGCTAGTGATAGATAGGTTTGATGAGGAAGGTTTTTGATTGGCAGAAATGTGGACAGAGGCCAGAGATGAAAGGAAAAAAAGTGTGAGGCAAGGATAGAAGAGGCATGAAACATTGCCAGAGGAAGGAATATAGGTGGAAGTGGAATGGGGGAGAGAGGGTACGGGAAGTGGAGAAATGGGTTTGAATCCAGGTGGGCGCAGGGACAATTTTCTGTGGACAAGCTTTGCCAGGTGGAGAAGAATGGTAGTAGAGGGGAACTGATTGGGGTTTTTGAGGACAGGTCACTCCAGCACTTTGTGTCTTTTTTGGTAAACCAGCATCTGCAGTTCCTTCTATCCATATATAGATAATCTGTTACTTTTTTTGCTGACATCACAGTCGTTCTGTTCTTGTACAGAAGTAAATCTAAACATATGGACTGGCCAGTTCCATATTCTAAAATCAGAGATATTACTCCTAGAAATCCAAATGCCTCTAAAATAATGTTGGGCATATCTTTTGGAGAAGCAGAATTTTTTTAAATCTAGTTAAGCCGTAATTTCTATCAGTACAGTATCTTCTGGAGTGGTATTAAAGTGCTCAGTGGAATAAAGAATAAAATAAAGGAAGATATACCACCATTTAAGAAAATCATATTGTAATATATTGGCCTCCCCATCAGCTGCTGAATCATGAATGACGTGCCTTAATTTCCCCATCGAGCAAATGCACATTCTTGATTATGTTTCCATCTCTCTCCAGCACTCCCCCTTCCAAGTTCTCCGACCAGTCTGACTATTCCTCTGATTAAATGATATCACTGTATGCTTCGTTGTCAACTTTTCCTAGCTGACAATGATCTATCCTACATTTTCCTTTAACTACATCTCTTTTGATATCTCGTTTTCACACCTTACCGTTCTTTATCTCTATGTCTCCCTCTCCCGGACTCTCAGTCTGAAGAAAGGTCTCGATCTGAAACGTCAACCATTCCTTCTCTCCAGAGATGCTGCCTGTCCCGCTGAGTTACTCCAGCATTTTGTGTCTACCTTTGGTTTAATCCAGCATCTGCAGTTCTTTCCTACCCAAGTGGATATTATAGATCCAATGTTATCAATAACATGAGAATTGATTGGCAGCTTGATAACATGAGAATTGATGGTAACATCTATAATATCCACGATTCTTCAAAATAACCAGCAGTAGTTCATTTTCTAACCTTCTCCCAGCAACATAATCAAGAATAGACACAAATGATGTTCATGATATAGGATTGAGAAAAAAAGAGGAAGAATTCTATGTGTAGAGAGTTATCAGGCCATTCTTAGTCACGTGTGTGACTAAAAAAATATGAAAATTTGTGGAATACCTCTTCTAATTCTGAAAGCATTACAGGTAGATTGCTTTGTTCTGTATATATGATTCTTTTTTCCCCCGAAGTTTATCAAGGGACATTTTTATGTTATCCTGACAATGTTTGTTTCGGGTCAGAGGTCAAATATGACTGGTCACGTGCGTGACCTCACACGGAAGCTTTTCTTTCATAACTCAGTTTTATCTTACAAACTCTGTGAATTAAAAAAAATGTATATATATTGTTCTGTAAGTAGGAAAATAGCAATGAATAAGAATAATCTCGTACAAGAATGTTTTAATGTATTGCTTTATATGATGACATCTGGTCACGTGTGTGACATTTTGGGTCACTTTCCAAAGAATGGCCCAATCTAATACTCTTCAATCCACTGATATAATCTAAACTGTTCTCTATGCTTTTACCTGATTCCAGATGTTACTTACAATTGTCAGATTCCAGATGCTGTTCCGATAGATATTCGAGTCAAGCTGATGGTATGCTTGATCCATCTTCATATCCTTCAACCCCTTGATGTAAGTATCAGGCCAATACGTGACAATAAACTAAACTGTAAATCAACACAAGTAAATAAAGGCTGTTTCTTTCTCCATGGTTTTGCCTAATCTGATCATTATTTCTCGTACAATCTGCTTGTTTTCACAGACGACACGTTATTTCTAGTATTAATTAATCTTAATTAATGCTAAAAATAACGTGTAGTCTGCGAAAACAAGCAGATTATACGAGAAATAATTATGTCCCTTGAAAGACCAAATGTATTTTTGCAAACATGCATTTCAATTCTGTGATAATGGAGTATTTTTTTCAAAGTTCAACGAAGACAGAATTTCAATGAGCTTTATATTGAAGAATATTGAAAGCCGTGGAGTTTAGCTACTGTTAATTACCTTGTCAGATTCTTTTTATCTGCAGCTTTTAATGACTCACTTAATGGAACAGAACCCTGAAGACATGGGGGACCTTTATTTAGATGTAGCTGAAGCTTTCCTGGAGATTGGCGAGTATAACTCTGCATTGCCCCTATTGAGCGCTCTTGTGTGTTCAGAACGATACAACCTTGCAGTTGTCTGGCTCCGTCATGCAGGTAATTACATTTAGAGACTGCAAGTCTTGTTACTCAAAGTCAATCTTTTTACAGTACGATGGCAGTTTTTGAAAGAATCAAAAACTGGTGAAACTAGCATTTGCACTTGCAAGGAATGAAGTTGCTGCATGTGACACAAAAAGATCCATCCTGCTTTAATTGAAAAGGAATTATTTATGAGGATTTACATACTTGGCACAGACACAGTTTGTTTAAGAAAATATGATTGTAGTTATGAAGAAAGATTAGATAAATTAGAGGGGTTTTCTTTGGAGCAGAGGGAATATATAAAATTGTGATGGATTTAGGTAGAGTAAATTGAATTCCTTCAGGTGAGGAATCAAACACTAGGGGGCAATGATTTACAGTCATTGGCATAAGGAGGCGAAGGAAGCAATTCTTTCCTCCCAGGGTGGCCGGGATCTAGAACTCACTGCCTCATTGTTTCACCATCACCAGGAACTGTTTCGGTTTTAAATAGTTCTAAAGTATTAACTGAATTAAAATTACATAACTGGCACGGTGGGATTTGGAACTTCTTGTTTAGCCAAAGCATTTAGTAACTGTCCAATAATTTAAACACTGCACCACCACTATTGTCAGTTCCCTGTAGTAGTTGCTAATACACATTTTAGAGATGTGTACATTATGAGAATTGTTAAAAGAGTTGGAAGAGAAAGAATAGAGAAAAAATATGAGAAGGAGCTAGAGTGACATGATTTTGGCCATTGGAGGGAATTAAATATAATACTTGGTCAATTGATCATTAATATTTCATGGATGTGTATCAAGAAATTATTCTTATCCAACTATATGAAGCTCAAAAGGGAACAGATCTTGAAGAGCCAGAGGAAACTGTGGGGCCGTTTTGAAAAGGGCTTTTGTTTTTGTTCATTCTGACTCACTTTAGATGAGAGTTGGTCGGTCATGACTTATCAACGAGGCAGTAGTGGGTTGGAATATGCAGCAATACTGCTTATGCACACGAATATTTCATATTTCTAGTTTACTTTGATGTAATTGTATGGTTGTAATCGCAGCGGCCTCTGCAGCCCGTTTGTCTTTTTGTTATTTTTTGTCCCGTTTTAATGAGTTTTTATTTTTTTGATGGGGTATGTGTGTGTGTGTGTGTGTGTGTGTGTGTGTGTGTGTGTGTGGGGTGGGGGGGGGACTTTTAAAATCATTACCCTGCACGGAGAACCCGACCTTTCCCTGTCGGGTCTCCGTTGCCATTGGGGCTGCAACGTGGAGCGGCCTCCAGCAGGAACGTCCTGGGGCTCCAGTCACGGAGCTGCGGATCGCAGAGAGCTGGCCGAGTCCGGAGCGGGAGGAGCGGTGGTGGCGCACTGCTGCGACCCGACCCTCGGTGATTCGGAGGCTTACCGCAGGTCTTGTGGACGGTGATATCGGGAGCCCGCGGGTCCCTGCTGGGAGACCGCTTTTCGGGGCTTCCGCAACGGCGACTTCTCCCGCCCGAGTAGCGGGGTCGAGGATGACCTGGAGCGGGGCCTTACATCATCGCCCGGCGTGGCTTCAACGGCTGCGGGACTTTGCCAGCGCCCGCCGGGGGCTCCAACAACAAGACCCGGAGCGCGGCCTTGCATCCCCCGGCGCGGCGTTAATGGCTGCGGAACAATTGTCATCGCCCGCTGGGGGCTCTGATTTTGACTCTGACATCGGGAGGGGAATGGGGAGTGCAGGGGAGAGATAGGTGTTTTTTGCCTACCATCATAGCGAGGAGGAGATGCGCTGTGATGGATGTCTGTGTAAATTGTGTTCTGTCTTGGTCTTTTTTTCTTGTATGTATGACTGCAGAAGCAACATTTCACTTGAGCGTCTATGAGGTTCAAGTGACAAATAAATTGTATTGTGTATTGTATTGTGTGTGGTTTGTTCTTTATGTTATTTTCATATCAAATGCACTAGGATACATGGAAATGGTGGCAGAGATCTGTGATGATGTGATGGCAGTGGTAGCTTTCTACCATCATGCAGGCATTTCTCTCTCAACTTGTAACAATATTGGCGATGACCAAAGAGACTTCTTATGTAACTGTGGGAAAATAGCCAGGAAACATTAGACATATAATATTGTCTCTTTTTAGATCTAAACTTTCCAAAATTTGTCAAGATGATAATGGAATTTAAGTATAAATGTTTTAACTCTTTTATACTAGAAGTACATTAGAATTTGTACCATTAGAATTTGTATCACCCCATGAAGAAAATTAGTGAGTTTTACTCTACCAAATAAGGGCCTCTTTGCATCCTTGGGCTGTGAATGATACAGAGCAAACATCAAGCTACAGAATCCCTCTGTACTTCTCAATCTGACTAGTGGAAGGAACCTCACCACCCAACATTTTTTTCTTTCCCTGTATGCTCTCCCTCAAATCTGTAAAACTTAATCAGTTAACTTCCTAATTTCCAAATTTTGTTTTAACCACATACTCCATCTATGAATTAACGTCCATTCCTCAACTTATCTCCATTTCAAGCGATACAGTATCGACTAGTATCTTCCATTTGCCCACCGACTCCCAACAGTTACTTTCACTGCAATTCCACTCATCCCAGATTCTACCTGTCATGAGATCATAAGTGATAGGAGCAGAATTAGGTCATTCAGCCCATCAAGTCTACTCAGTCATTCAGTCATGGCTGATCTATCTCTCCCTCCTAACCCATTCTCCTGCCTTCTCCCCCATAACATCTGACACCCGTACTAATCAAGAATCTATCGATCTCTGCCTTAAATATATCCACCGACTTGGCCTCTACAGCCTTCTGTGGCAAATAATTCCACAGATTCCTCTGACTAAAGAAATTCCTCCTCATCTCCTTCCTAAAAGAATGTCCTTTAATTCTGAGTCCTAGACTCTCCCACTAGTGGAAACATCCTCTCCACATCCATTCAATCCAAGCCAATGCATCTGTTGATTCCTTCCCTACAAACTGCAGCATCTTAGTTTCATCTTCACTGTAGCAGATAGAGCCATCATCCACGTCCTTTTGTTTTCCACATTCCATTCTGTCCCCTTGCCTTTCCACTTGTTCAAACCTTTAGACCAACCAGTGTCCATTTTCAACAAATCGCTCCCCACTGGTTACAGCGCTTCCAATGTCATGCCAGCGCCAAATATTGATCATCTTTCTGGAGTAAGTGTATCACTGTATTAATTATGGGGTGACATTGATGACAGGGAAGAGAATAGAATTAAACTTTTGGAAAAGGTAGTTTATGCTCAATTCTAATTTTTGTTTTGTTGTTAGAGTGTTTGAAAGCCTTGGGCCATATGGAGCAAGCATCGGAGAGCTACGCTAAAGTAGTGGCAATGGCACCTTTACACTTGGATGCACGCATTTCTCTCTCAACCTTACAACAACAATTGGGGAGGCCAGAGAAAGCTCTCGAAGCACTGGAATCGATGCATGATGCTGAAACGTTAACACATGATGCGAGCGCAGCTCAACAGGTAAAAAAAATGTAGCTACCAGTCAATTCTAGTTGCAGACCTTGTGTTTCCCTGCATCTGGAGAAGCATATGCACATGGCCAAATAATGATTTACTGGCAACATATTGGATGCGTTGAAATAACAGTAAATATTTACTTACTGCAATCGAAATTTGGTTAGTGGAGTAGGAAGGATTTTGTGTCTGGCTTTTACTCACGTACCCGCATGCAAAGATTTGAAATGAAATTTTCCACAGTAAATGGGTCATTCAGCCTAAAGCTTGAAAGAAAGAGTGCATTCTTTTCATCAGTCCATCATAAGGCCCATTTACTATGGTACATTTTATTTTGTAATGTGCATTCAGGTATGTGTATAAAAAACAGTTTGAAATCCTTCTTATTCCACCACCAACCAAATTTCGATGGCAATAAGTAAATATTTACTGTAATGCTTTGGAGTGGTTGAATAACTTCTTCAAGGAAGAACCACCACCTCTCTTTCATTAACACTAAATTCTTGTCTTGCAGGCAATATTTACATCCTTAAATTTTTTTTCAAAAAGTAGGCTACTATTCAAGCTGTTAAATGAATGATTCATGGCCAAAAGGATCACATCCAGTCAGCATGATAATATGTGTATTTAACTGGTGAGCCTTCTTTGGCGGGGCTAGCTGGTTGAATATGACCCATGTCTGTAGAAGTCGGGGAAGGAGCAAAAATGTCACTGCCTTATGAAAATGCTGACTCTTGAGTAAGATCTGTGAAGTCAGTTTAGATATACTTTCAAAGTTGATTTCAGCTAATTCAAGAGATTTGTTTGTGAGTGCAACAAACCATTAGGCACACAGGGTTTTTTGGTTATTCATTAAGTTGCATTGAGGAAGGTTATCCTTGAAGGCTCCTCAAATTGGGCCATGCGGGTAGAAATTAGGTACAAAAAGGGTGTTACCACTTTGTGAGTATTACCAAACAGTCAACAGAAGATACAGAAACAGATATGTAAGCAATGGTAGAGAGTTGTGATAAAGAGTTATGGTACTCAGTGATTTCAATTTTCCAAATTTTAACTGGGATTGCTTTAGTGTAAAATGCTCAGAGCAGATTGGGGAGGTTCTGGACATTGAAAATATCAAGGGTTGGATAAAGAGAAAAAAGGAAGTACATAGCAGGTAGAGAGAACTAAAGAGGAGTGAGGCAGTCGGGTCTATAACAACTTTAGAGAGATGTTTATATCATCCTATCCATACATCATGTAATATGTTTGGTTAATAACTGGTGTAGCTTTATCTATCTTTTAAATATTGTTCCATTACATAAACAATGTTAATACACGGTGTCACATTGGAAACAGTTTAAAATGGGCTTAGGAGTGTCAAACATATTAAATGTGTTTAAGTCTCGTGTGTTGATTAAAATGACATTGATGAAATTCAAAGAAAATGCCAGACTACCTGTGGGATGGTCAGGGATGAATGAACAGAGCAGGAAATCTAACATAAGAACAACTGAAACTAATTCTGTAGAATTCATAATTCCTAGTACAATTTATGGAGTAAAAACAATGTCAATCTGCCAGTGGTGACAGTTTTCTAAAGGAGAATTTTAATTGCCTGTCTTTCTTAAACTTTGTTTTCATTAATTTAAAATCATTATATTTCCTAACACTCTAATAATCACTTGTGTGATACTCAGGAATTGAAGCTGTTACTTCACCGTTCAACCTTGCTATTTTCACAAAAAAAGTTACCCGATTATGTGGATGCTTTACTTGCCATGCTCGCAATGCTCCTAAAGGTGAGTTGAAATTTAGATTTAGTTTCACATTTTCCCAGTCAACAAATAATTGCTAATTAAAAGAGATTTGATATACAATTCTGATATCAAAGTAAAATGGTCTCTTTTTCTTGAGGCCATTTAAAATTGCATTTGTTCAAACTCACTGAATTCAACTTTATATCTGTAGTGGTTAACAAAGGAATATTGGAACATGTTGTAAGGACATGATTTTTAAAAGGGAATAGAAAAGAAGCAATGTGTGTGCCAGTTTAACACCCATGATATTGTAAACGACATGTGTAGGAAAGAACTGCAGATGCTGGTTTAAATCGAAGATAGTCACAAAATGCTGGAGTAACTCAGCGGGACAGGCAGCATCTCTGGAGAGAAGGAATGGGTAACGTTTCGGGTCGAGATCCTTCTTCAGAATGAAGAAGGGTCTCAACCCGTAACGTCACTCAAACCTTCTCTCCAGAGATGCTGCCTGTCCCCCTGAGTTACACCAGCATTTTGTGTTTATATTGTAAACGACAACTGGTTGAAGTGGATGCATAAGCTTGTAAGCTCTTTCCCCTCACCTTAGCTTAATTTTAACACTTTACTTGTGTCTGGTGAGGATTTGAGCGGATTAAATTAATGGAGTAGATTATTTGTTGTTGGTTCAGTAACTTGGGCAGCAGTAGAGGTACTACGGATGCTGGTTTAAACCAAATATATACACAAAAAGCTGGAGTAACTCAGCGGGTCAGACATCATCTCTGGAGAAAAGGTTTTGGGGAGAAGGTAAAACAGGGCTGTGTGGTGCTGGATAACGATAAGGTTGGAGGCTGTTGAGACAGTCGGAAGAAGGGTCTCGATCCGAAACGTCATCCATTCCTTCTGTCCAGAGATGTTGCCTGTCCCACTGAGTTATCCAGCATTTTGTGTCTATCTTCAGGCTGTGGAGACAGTTGGCTTCAGAACCTGGAGCCTGAGAAAGTTAAGGCAGGAATCCTGTACCCAATTGCAAGTCAATAATGATACTGGATAAACGCTTGTATAGTATCTGAGGAAAGTTTTACTATAGTCCTCCCCCTAATCGCACTTGCGATGAACACTGACACATGAATGGGATTGCTGGCTGAGAACTTACAGGGAACCAGCAGAACAGTGACCATTCAAGGCATCAAGGTCTTCAGAAGGAAAAACAAGAAAATTAACAGAAACATTTTGGCAAAGCAGAAACAGGTACCAGCAATGTTCCCTTCAAGACAGTATCTCTGTTATATTTTAAAAAAATAGAGAGGATTTGGGAATCTCCCTCTTGCTTTAAATTTGCTGCTGCAAAGGCTTAGAATTGCCTGGTTTGACTTTCTGGTTTAAGTTATTTTCACATTGTATTCAATCACAAACTAGTTTATACATTGCAATTGTAAATTGTAAGTTTGAATTTTCATGAAACATATGCACAATGGTATTTTGCTCAGGGTACATTGTGAAATTTTACTAATCCAATATTCTTGGGATTTTGGTGGTTCCCGGCTGCAGTTTATGTGGTTTATTGGTTATTATTTCCAATAATCTCAATCAGTAATGTCATAACATGTTAAATCATCACAAGCACTAAACATTGATAATGTTGTCTGACAAAATAAAGGGATAAAATTAACTTGCAGAATTCAGAGAACCAGCTGAATGACTGTTCTATTTGGCTTCTGGAAATTGCAGCATATACAATGCCTCTCAATGTTTTTCCTTCGTGTTTTATTGTGAAAGAAAACACCCAAATCTGACGGAATTTAAAATGCTGCCAATTGTTGTCATGTTTATTTTAAGATGTTGGCAGCAAGTCTCCCACTTGCAGGAAGTTTTGTTGGGTTGGAGATTTGTTGCCTTGGAGATTTAGCTGTTATTTGATTTTCCTTTGGGGGGAAAGAAATATTTACTGAACAATTTGTGATCTTTTTTTTTTAAGTACAAATTATATTGAATATCTTTCTAGGTTGCAATGAGCAGGGCTCAAGTTTCATTGGTTTCAAGGTCCAAAAATGGGGGAAAACATCTGTATCTTGTCAAGGACTCAAGAGATAAAGTCAGTGACATTGATGATCAGGAAGCTGCGTATTTGGATGTGAAAGGTAAGGAACACACTTGTAATCATGAGGTTTCAACTAAAAATCTACTCATTGCCAATAAATGAGTCTGGTGTCAATCTACAATCTATAGGTTTGAGCATTAAGCTGACATAATTAGTTGTATGCATTGCTTTGTCATTCTTACAAAATGAGCAAGGCAGAATTTAAATCCTCTGCAATACTCCACATGAAATGTCTATAACTTTTAATCTAACATTCAGAGTTTCATATGATTATGTCACCTGAGTTGATGGATAGAAATTTCATTACTGTGCTACATTCTATAGACTTCAATAGCATCTCAACTTGACTTATTTAAAAGTTGTAAACTGGATGCTGTTGTAAAATCCTACATATACAGGCACATGCAAAAACTATGCAGCACAAATAACTTTTTTCATTGTTTATGGCTGCTGTTGTCCTGCTCCATAATCACAGAATCCTTCGTTTGAAGTCAGTCCTCATTCATGTTATTCATCCAACATTGCTCAGCACAGGTTTTTCATGGTTGAAATAAAAAAAAAGCTTTAAAGGTACTTCATAGATATTATTCATCTTTATTCAGATGGCATTTTATACCAAAAGCATTCTTGATATTTTTTTCAACACCATGAAAATTGCAACAGCCACTGGTCACGTAAGAGCTTAGCACTGAAGATAGAATGAGATTATGGGTGAACTGTGATCCCATGTACTCCCTTTGATCTGTATCTTGTAATATCTGCAGTTATCAAGTCTATCATGTTCAGGTTAAAACATAATAACCATGTTTGCGGAGTGTTCAGTACCTATTTTGTGGAGAATGTTGCATGGAAGTGTTTCTCAACTTCATTCCCATTGCACTATGTTCTAATGAGCAGAATTAATTCTTTATTGATATTCTGTCAGCTTCCCATAATATTTTTACATTTTTAATCTAGTTCAAGTTCAAGTGAGTTTATTGTCATGTGTCCCTGTATAGGACAATTAAATTCTTGCTTTGCTTAAGCACACAGAAAATAGTAGGCATTTACTACAAAACAGATAAACGTGTCCATATACCATGATATAAATATATACACACATGGATAAATAAACTGATAAAGTGCAAATAGCAGAAAGTGGTTATTAATAATCAGAGTTTTGTCCAAGCCAGGTTTAATAGCCTGATGGCTGTGGGGAAGTAGCTATTCCTGAACCTGATTGTTGCAGTCTTCAGGCTCCTGTACCTTCTACCTGAAGGTAGCAGGGAGATGAGTGTGTGGCCAGGATGATGCTTTGATTATGCTGCCAGCCTTTTTGAGGCCGCGACTGCGATAAATCCCCTCGATGGAAGGAAGGTCAGAGCCGATGATGGACTGGGCAGTGCTTACTACTTTTTGTAGTCTTTTCCTTTCCAGGGCGCTCAAATTGCCGAACCAAGCCACGATGCAACCGGTCAGCATGCTTTCTACTGAGCACCTGTAGAAGTTAGAGAGAGTCTTCCTTGACAAACCGACTCTCCGTAATCTTCTCAGGAAGTAGAGGCGCTGATGAGCTTTTTTGATAATTGCGTTAGTGTTCTCGGACCAGGAAAGATCTTCAGAGATATGCACTGGACTCCCTTCAAGTCTGATATCACTCCTAGAAGTACACCTAGAACTGGTGAAACCTGATATTGAACCAGAGATTGGTATATTGTGAAATTATTGCTATCCTCTTGTATTCTACCTAAATAAAAGATCGAGTCAATTTGGTTGTTTGATAACTTTGGAGTGATGCACCCCTCATTAGAATCTCACATTCTTCCCATTTAAGCCAAATCACTTGCAAGCCAATGGGAAATATTACAAAATAAATAATCAACAGAAAGATTGTCAATCAATCCATGCACATTAAGCTATCTAAAATAAAATAAAAAACTGTTCTTGTCAAGTGATGCCCTCCAGGATCTCATAAGCAAAGTGTGTTCCAGCATAGAAAGAGAATGCGCTCCATTTCAGACGGTGAACTTTATGATCTGTGGAAGCTCAGAAGAAAGTGAAGATGTCAGATATTTAGATGACTGAGGGAGTTGGGAAAACCTGAGCAATCTGATGGCATTAGTGTGTCATTGACCTGTGTAAGAATCTCTGCCTGAAGCTGCCTCCAGTACTACCAGTGCAACGAAAGAAGCTGTCTTAAGGTTTCCGTGGTAGTAACAAAATTTGCTTTTTATTGTTTTCACACAGCTTGGCCTATTGTTTTCAGTTGTCTTGCTCGAAGAAATGTTATTGGCCTTGGCCGAAAGGGGAAATCCCACTGTCATTGGGGTATCCTTTTATTCTGCACCAAATAGAATACTTGCTATCAACAGTAATCATCCATTTTCTTTCCCCCTGAAGTCCAATAGGTATTGTGTACTTTGCTTTTGGGACTCCATCATTTAATTTTGTGTATTGTGATCTGTAAGCCATCTTTTCCTCAGTTTCTAAAAATGGCTACTTACACACTTTTCTATCTTTTTCACAACAGGGAAAACTAGTGTTCTGAATAAAGATGACTGGTGGAATTTATTGTTAAAGGCAATTTACACCTTGTGTGACCTCATACGTTTCAAAGAAGCTGAACTCTTAGTGGATTCTTCCTTGGAATATTACTCATTTTACGATGACAGGCAGAAACGGAAAGAGTTGGAATACTTTGGCTTGTCAGCTGCTGTTCTGGACAACAACTTCAGGAAAGCATACAATTATATCAGGTACTGCATACTCACCCAGTTTCGATGACAAAAACTGATTCATTTTAATGTAGTGAGAAGCATATTATTTACATTGAAAATCATTTATCAATGTGAATCGTCACCTATTCCTTCGCTCCATAGATACTGCCTCACCCGCTGAGTTTCTCCAGCATTTTTGTCTACCTTCGATTTTCCAGCATCTGCAGTTCTCTCTTAAACATCTAAATAATCATCGTATTTTGGAGGCAGTGGTGCAAGGAAATATTGTAACTGTCAGATAAAAAGAAAACATAGACTATTATTTAAATAAAATTTGTCATGGTCAGGGTGTTTCAAAATGCTGAGTAGCCAAATAAGTATTTTTGAACTGCAGTTGCTTTGTTGTGAAGGAAATGTAGCAAACTAATTTGCACTCGTACAGCCCTGCAAACCTTAATGAAATAATGTCTTCATTAATTCTTATTGGACATTAAAGGATGTATATTAGTCAAATATTGTCTCCCTGGTGGAAGTATTAAAGATGTCACAGAGTGACTGCAGAAAATTCTGGAGGAGGAGGAGGGTGAACTAACTGCTTTCTTTGAGTTTTGGGGTGAGTGGATTTCAGAAGATCATCTCCATGCATCTGACTAGAATGCATGCAGAGAAGAAATCGGTGACTGCGAGGTAGACAAAAACCAAGCAGGCAGGTAGTTCTGGAGAACTCTGAGGGCATCTTGCTGTCTAACCAATATTGAGTTTTGCTAGGGAGGTCCGTGGGCAGTGCAGCATCTACCAAGAATAAAACAACATGGTGAAATGCTTTTGTTGTGTGCGATCCAGTCAGCGATGACTACACATGATTACAATCAAGCCGTCCACAGTGTACAGATACAGTATAAAGGGTGTAGATTGGTTACATATAAGTTAGCATCACTAAGTCCACCCCACTGTAACGTTTATACTAACACTTGCTTCCGGCACTGCACAGTTCGAGCAGCAGTTAGGATGTTCTGACAACTAACCATCCTCTATGCTGTTAAAGTCTCTATGCTGATTAAAGATGACTTTGGATCACATAGTGTGTATAACTCCTGTTTACACTCCTGTTTACATGGTGTCAGAAGTGGGATGGTGGGGGGCGCCTAATGGCAGTGTTCAGGTCTTTCGGGTTGATGCACAGACGGATTTCATTTTTGTCCTTCTTGAAGGTGGCAACCATGGTTGAGACCCAGGTGCAGCAGCATCTATGGAGCGAAGGAAATAGGCAACGTTTCGGGCCGAAACCCTTCTTCAGACTGATCAGGGGTGGGGGTGGGTGGGGACAAGAAAGGGAAAAGGAGGAGTAGCCGGAAGGCTGGAGGGTGGGAGGAGACAGCAGGGGAGCTGAGGAAGGGGAGGAGACAGCAAGGACTAACAGAATTGGGAGAAGTCGATGTTCATGCCCCCGGGGTGCAGACTCCCCAAACGGAATATGAGGTGCTGTTCCTCCAATTTCCGGTGCTGCTCGCTGTGGCCATGGAGGAGACCCAGGACAGAGAGGTCAGAGGCGGAGTGGGAGGGGGAGTTGAAGTGCTGAGCCACCGGGAGGTCAGCTAGGTTATTGCGGACCGAGCGGAGGTGTTCGGCGAAACGATCGCCCAACCTCCGCTTGGTCTCACCGATATAGATCTGCTGACATCTAGAGCAGCGGACGCAATAGATGAGGTTGAAAGAGATGCAGGTAAACCTCTGTCGCACCTGGAACGATTGCTTGGGTCCCTGAAAGGAGTTGAGGGGGGAGGTAAAGGGACAAGTGTTGCATCTGCTGCGGCCGCAAGGGAAAGTGCCCGGGGAGGGGGTGGACCGAGAGGGAAGGGAAGAATTGACAAGGGAGTTATGGAGGGAGCGGTCTTTGCGGAAGGCAGATATGGGGGGAGATGGGAAGATGTGGCCAGTAGTGGGGTCACGTTGGAGGTGGCGAAACCGACGGAGGATTATTTTTTGTATGTGATGGCTGGTGGGGTGAAAGGTGAGGACTAGGGGGACTCGGCCCTTGTTTCTCCAGCTTTTCTGTGTAACCTTCGATTCTCCAGCATCTGCAGTTCCCTCTTTAACACATGGTTGAGACCCAGTCGGTGGGGTCACTGTAAAGTTTAGTCCAAGATAAAGTTCAGTATAGGTTTAACGTGAGAGGGAAAATATTTAATAGGAATTTGAGGAGCAACTTTTTCACACAGAGGGTGGGGTGTATATGGAATGATCTGCCGGAGGAGGTAGTTGAGGCAGAAGCCATAACAACACTTAAAAGACATTGGGCCAAGTACACGGATAGGAATGGTTTAGAAGGATATGGGCCAAACGGGCAGGTGGGACTAGTGTAGATGAGGCAGTTTGGCCGGCATGGGCAAGCGGGGACGAAGAATCTGTTTCCATGTTGTATGACTCGTGCTCATAGGAGCAGAATTAGGCCATTCGGCCCATCAAGTCTACTCCGCCATTCAATCATGGCTGATCTATCTCTCCCTCCTAACTCCATTCTCCTGCCTTCTTCCCATAACCCCTGCCACACATTGCTAAATGATTATCAATTCTTAGATTATTGACTCCTCCAATTTGCCAACAGTACATTTTAAATCAACTGGCCGATGCATTTTGCCTTTTGTCTTCCTCCCTTCTTGAAGAAGGGAGGACTTTTGCTGTTTTCGAGAGCAACTGGTACTCTCCCAGAATTCAGAGATTTGAAACATTTGAACCAATGGTCCAATGAATACAGTACCCGCCTCTGATATCACTTCGTTTAAAACCCTTGGTCACAGGCCATTGGTGTGCAAAGTACCATTGGTACAAATTCATTATATATCATAACAAGTACTTTAATTAGAATACATACAGAGACCATTGCAATGAGTACTGTAGGCTCAGAGTCGTAAATTGAACTAACTAACATGGCTGCCTGCGTTCCACCAGGTGGTAGGATGGAAATTTAACATGGATTATGGATCAGGTCAGCAGCAAAACCAGACACGGATCATATCAGCAATACTGTTTGATCTACAATTGGGTCCTGGTGACTTGATTTCCTTTGGTCCATTGTAATACCATGTCCCTTGTGATTGGAATTTTTACAAGTTCTTTCATGTTATTTGCAACTAGCTTGTCTGTTATCATCTGGATACCTGCAGGGTAGATGTGCATAAAGTGAATCAATCACCTTGTTCAGATGAGACGTAAACCCAAGTTGCAGATCCCCAGGCTACAGTCTTTCAAACATGCTGAGGACAGGAAAAATATGTTGCACCCACGTACAAAAATCGGCGCAGTGCAATTAAACCCACTAACTTCAGACAACTCCGTTTAATCTCAGTGGTGAAGATCTAGAAATAACAATCAGGGGAATTAGGTTAAACAGGGATGGTGTGGGTAAATGAGGAGAGGGAGGGGGCATGTTAGCTAAAATTGGAGAATTCAATGTTTACTGTATATCGTTGTGTTACAAGATACCAAAGCGAACACTTGCGCTGGTTCCACCATGGGTGTTGCTCGGACTTGAGGCCTTGAGCTATAGGGAGAGGTTGGACAGGCTACGACTATTCATTAGAGTGTAGGGGGATGCAAGGTGATCTTGTAGAGGTGGATGAGGATCATGAGGGGGATAAGTAGGGCAGATGCACAGTCTTTTACTGAAAGTAGCGTAATCAAGACAAGGAGGGCCTTAGGTTTAAGGTGAGAGGTGAAAGATTTAATTGGAATCTGAGGGGCAACATTTTCACACAGAGGGTAGTAATTGTATGGAACGAGCTGTCAGAGGAAGTAGTTGAGGCAGAAACTATAACTACACTTAAAAGACATTTGGACAGGTACATGGATAGGACTGGTTTAGAGGGATATGGGCCAAACGTGGGACTGGTGTAGATGGGGCACCTTGGTCAACGTGGACAAGCTGGGCTGAAGATTTGATTCCGTGCTGAATGATTCTATGACGAAGAGAATAATCTGAAATAATCATTGTTTCAACTGGTACGAGTTTGATGATTGTTGGTTATTTTGTTTAGAGTGTGGTTTCCAATCTGACTTTGGTCTAATCTGGAATGTAAACGTAGAGAAAGCTAGGAGTGACCAGTGGACTGCACAATGCCCTCGGTGAATTCATACTATTGTTAAAATGTTTAACAAACTCAAGTGCCTGTTGACATTTGGCTAAATTCTGATTGTTTTTTTCCTTTAGAGCATGCTGACTTTTAAAGGCAGCAATGGAACAGCTTGTAAGAAACATTAACTCTTCTGATAGTGCTGTTCGTAAACAGTGATGATTATTTGATGACTTTATAAAGAACTAAACTTGAAATTTGGAGGACTTTAGTTAAGGGGAGATTCTGGATAGGCGAGGCTTGTTTTTCACGGAGCATTGGAGGTTGAGGGGTGACCTGATAGGGGGGTATAAAATTACAAGAGGTCTGGATGGGGCAGATAGTCGGAATCTATTGAAATTGAAATTGAAATTTGAAATCTTTGTATTAGTATCATTCTGTTTGAGTGTGCACTTTGTCTTAATTAATGTTTCGTGTTTCCAGCTCTCTTTGCAGCAAAATTAATGATTTAGTTCAGTTTAGTTTAGAGATACAGAGCGAAGAAAAAGGCCCTTCGGCCCATCGAGTCTGCACCGACCAGTGATCCCCGCACATTAACACACACTAGGGACAATCTTTACATTTATACCAAGCCAATTCACCTACAAACCTGTACATCTTTGGAGTATGGGTAGAAACCGAAGATCTCGGAGAAAACCCCCTGGGGGGGGGACTTAAAACTCCGTACAAACAAGCACCTGATGCTAGGATTGAACCTGGGTCTCTGGCGCTGTAAGCACTGTAAGGCAGCAACTCTACCACTGCACCACCGTGCTGCCCAATGAATTAAAGCATTGGACTGTCTGAAAAAATGTAAACTTCAGAAAATATTTTCTTTACAAAGAAAATATTATTGGTTGGACTTTACAGAAGAATTGCATGATTTTTGTCCATAAACTTTCAGGGTCATGGTGATGGAAAATGTGAATAGACCTCAGCTGTGGAATATCTTTAACCAAGTTACCATGCACTCACAAGACCTGAGGCACCATCGGTTTTGTCTGCGGTTGATGCTGAAACACCCAGAAAATCATGCTCTCTGTGTGCTCAATGGACATAATGCTTTTGTGGCTGGAAGCTTCAAGCATGCTTTAGGTAAAGACGAGTGATCATTCTATAACATGTTATTTGTCGGTAACAAAATAACTGCTCTTTCCCAGTTTTGATGAAGAAGCTTTTACCTGAAACATGAACTGTTTATTTTCCACAGATACTGCTTGGCCTGTTTTTCCAACATTTCCTTTTCCTGTTTCTGACCATGTAAACATTGCGAGGGATAGGAATTTAACACTTTGGTTTTGGACATTAAGGTCTACACTGTCAGCTAAAAATAAATGACTAAACTGAAAACAAAGTGCTTCAGAGTTTTAAAAACCAGAGTAAAGACAGCATGGGAGCAGGGCTCTATCGTTGAAAGAAAGCATGGGAAGCAATATCCCAGTGAGTATAGTTGGAAAAGAGGCACTGATAAATTTAAATAGAGTTCAGGAAAGATGGGCTTGTGTTACATGGTCAATCAACATATACCAGTCTCCAATGATGACTGATTATGTTTATACACAAGTCAGATTATTTACTGACTTTTCTCACCATTTCATTGTAGTCTACACTCGGGCCTGAATAGCCACACCAAACAACACCCCAAAAAGTACGTATTAAAATTGGTATATGTATCATATTCATAATATTTTTAAAGAAAAGCTAAAACTTTGCAAGGGGTTTAGAGTCTTAGAATGATACAGTGTGGAAACAGGCCCTTTGGCCCAACTTGCCCATACCTGCCAACATGTCCCAGCTACACTAGTCCCACCTGCCAGCATTTGGTCCATATCCCTCCAAACCTGACCTATCCATGTGCCTGTCTAATTGCTTCTTAAATGTTAGGATAGTCCCCGCCTCAACTACCTCCTCTGGCAGCTTGTTCCATACACCCACTACCCTTTGTGTGAAAAAGTCACCCCTCAGATTCCTATTGCATCTTTTCCCCTTCACCTTAAACCTATGTCCTCTGGCCTTCGATTCACCTACTCTAGGCAAGAGACTGTGCATCTATCCGATCTATTCCTCTCATGATCTTATACACCTCTTTAAGATAACTCCTCATCCTCCTGCGCTCCAAGGAATAGTCCCAGCCTACTCAACCTCTGCCTGTAGCTCAAACCCTCTAGTCCTGGCAGCATCCTCGGAAATCTTCTCTGTAGCCTTTCCAGCTTGACAACATCTTTCCTATAACATGGTGCCCAGAACTGAACATAATACTCTAAATGTGGCCTCACCAATGTCTTATACAACGGCAACATGACTTCTCAACTTGCCTCATATTGTGTTTTGAATTGAATTCTGTCTTTGTGTACTAGTCATGTCCCTACTATTTATTTCATTCGGCTTACATGTTTTTCCTCTACTTGCTAAATGTTTGTAAGGTGTCCTTGAGACTCTTGAAAGGCGCCCATAAATAAAATATATTATTATTATACTTTCTGATAAAATATTGAGTTATCAAAAAAAGACAAAATGTGGGCAGAGTAACTCAGCAGGTCAGGCATTATCTCTGGAACATACTGGTGACGTTTTGGGTTGGATTTTGTTAAGTTTGAAGCAGCAGCAGTTAAACTCCAACAATTTGCTATCCCGTTGTCCATACATCTGGATGATTCACATCTGCTTACCAAGGTACCGATTCCTCCACTTCCTTTAAACTGCCCAGCTTGTGTTTCCCCACATTCCTTTTGAACTCATCAAGCTCCGATTTCTCTCACTCCCTCTAAACTCGTGAAAGCCATGTTTCTCTTGTTGAATTTAAATTCCTCAGGCACTATTTTACATTCTTCATTTAAACTCACTAGCCCCTCTTTCCCAAACTTTTATCAGTGCCTCTTTTCCAATTATACTCACTCGGATATTGCTTCACATGCTTTCTTTAAACACTGGAACATGTTCCCATGTTGTCTTTAAACTGACCAGGTTCTGTTTCTTACACTCCTTTTAAATTTGTCAGGGCATTTTCACATATTCCCTATTCGTATTCCCTTCGGATGGTCAGACTGAGTCCAGGCTGACCATCGATCACCCGCTGGCGTTAGTTCCATGTTATTTCACTTTCTCATCCACTCACTAGGGCATTTTACAGAGGTCAATTAACCTACAAACCCGCACATCTTTGGGATATGGAAGGAAACCGGAGCACCCAGAGGAAACCACTGCAGTTGCAGGGAGAATGTGCAAACTACATGCAAGCAGCACCTGAGGTCAGGATCTAACCCGGGTCTCTGGCGTATAGGGCAGCAGCTCTATCAATGTGCTGCCGTTATTAGTTATCAGTGTAACATCGAAAAGATTGTGAATTAAAAGCATTTTTGAAGTATTAATAGGAATAACAGCAAATAATCTGGAACTGTGGCTAGTTTGGTAGCATCGTGGTTTGAGGGTAGCAGATTATTGGACAATTACTCTTTTTCATTTGGCAATGGTATCAAAATCAGGAGGCATAGATTTTTTTAATTGTTGGATGGAGCAGACAGGAGATCCGAGGATGTTATGATCTGAAACACGCTGCCCAAAGAGTGTTAAAGCATAGATCTTCATCACATTTTGAAAATATACTTGAAGGTCTACTTGAAGGACTCCAAATTGCAAGTGTGTGAATCTAGGACTGGAAGGTGAGATCAGATTGGGTAGCTTTTTCCACCACCATGAGACAATGAGTTGAATGGTCTTCTGTGTCACAGAATTTGTATGATTGTCTGAATTATTTAACTAAACCTTGGTTCTTAATTTTAAATTGCAGGTCAATATGTTCAAGCATTTAGGAATCACCCCAATGAACCTCTCTACACTCTCTGTGTGGGTCTTACATTTATCCACATGGCATCTCAGAAGTTTGTTTTGAAACGACATCCTCTTTTGGTACAGGTTTGTCAAATTTATTATATGCAAGTTTCAAGTTAGGGGTTTTCTGGGGTGAATATCTGTCTATTGAACTATATTGATACAACATGTTATAAATAGGGTGTATAATGCAATGAAAATCAATATTTTGTTGTTATAGTTTCTGAGAACACTTTTACCCAAATTGGATAATGTTTGGTAAAACATTCTGTTCAAGGACTGCAGGAGATTTAAAATGTTGTGAAAAGGTCATTTTTGATAATATTTTGCAGAGCAATGTTTCATGTGAGCAATGATTATATCAATGCTAAGCTGATTTTCATACAGCGCTTTATGAATGACTATTTTGAATTTGGATTTGAGTAGTGTCTGCACTCAAATGAAGAATCCTTCAAAATAAATTAATTTTCTCGGATGAGGAGGATGCGGCAATATTTAAATGGAGAAACGTGTGGGATTTGACGGCAGATTTGATTATGCGGTTTTTCTTTTTTGAGTAATAAACTACAAGGTCTGGTGATCCATTTCAGCATGGAGAAAAAGATGTGCCAAAGGCACTTGTATCATACTTTTGTGCGATTATGGGTCGAATCTTTCTGACCTGATCCCAATGCCTGGAATTGCTGGCTGTGAACTCATCACAGACACACACGTTTATATTAGGTCCAGAATCAGAAGCACTGCTTTGCCTGTGGGAAGCATTGCAGTCTTCAATGTAATGGGAAATCCAAACCAAAATATTTGACAAGACATAAGAGGACATCTCAGAGTATAAGTGAGTCGAATGTTCTGTTAGTTGCTGCCAATTGCCAGGAACATTTGGGCTGTAGCATCAAATATTTTAGTAATTTCACATAGGTTTGAGTTGCGTTTAAAATTAATCATTGTAGCTGAAGCTGCCAACATGGGGAGACATGGCCGAATTGAGGGGAAAACAATTCTCTCTGTGGAGTGGCAAAGTTGACGAGGCAGGGTACACAAGACCAGAATTAAGGATTACAAAATAATGGAGAATGTAAAGCCCCTGTCCCACTTACGTGACTTTGGCACGCTAATTACGCAACCTCGTGGTCTTGTTGAGGCGCGACGGTCCCGCGAAGGTCCCGTGCGACTTCATGCGTCCGCACAGCCGTCTGGAGCGTTTAACGTTATTTGAAGATGGACACAAAATGCTGGAGTAACTCAGCGGGACCTGCAGCATGTCTGGAGAGAAGCAATGGGTGATGTTTTGGGTCGAGACGCTTCTTCAGGCCCAAAACGTCATCCATTCCTTCTCTCCAGAGATGCTGCCGGTCCCGCTGAGTTACTCCTGCTTTTTGTGTCTATCTTCAATTTTCTTGGCCCCGCTCTGGGAGTAGAAGCGGGGGGCGGATCTGGACCTGGAGCCCCAGGCTGAACTTGGCGATCGTTTGCCTGCTTCTGCTGGTGTTGGAGGTGAGACGTTGCGTCGCTCCAGGGTTTTGGACCTGTCCCACTTTGGCCGTCAGTTACGTGACAGGCCAGTGGCGCACAAAGGTTTTGTTCGCTACAAAATTTCGGAGCGCTGCACGATACCGCGCACAACCCCATACCCATGAATGATTGAAGACAAGACTTTAATTTGTGGTGTTGGTTATCAAATATGAAAGAACCCTTGAAGCAGGATAGTTTTACAAGCTCATGATTGTAAGCACCTTTGTAGGTACCACGATTGGTGTTTTTAATTTGATCTGCATGTCTTTTCTAGGGATTCTCCTTTCTAACGCGATACTTGGAACTTCGAGGACCTTGTCAAGAAGTCTACTATAACATCGGACGTGCATTACATCAACTGGGACTCGTGCATTTTGCAATTCATTATTATGAAAAGGCACTGAAACTCCCTCCTCTTAAGTTAAACGTATGTACAATGACATTTTAAACTGTTGATTTTTTTTTCCTCATCTCGCACATCAATATCCTCAGGGGAAAAATTTAGGTGACAGGAATAAGGTTTGCAAGTTATTGACTAAAAATGTCACTTGCAGTTGCTAAAAATGTAGTGCAGTTATGGGTTGTGTTGAATTTAATGCTGAGTAGCCTTTTCTTCTTTCGTTCTTAATTTATTCCAGTGTTTGGAGCTTTCATTTCAGCAGTCGGTTGGTATTTTCATAGAAAGGTTTTGGTGTTCCCACATAGCCCAGAAGATGAAGACAATGTGTACCAGCTTTTGCAAAGGAACAGGCATGATCTGGTGTGAGTCAAGTTAGCAAAACTCAGCTGGGCAGCAATGTCATCTTCACAGCCTTGGGCACAATACCTACTGACATAATCCTGCAATATCCTAATCGGTATCTAATGACTGGTTGACGGAAGGCAAGTGTATATCAATTTGATAAGCATAGAATTGGGCTCGGCACTATGAACATTTGACTTACAATTAAAGGCTGGTCTCTGGAAAATACTGAGAGTTGATACTTGTGGAATCATTACTTGAGTAATATTTGTTGTTCTCCAGCGAGGAGTCACATTGTATTTTTAAACCACTTTTTCATAATATTATCTTTTTTTTAAAGTAAATTTTTGCAATATATTAAACCTTAAATAACTACATTTAAAGTTTCCGTACTTAAAGTATACAAACATAAACTACTTTTAATAAAGGAAAGCTATTGTCAGGATCCACCTCAACCACCTTCTCCCAGTTGCTCAAGAGTTGGTTCTTCAATCACAGTGTGAATTCCTTCCACCTGAAACGGACGGACGTGATCTCCACCACGCATCAGTTTATGCAAAGAGGATGCCGGGTTAGGCAATTAGATTAGTTTATTGTCATATACACCAGGGTGCAATGAACCTCCTTGCTCAGTGGTCAGGACAACATTAACCATTGCATTGCCCTTTTTTGACCTCTAAATTCACTGACTTAATCAAATGAGAGAAATTGTGGTGCACCTTCTAAAACTTGGCTATCCTCAGAAATTGGTCTCTATCTTACATCCACTTAGAGATGTAAGTACCAAACTCTGATTTTGACCAATAGACTCATTTTGGACTGGTATCAAGAAAGACGGCCATCACTTCAAACCTTTGCTGAAGGATTCGTGCTAAAGTGCTGCATCTCATCTCCAACCAGCTTCCCAATGGAATGGACGTCATATACAGACCTGATGGGAATTCTTCAACCTAATGCACCTCCTTTATAGTACCAACATCGCCTCAACTTTATTCTCAAGCTGCACTTCTCAGATGATGTGCTCAGAAGATATTCCCACTATATAGTTTAATTTACAGATACAGACTGGGAACAGGTCCTTCGGCCTACTGAGTCCGCACCGACCAGCAATCCCCACACATTAACATTATCCTACACACACTTACACTTTACACTTCTAACAAGTCAATTAACCTACAAATCAGTATGTTTTTGCAGTGTGGGATGAAACCGAAGATCTCGGGAGAAATCTCACACTGTCGCGCGGAGAACGTACAAACTCCGTACAGACATCACCCGTGGTTGGGATTGAACCCGGGTCTGGCACTGCAAGCGCTGTAAGGCAGTAACTCTACCACTGCTCCACCGTGCCACCCTTTATTCCTTTAAACGTGCTCCTCCATTTAGTAAGTCCAATCCAGATTTGATCCTTGGCCCTACATGCCCAACCCAATAAGCCTGGATTCCCTTTTAGTCCAAATATCTTTCTATTGGCCTTGAATAGAAGCTACAGGAAACATTGGAGCTACTGAGGCAGAGAATATAGCCACGGCAGGTCAGAATTTTAGGTTTAGGTTTATTATTGTCTCGTTTATTGTTATAGAGTGAAAAGCTTTGTTTTACATGCTATCAAATCAGATAATACTGTGCATAAATGCAATATAGCAAAACTCAAGTACAATTGATAGAGCAAAAGAGAAGATACAGAGTACGGAATATAGTGCTCAGCACCAGTTCGACGGACAAAGTCTAATGTTTGCAATGGAAGGACCGTTCAGAAATTTGTTAAGAGTTGTTCCTGAGTCTGGTGGTGTGCACATTCAAGTTCCTGTATTTTCTGCCTGAGGGAGCGTAGAGAAGAATGAATGACTGAGGTGGGACAAGTCTTTGATTATGTTTGCTGCTTGCCAACTGAAGTGTGAATAGACTCAGTAGGGAGTCAGGTCTGTTTGATGGTCTGGGCTACATTCACAACTCTGCAATTTCTTGTGGTCTCGGGCAGCGGTTCCCAAATCAAACTGTGGTGCAACATGCTTATACAGTATGATTTCTATGATGCATCTGTAGAAGCTTGTAAGAGTCATTGGAAACATACCAAATTTCACTCTCCTGAGCAAGTAGAGGCGTTGGTGTGCCTTCCTGCCTGTTGCTTCTGGTGGTTGGCCCAGGACAGATTGTTGGTAATATGTACGCCAAGGAACTTGAAGCTCTCAATCATTTCCACTTCAGCACCAGTGATGCTGATTGGGGCATGTATTATACATACATCCGTTAAGATAAATAGATTATCAAAAAAGGTAATCATTGGAATCTTAACAGCCACGACTTGAAGTCATCTTAAATTACACCGATCAAAGGCAAAATTACCCAGAAGCAACAGCAGCAGCATATTTGAATGATAGATTTTACCCCATTTATCAGAGTTCAGACCAAATCTTGGTAATTTCATCAGTTGATTCATTACTTAGGTTTGAATGTTATTTTATTGTTGATTGAAACATCAAGCTCTACCAGCAATCGTTAAGGAAAGCAAATAAAGAAAAGGAATAATACTGTCAAATACGATTGATCATCATAAAAAGAAAAAAAACCTTTAAATCTGCATTTAGATTATAGATGTAGCCACGCCAGCTTAACATTTTTTAAATATTTCAAAATAGACTTTATTCAAGTAATAAATATATACATTGCGTGAACCGTGCGAAAAATTCATCCGACATTTTCGGAGGCTATACAAATTGTTCAATACAGTTTATACATTTTTCCACTTCCACGAAACTGTCCCCCACCCGTGCCACTCATGTGGACCCCTGGCGTGGGATACCTTCCCTCATTTTGAGGGGCGTCGCCACCATACCGTGCCCCCCATGTCCAGCAGAGGAAGGACTCTAGACTGTGGCCCTCCCCCACCGAGCCTTGGCGTTGGCTGCACCGAGCTTCAGTGAGTCTCTCAGCACGTACTCCTGCAGTCTGCAGCGGGTCAGTCGGCAACATTCCCTGACGGACATCTCGCTCTGCTGGGTGGTGAACACCACTGGGTGGAATGATAGAGTAGCAACTGAGGACATATTGAATTCTGTCCTTAACCAAACCATTTCATGTTTGAGCCATTGTAGTATGCAATTATGAAACATTTTCCCAACAATATTTCAACCATTTTGGCAACTTTATGTAATATTCCGACATTATGTTTCATAGTTTGCTGCAAAATGGCCAAGGGAATTTTAAGGAGATTTGATTTGATTAAAATATTATCTTTTTATTGCAGGGAATAGAGGATGACCAAGTGGACCTCAGACGAGACATTGCTTACAACCTATCATTAATTTATCAGAACAGTGGGAATGTTGATATGGCACGAAAACTTATTTTTACTTATTGTGTTATATAAAGACTGTGACTGTTGGAATATACATTGAGTTGGTTAAAGTAAAATGGTTAACCTCTAACATTTATGTATGTAATTTTATTGATTTCAGCTCTTGTTATTTTATTGGCATTTGTACCATTAAAACATTCCTGAAAAATTAGTCTGAAGAAGGGTTTCGACCCGAAACGTTGCCTATTTCCTTCACTCCATAGATGCTGCCTCACCCGCTGAGTTTCGCCAACATTTTTGTCTACCTGAAAAATTAGAGGTCACTGTTTTGTTTTACCATAGACGGAGAAGATATGTCATCCTAAATTGGTAAAAATTCCATCGTAGAACTGTGATAATACATGCATACTGCAAGTATTTTCTGTTGATAGTTCTGATGTTTTCCACCCGAGTAAATCGTGTTGTATTACCTTTCATTGTGCTGAAATAATGCAAGTTGTAAGCATCACCTTCAACATAAATCATATTGAGCGAAAGCTGAATTGTAACAATATGAAAGGTACATAGGAATAGTTTTATTAACCTCTTGCCTTTTTTTGCTGTGCCATCGTCAGTTGATAATTTGCTTGAAGAACTTAAGGGCACCAGTAGATGCAATACCACCTATTGCTTTGCAACACAGGTTTGTCGACTGTTTAGTTTGTGTTCATATAATTAATTAGAGAGATAAAGCCCTGTCCCATTGTACGAGTTCATTCAAGAGTTCTCCCGAGTTTTCCCTGATTCGAACTCGGAGATTTACGGCAATGGCCGCTCGTAGGTGCTCAGGGCTCTCGTGGACATTTTTCAACATGCTGGAAAAATCTTCACTAGTTTTCCCGAGTTGACCGCGTTTCCCGAGTACCTGCCGTTAGTGTTACGGCCTGCTAAGAGACGTCCTCGAGCTCCGACGTACCCGCTATGTACATTCTACTGGCTTCCACGAGTTTGATTTTTTTTTTAACTCGGGAGAGCTCTTGAATGAACTTTTACAATGGGACAGGGCTTATATTTCACGAGATATAAAATCACGAGACACCATTAAATTCTCAATACAATATGAGAGTGATTTGAGTCATAGATACAGCATAAAAGCAGGCCCATTGGCCCACTGAATTAGAGCCGATCATTATGCACCCATTCACATTAATCCTACCTTAATTAAATTACCGTATATTCTTCTCACAATTCCCATCAACTTCCTCCAAGATTCTGCCACTCGTCTGCACCGTCGGGGCAATTTATAGTGGCCAATTAACCTGCACACCTGTATGACTTTGGGATTTGGAAGGAAACAGAGGAAATCCAGGAGGTCACAGGGAGAGCTTGCAGACTCCACATGGGGAGCACCAGAGGTTGGGATTTTATTTGCGTTGCTGGAGTCGTGAGGCAGCAGCTCCGCCAGCTGCACCACTCTGCTGTCAATATTGTGGAAGAGTTGGTTATATGGTGTATTCAAGAGAGAGTTAGATATTGCTCTTGGGGCTAACGGAATCAAGGAATATGTGGAGAAAGCAGGAACGGGGTACTGATTTTGGATGATTAGCCATGATCACATTGAATGGCGGTGCTGGCTCGAAAGCTGAATGGCCTACCCCTGCACCTATTTTCTATGTTTCTATAAAATGAGAATGCACCACTTTTAGTATTCACAGAATCAGGAAGTAATTTTTGAAATAGATATTGCAGGGTACATGAAGCACACTGAACAAACTATTTTACTGAACTTCAGCAACTGAGAATATTCTCCCTCACTCCAACTATAATAATATGATTTAACCTTAATTCTAGGTTCAATTGTAGACTTTAAGAGTGCTCCCCGTCCCCTCCCCCCACTCACCATCAACAACATCACAGTCACATATGTGGAGTCATTTAAGTTCCTGGGAACCATCATCTCCAGGGACCTTAAATGGGAGGCCACCATCGATTCCACAGTCAAAAAGACTCAACAGAGGATGTACTTTCTGCAGCAGCTGAGAAAACACAATCTGCCACAGGCAATGATGTTCCAGTTTTATACTGGCATCATAGAGTCTGCTCTCACCTTCTCCATCATGGTCTGGTTTGGCTCAGCCACCAAGCATGACATCCGGAGGCTGCAGCGAATCGTCCGATCAGCTGAGAAGGTTGTTGGCTGCAACCTGCCCCACATCGACGAACTGTACACTGCAAGGACCAGCAAGCGAGCGGGCAAGATCATCTCTGACCCCCCTCACCCTGGCCACAAACTCTTTGAAGCACTTCCCTCTGGAGGGCAACTCCGGACTGTCAAGGTCACAGCCAGCCATAAAAACTTTTTTTCCCACGAGCAGTAGCTCGACTCAACAGCCAAAAGTCTGTAGCCTCCTTTTGCTCTGGTATTTTATTTCATTCTTATCATATTTAATTTATAATGTTTTATTTTTAATTGTCTACTGCAGGGGTCGGCAACCTTTTGTGCATAGGGGCCAGGACCCATGTTTGTGAGCAGATGATGGGCCACATCTATCGCCATAGTTAATAAATAGAGGTAACAATAATACATACTAACTTAATTAGTAATAATACATACTAATAATACATAGTTTTCACGTGTTTTTCAATTAATTTTCTGCAGTTTCCAGATCGCCTGCATTCCCCGGCTGGCTGGCTGGCTGCAGTTCCCAGATCCCCCGAGTTCCCAGGTCACCTGCGAGCCCTGGGACTAGCTGTAGCGCCCAGGTCACGAAAATTAATTGGAAAAAAAAACTGCCTGCGGGCCAGATGATTTCAGGTTACGGGCCGGATCCGGCCCATGGGCCGCAGGTTGCCGAACCCCTGGTCTACTGTATTGTGTTATTACTTGCGAGCAAAGCACCAAGACAAATTTTTTGTATGTACACATACTTGGCTAATAAAATGTATTCAATTCAATTCAATTCCAATTATTAGTTCATGGAACCAAAACCGGAAGTGTCAGGAGCAGGTTATTAAGGTGACTGTCTTCACAAATTGCATTTATTTTTATTTCAAGAATTCAGTATATTTTTATACTTTAGGCATCTGAGCTAGAATGAGTGTGGTGATAAAGGAAACACTTAATGGGGAAAAAGTATTATTTTGCATGTTTAAATGCAAGCAAAACCTTAACTGCAACAAGATCCAAATGCAGATCATTAATAAGCAACTCTTACATTGCTTTGAAATCTGATCAAATACAACTGCAACTTTAGTTATTGATTTGGAAATAATATTTTGCAGATACAGTTTCCATGGATATTGGCAAATGCAAAATTAGAAGAACAAATTCAGATTATATGTCATAGTTCTTGTTTAGTTACAATATGGTATAAAATCTGCCTTTGGACCTACATTTAGGGCTATAAAAGATGTGTAACAAATAAATGAAAGCAAGAGCCAACATTTTAAATAAAAAAACATGTTTTGGGTAATGTGGAACTAAGTTATTGACTCAACAAATTTGTGACTTTAGGTTGGAATTATTATAACTAAACACCATGTTTTTCCCCCTTCCCTTTAGAGTGCGTTGAAATATGTTGATTTTAAAATGTTGTGAACATTTTTGTGTATTGGGAAACCAAAAATATAATTTGATTTATATACTAGGAGTCTAATGTGTTCATATTCTGCAAATGAATTAAGAATAATGAATCATTGACTTAACAGTTGGCCGTAAGGTATGATGTTGAAATTGTAGTATATTTTCTGTTTATTAACATTGTTATATTCTTGTCAAGTAGCAGGGGCGGAAAACCCGGAGGGGGGGGGGGCAGAGGCGACACGTCCCCCCCATGTTTTGAGAGGTGGGGGACATCCCCCCCAAGTTTTTGTCATCCGGATTTTTAAATCTCCGCTTTCTGTGAGACAGTGGAGGTGGGACTGCTGATCGAGGGCGCCGATTGGACGAGAGTGATGTCGGTCAGCAAGCAATGGGGGCGGTACATGATGATTCAGCGCGATGATTGGAGGAGGGAGACGTGGCACAGACCTGCGCCTCATCTGCAGCCTGGATCGAACCCTGCCGGCTGTCCGGCGCTGCCCCGCCCCCACCCGAGTGCCCTCCCCACAGGTGGCCAGAGAGGTCGGGAGTCAGACGCGAGCTGTACCCCCAGGCCCACAGAGCAGAGCAGCAGCACAGAGAAGCAGCGCTAAACCTAGCTCAACTCGACCTGTCCCGGTTAACCTGCATGGGTTTGCGGGAAATATGGCCAGTGCGGAGACGCAGCACTGGTATCCTGTCAGTCCCGGCAGGGCTTGTATGTTAACCCGGCGAGACAGGCAGAGTTGAGCTGCATTTAGCGCTGGATTGAGCCTCCAAAGCCTCGCGCATGTGTGTGTGAGTGTGCGCATGCGTGTGCGGCCGCCAAAACATTGTGTCCCCCGGTCCCCTCCATATTTTGATAGCGATTTCCGTGCCTGTCAGGAAGGATCCAATATCACAGACCCCCATGTATGAATATTGAAGAAGAAACATAGGAAGTAGTTTTCTTTTTAAGTACAAAGGCGTATCCTTAAGGCTCAGTGCTAAAATTGAAAGTACAATTCAGAGTTAGGTTTGTAAAGAAGGGTATGCAAAAAACTATTGTTGGCCCACAAACAAAAGGACCCACAACCTATTTCCTATTTTCCATTTTTCATTTTCATTTTTCAAAAGATTAGTGGGAAAAAGAAAAACCAGGCTACCCAGTTTAGAGCACAGTTGAGTACTATTTTTCTAAGTAATAAGATTAGACAAATGGACTGTATGTAATGTCATCAGGCTACTGTGAATGACCAAGGATTGAAGTGATCAGAATTGGTTATTGTCGCCATTAATCTCTCCCCACCTGACTCATTTGCTTTTCAAACCCACCTCACCTGCATCCACTTATCATTTTCTGGTTCATGCCCCCACTGCTTCTACTTCACCTCACTATGCTTCCTATCTGCCCTCTACTCCATCAGTCTGAAGAAGGGCTCTGATTCAAAATGTCACCATGCCATTTTCCTCCACAGATGCTGTTTGACATGCGAGTTCCTCTTGCAGTTTTTGTTTTAAATAGCTACCTCCTGCCTTCAAATCACCTAAGTTTCTTCACAATATTGCTCTTTCAAGTGTAATTTCATATTTATTTTCCCCATGGATCCTTAATTTAATTTTTACATCGTTCAAATTAATATTTGAAATGCAGTAGGTATTGTATGAAATCCAGCTTGCCTCTGGCTATAATCAATGCTGATGTGAAACACCTGGCACTACAAAATATTAAAAAACGACCTTTTCACTGTTTATTTCACCTTTAAATTTCTTGTAATCATTGAACAGAAATTTTGCCAACTATCTATAATTCCCATATGAGAAAAAGTGTTCTTGGAAACTTGGAACAAATTCAGAAAAGGGTGATTTCCACTGTATCATACAGGCACGTCTTATTTATAAAGTTGGATCAAAATAGTGTATCGGGTAGATATTTACTCGAGAAACAGCCTCACTTGAAAGGTAGATTTATTGAAATTGATAAACCTGCACAAAAAGGGGATATAGTTTTAAAACAAATGAATGATATGCATTGAGTATCTATAATTCCCATATAGGTAAAAGTGTTCTTGGAAACTTTAGTAACTAAACACAAAGTTCATTTCTGCAGCATGATACCAGAACATATTCCTAATTATAAAATGTTGGATCAAAACATTACAGCACATTGATTTTCAGCAGATAACACCTAAAATGAAACTTAGATTCAGTTAATTCGACAAATCTATGTCAAAAGGGGATGTTATTTAAATACAAACGGTGTTATAAAATAAATGGTGTATGAAAGAAAGGCCCACATACTGCCAGTGGAGAGGATCATTGAGACGAATCCTTGATGCCTGAACATTTTAACTTGCAATTTAAAATAATAAATAAGATAAGGTTAAATTCTTCATAGATTCATACAAGTTTGTGACTGGAAGAAATTTCTGCCCAACATGTCAGTACAGGTGTAAAAGAGCTACCTCCCACTTTTCAGTATTAAATACACAGCCCTGCAGGTCACAACATTTCAATTCCAGGGACTTTTTCAAATGTAATGAGTGCATATACACCTGCCATCTTAAGAGGCATTGAGTTCCAGACCTCAACCACCCTCTGGATTAAACCTTTTTTTTTAATTGTCTCCCTTCTGATCCTTCTACCATATACTTTCAATCTTAATCTCTTGTTTTTGATCCCTCTACGAAGAAAAATCTGTCTTCGTTTTCACTCTATCAAGGGACATCATCTATATATAACTAAAAGACTCACCTTGACCACTTCCTGTCTGCGCTGTATGTTGATTTTAGAAGAAACGCTATGCATAGAGAGGGGGCGCCGTCGAGTATGGCTGCCCTGCTTGCATCTGTTTGCCTTTCACCCTTTTTTAATTTTTTGTGTGTTAAAAGTTTTTGTTTTGGAGGTCTAGTCTTTTTATGTGGGGGGAGGGGGGTGGGAAGTGGGAAACTGCATTTCTCAGTCCCTACCTGGTCGGAGATGTGGCTTTCCTCCGAGCCGCATCTTCGCCCCTTCCTCGCGGCCTACCAACGGAACTGGACCGGTGTTTCCTGCCGGGACTGGAGCGGCGTTTCCTGCCGGGACCGGCCAGAATCTCAGCTTCGGCAGCGACACAGCGCGGAAGCACCATCGTGGAGCGGGCGATGCCTTACCCGGGTTGTCGTGTGGTAATCTACGGAGTGCTGAGATTGCCGACTCCAAACATCGCGGAGCTGTGGTTGCGGAGCATCAACCGCGGGCGGCGCTGACTTTTAAACACTGCAGAGCCTGGGATTTTTCGCCGAGATCGCCAGTGTTGGAGCTCCGACCAGCGCGGCCTGTGAACTTCTGGAGCCGCAGTCTCCGGGGAGGAAGCAACTGTTCCAGACACTCCAAGCCGCTGAGAGTGTTCTCCCGACGCCGGAGCTCCATCATCTGGAGAGAGGGCCTGACACATTGGGCCGCCATTGCGGCGACTGCTGAGGCCTCAATAGGCCCGACCATGGGTGAACAAGAGGAAGACTACAGGACTCTGTTGCCTTCCCTCACAGTGGGAACCATTGTGGGGGGATGTTTTTATGTTTAATGTTAAATTCTTTAATGTTGTGTTTTATTTTTATTGGTGTGCTGCAAATGGCTCAAAACATATAGCTGCCGGAAGTGAGAGTGAATTCTGGCGTGACTTGTTGCCGCTGCTCTCTCTCCGAATTATGTATTATTGCTGTAGGTATGTGTTGTTTTTTCATTTTATTTCTATATTTGTAATTTGCTTGTTTTAACTGTAAGGTGGCCTTGAGTGTTCTGAAAGGTGCCCATAAATAAAATGCATTATTATTATTATTATTATTATTATTATTATATCACTATGATTTTTTGGCCATCTTACTCACAGTCCTCCTCTGCTGAGGCAGCCCCAAGGATTTTTCTGATCGATGAAAAATAAAAAAATTATGAGTGTTTTAAAAAATCTTGTGATGAGCTAAATGCTCCTCTCGCGTGTCAATCACCACGATTAAGGTAATGCCCCTTCCAGGGGGGCAGGACTATAAAACCCCGGATGCTTGGACGTGAGTCGGTCACTCTGGAAGATCGCGAGGGAGAGCCCACAACTGTGATTCTAAGCTGTGAATCAACTGAACTGTGAGTCTGCAATGTACTTGCAATAAATGATTTGTTAAGCCTTAATGACAATGCAATGAGTTGCTTGGCAATTTGGTGGCTTGCACTCTGCTAGAAAAGCTATGAAATTGAATTTGGTGGCCTGCATTCTGCTTGAAATGCTTTGAAATTGAATGGTGGCCTGCACTCTGCTTGAAATGCTGTGATATTGAATGTGGTGGCCTGCACTCTGCTTGAAATGCTGTGAAATTGATTGCGGTGGCCCGTATTCTGCTTGAAATGATGTGAAATTGAATGTGGTGGCCTGCATTCTGCTTGAAATGGAATCTCAAGGAATAGCCGTGAGTGAACTGCCATCCCACCAGCCCTGAGTGACTGAGCTGCCAGCCCACCAGCCCTGAGTGACTGAGTTGCTAGCCCACCAGCTCTGAGCTGCCAACCCACCAGGCCTGAGTGACTGAGCTGCCAGCCCACCAGGCCTGAGTGACTGAGCTGCCAACCCACCAGGCCTGAGTGACTGAGCTGCCAGCCCAAGAAACCATTCGGCCCACAATGTCCATACTATCCCTCTGGAAACCAGTCCCTTCGGCCCACAATACCCATATCAGCGCTCCAGAAAGCCCCCCCCCCCCCCCCCCCCCCCCCCCCCCCCCACCCCCCACTGGTCACCAATATTGGAATTGGTGGAGAGGTGGAATATTGCGTTGGGGGACCAGCCCTCCCGTGTAACATGGGATCCAATGGGTCCCACTTAGTCTGGTAATCCATTGATGCTGCCTCACCCACTGAGTTTCTCCAGCATTTTTTGTCCACCTTATCTATTCATTAATTCCCATTTCTTTGGTCAAATTATTTGGGACTTCTTACATTTGTGAGTGAAACTCAATTCTTCTATCAAAAATTACATTTTGTATAAGATTCTTTTCTGGGAAACCCACGTGGTCACGGGGAGAATGCATAAACTCCACACAGAAAGTACTCGAAAATAAATACAATTTTATAATGAGTGGTGACCAGCCAGTTTTATGCCTAGCAGTTGCATTTGAAATTTATCTCCATCTTATCAGCACCACATATTTTATAAAAACACTTCCTTGTCTTAAATATTTGTCTTATTATTGCAGGCAGAATGGTATTTTAAAATCTGTTTAAAATGTTCAACACATGGACAGATTAAACCTGTTCTGTTTGGATGCAGTGGGGATTTTACAGTTCACTATATTTCACCATTGTTGGAATAAAACTTTAATGGCGTGCGTTTTTGGTGGATACATGTGTCGGAATTGAAAAGTTTACAAAACATGTAGATGCAAAGTATTCCAAAGAGTAACAATTAAAAAAAAAATACCAGAGTAGTATTGACATGCAAGGGCTGAAATGTAATAGTATGCAGTTTTCTGAAAGGGACCTGCCACTAGTACTCAGTCTCATTGGCCCATCCTTAACTCCTTCAGATGTCAATAGTGTCCTTGATCAAATAGGCATGGTCCCAGGGCCCTAGGTGGCTTTATTGGGTCACATAATGGGCCAGAACATAACTTGCTCTTGAACTGGCTTAGAAACCACAACCACAAATGTGTATTTGTCAAAGCTTTGTAGATTTGCCTTGAGTTTCAGCAGCTAGAAGCATTCAAAAGCTATTGACAAATAATTAAAATATTTCAAGTTTTATTTTAATTTATAATTTTAAAATATCACCGAAAGCAAAAAGTATTTTGTTTTAAATATCACTGCGTACACAAATAATATACTGTACACCTTATTCTTACTTTTCTTCATCATACCAAACCTTTACTGAAAGGAATGGATTTGTGGATACCACGCAAGATCTAACCTGAAGCAAGATCACGTGCAAACACTGCTGATTAAGTATTGGGGAATCTCGGCAGAATCTGTTTGGATTGCATACACTGAAGTTCTGAAGTTGCTGTATTGATGGGGTGGTTTCCAACACTTCACTGGAGGAGAGCTTGTGTTTTCCAGCAAGGTTCCAATGCTCCAATGTGTTAGGCGTGCGTTGGAAGAGCAAATGCTCTTTTACAGCTTGGGAAACCTGGAATTTCAGCCCACATCCATCAGTAACATTTTAGGTAAGTCACAACTTTAACACATCTGTATCAATGGAATGAATGGCAGAATACAAAGCACAGACTATACTATTTGGTGCATTTAGCATCATTAATCAGGGCTTCATTTCCAGACACTTTTTCCTCTTTCCTGTGTGATTAGACTGATCGTGTTATTGATTATGGGCGTGATTCAATTTCAGCTTCTGATAATTTGTTACATGCATATCCCGACTGAGATGTGTTTAATATGCCTGGCAACTTATGTTTTGCACGATGGATAAAATTCCTTTTCAATGTGTGGGTATCTCTCTTTGGTTGTTGAAGTGTTAACTATTTCCTTATGCTGCTTGACTGCTGTGATTTGAATTGACAATCTTTATTTGTATAATTTAGTGTATTGATATGGTAGACTATGTCACGTCTAACTTGTGTTCTAACTCCATAAATATACATATATATATACATACCAAAACATTATTCCCTTATCATGTATCTATACACTGTAAATGGCTCAATTGTAATCATGTATTGTCTTTTCACTGACTGGATAGCAGGCAACAAAAACTTTTCACTGTACCTTGGTACACGTGACAATAAACAAAATATAAATATATATATCTTCTCTGCACATTCCTGATTCCTGAATGCATTTGGTTAATAAAATCTACCAATATAATACTTAAAACTAACAGTTCTTCTTTCACATTTTTGGAGAAAGAATTCTAAATTCATACCGCAATTGCATACAGCAGTATTTCCCACTTCATTTCTAAAAGAGTTGGTTTTAAATTTCCCCGCTATAGGTGGAATTTAAATTTCAACATCAATTGAAATAGGCTTTGATTTGATTTCATTGTACCCATAGCTTGAAATGTCTCTTGGGTGAAGTGGATTAGCTATCAGTTCAGTTCAATTTAGATTATTGTCACGTGTACTGAGGTACAGTGAAAAGCTTTTGTTGCGTGCTATCCAGTCAGAGGAAAGACAATACATAATTACAATCGAGCCATTTAGTGTACTGATACATGATAAGGGAATAACGTTTAGTGCAAGGTGACAGCCGTTAAAGTCCGATCAAGGATACAAGATACAAGATACATTTATTCGTCACATGTGCCAGATGGCACAGTGAAATGAAATTCCCATACAGCCATACAATAAAAATAAAGAACACAACACACTATAGAATTTGACATAAAACATCCCCACACAGCAGAATCAAACTTTCCCACTGTGTGGAAAGGCACCAAAGTCAGTCTCTTCCTCTACTGTTCCTCATGGTCAGGGCGTCCCCAAGCCCTCCGCAGTTGCAGCTACGGGTGGCCCGTAGTCCAGGACCGCTCGCCGGGGTGATACAAGTCCGACATCGGGGCTGCGGGACGTCCTCAGCGGTGTGGACACCAGAGTCGGCCCCCTCCTACCGGAGTCGGCGGCTTCCAAAGTCCGCAGGCCGCGCCGGGTGGAGACTGCTGCTGGTGGCCTTCTGCAAGGCGCCCCGGGCCTCCGCGATGACGGTCAGTGCCGCCCGCGTTGGAAGCTTTCCGCACCAGAGCTCCACGGTGTTGGAGCAGTGGCCCAACGCCCCGGAGCTCCAAACGACGACCCAGGTAGGCATCGCCCGCTCCGCGGTGACTCCAGCGCTGCGCCGCCGCTGTAGCAGCCCTGGTCCAGTTCCCGGTCCCCGGCAGGAAAGGCCGCTCGGATCCAGCTGGTAGGCCGCGAGGTGGGGGCGAGGACGCGACTCGGTGAAATAGTCGCGTCCCCGCCAGGAAGAGACTGGGAGACTGTTTCCACCTTACCCTGCCCCCCTCCCCCACATAGAAATGTAAAAGTTTCCCCCTAAAACAGACTTTGGACTAACTAAAAATTTGAAAATAGATAGAAAAAAGATAGTCCGAGGGTCAACATTGAGGTAGATACTAGTTCTCTAGTTGTGGTAGGATGATTCAGTTGCCTGATAACAGCTGGGAAGAAACTGTTCCTGAATCTGGAGGTGTGCATTTTCAAATTATTCTAGGTGACGATGACCAGACTTAGCACAGACTGAGAATTGTGCATTGAAATGAATATGTAATTCACATTATGAATATCTAGCACCAAGTGGGCTGAATGTCTGGGGTATTCAGTATAGTGGTGCTATCAATAGGAAAGGCAACATTGCATTATTTTAACATCTGGGATGTGTATTGTTTTTCTTTAAATAGTAAGTTTGATCACTTTTTCAACCACAAATAATTAGCAATTTCACAAGAACTTTTAGCTGTTTCAGATGTTTCTGTAGCTCATCAACAAAATCTATTCAGAGCAGAACGCTTTTTGTACATTTTGCTGAGTTGGTAATGTCAAGCTACTAAGAAATATATTCAATCAATATATGTTTAATTCAACTTGTAGTGATAAATAGAAACTGGAAACAAAGGCAAGACTTTTCTCAAACAAAATGGATGTGGAACATGTGTCCCCGCCAGATATCAGGCCACTGATGATCAATTGTAAGGTGAGCATTTCTCAATGACCAAAATCTACTACAATGGTATGCAGTTCTGGTGCAAGACCTAAAATCAACTGCTGGAGGAACTCTGCAAGTCAGGCAGCATCTGGGGATGGAAATGGACAGACGACGTTTTGGGTGAGATCCTTCTTTGGATTTCTTCAGAAATGTTCTGACTCTTCGTCTTCTGTCACTTCTCCATTCTCCTCCACAGATGGTGCCTGACCCGCTGAGTTACTCCAGCAGTTTGCTCTCTTCAAGTGGTTCCTTCAACAGTGAGTGTTTTGCTCCAGATGTTGGCTCTGCGGTCTCTTGTGCCTCTTTTTCCAAGAGTTTTAGTAAAACATCTGGATTAGGACATGGAGCACTTAGGAATTCGCACATCTGGTGGAAATAAGGTTCAAGTTATCTGAAGCATCTATTTAACACTAGAATAATTGCAACTGCATTTTTTTGTGAGTGCCTCATGCAGAGAGACAAGGATGCCAACTGAAGAGAGCATCTACAGATTGTGCTCCCATGATTTCAACAGAGCCATTTTGGGGGTCGTACAGCATACAGTATGAACACAGTCTCATGTGTTTACATCGTGCACAGCTAGTTCAACATGTATAATGGTAACTGGGTGTAAAGTTGTCACTCCATATTACAAACAAATTCTGTAGCATGCCACCTACAGTGTAGAGGGTATAATTATAGGGTGACAAATTCACTTGGTGGTTGCCATAGGAATTAGCAAAGAGAATATTTTAAAAAAGGACAGAAATATCTGCATGACCTGACTCACTGACCTTGTTTATGAAGGAACAACAGATGCTGATTTAAACTGTAGACACAAAAAGCTGGAGTAACTCAGCGGGACAGGCAGCATCTCTGGAGAGAAGGAATGGGTGACCTTTCGGGTCGAGACCCTTCTTCAGATTGGTTAGGGTTAAGGAAAACGAGAGATATAGATGATGATGTAGATAGATAAATACAATGAATGGAAGATATTTCAGAAAGATATGAAAGCATGTCTTTCATCCATTGTTCTTTATGTCTCTACATCATCGTCTATATCTCTTGTTTCCTTTATCCTTAAACAATCTGAAAAATAATCTCGACCCAAAATGTCACCCATTCCTTCTCTCCAGAGATGCTGCCTGTCCCGCTGAGTTACTCCAGCTTTTTGTGTCCATCTTCATTTTCCTTGTTTCTCTAATTTTGCCTCACCTCAAGATTTGGTTTTAACTCTGAGACTCCATAGGAAATTGATGTTTATTTATTCATAATCCATAATCTGATATAGACAAATGACATATTGCTTATACCCGTAGGGGCAATAACTCAAAATTATTTTCATGATAGTAAGTGATTTCAAATTGATAAATTTGACCCTTAAGTGAAATGTATTGTTTATTTCTTGTGCTGATGTAGAGAATCAATTGACCTTTCAAATCGACAGACCCCTGCACATAAACTAATGTTATGAGTTTCATAACGATTTAGTTTTGATATTTGGGTTGCAAATTGTCTATTCTGGCCAACTTTTGTCCACAGCCTGTTTACATGTGAAACCGTTCTACACATGTCCATGTTGAGAATCTCCTTTGCCTGGTTAGTGTTCTATACATTCTAACTCAGTGATTCAATGCAGCTTTTGCCCTTCTCCATATTGCAAAGTGTTCTGCGAGGCACTGAAGATATGATAAGATTCTCAATTAATGCAAGTGGGTGGCTTAGTGGTAGAATTGCTGCCTTACAGGGCTTACAGCAGCAGAGACCCGGGTGTGATCCTGACTACACGTGCTGTCTGTACGGAGTTTTTACGTTCTCCCCATGACCGTGTGCGTTTTCTCCGAGATCTTCGGTTTCCTCCCACACTCCAAAAACGTACAAGTTTGTAGGTTAATTGGCTGGTGTAATTGTAAATTGGCCCTAGTGCGTGTCGGGTAGTGTTAATGTGTGGGGATCGCTGGTCGGTGCAGACTCGGTGGGCTGAAGGGCCTGTTTCCGCACTGTATCTCTAAACCATTGATCTTTTAAATAACACAGCAGAAATGTACACACTAAACTTCCCATTATAAATTAAATTATATGACACTTGGAAAGGATCTAAATTTGAAGATCATGCAACATATCCTGTCCATCAAATAGGCCATATACTTCCATCCTAACTACAGGTAGACACAAAAAGCTGGAGCAACTCAGCGGAACAGGCAGCATCTCTGGAGAGAAGGAATTTGTGACGTTTCGGATCCTGACTACATCTCTATCTTACGTTTACGCTTGCTGAAACTCTCATCCAAGTTCTTACCACTTTGATTCCCCAAGCTCTCTCTCAGTTACCTCATACTTTCCATCCCTCTGTTTTCTTTTATTGCTCCATCAAAGCGTCTACCTGTCCTCAAGGTACTGAGTAAAATTTACTTCAGGAAAACCTATCTACTGCCAAGCACATTTCTGTAAATTCCTTCAGCTTTCTTCAGTGAAATTCCTTCAGTGTCCTCGGTCCACTATTCATGCCTAATATTATGTTTTCCTTTTACTCTGTCGCTGGTGGCAGAGACTTCAATCAATTTAAATCCGTTTTAACTCCATCATTAAAATCTCTGTTCTAATCATAACATTGGCACTACTCAGTTCAATACTGAATCTTCAAAGTATTATGTAAATGGTGTTTAAAAATTGAATGATAAAACTCCTTAAAGGTCTATTTTCCCAGAAGTGAGTTTACATTATCTAAAAATCTGACAGTATTATGTATTGTTTTCATTTTAGGTTAATATTGCACAAAAAATAACAATTCATGTCAGATTATAAAGAAATGATCAAATAATACACTAGGATTACCTTGAACAATGGGAAATGGAGGATGCTATGATCTTTAGTGGATTCATCGTGGTATCTATTTTGATTATGCAAACTTCACTGGAAACTAGATTTTTGATGTGTGCCTTGGAACAGTCAGATCAGCTGTCTGACATCTACCTATTCTTGTGCTTCCACTGGTCATTTAAAAAAAATGGTTGTGAAGTGAACAAAAATAGTGACCTGAATACTTATTCTATTTTCAATCCCGTGCTTTACTTTTGTTGTCCCCTTTTTGTACCTGAGTATCTCCTGATGAATTTAAAGACTGGAGTATCTAAAGGCTGGAGTTTATTAATAATGTCAATTCCTCCTCATCCCACAGACACTACGGGTCCAGTGTAACGTATACTATAAACTATCGTTTCATTTCTTTTTGCTGATAATACTCCATATTGGTTATAGACTTAATTTTCACTGGGTTTTAACATTCATTTTCAATTGCCTATTACCGAGAGATGCAGAGTGTTTCTGCAGTCTGTTGCTTTTTAATCTAGCCATTCCAATTATTTTACTTCTGAGTATCCTGATGAATTAGGCTAAGCAGGCAAGATGGGAAAGCGTAACATGATTTCAACCTCACTATTTAAAGGGATGCTGGTTTCGGCCCAAAACGTTGCCTATTTTCTTCGCTCCATAGATGCTGCTGCACCCGCTGAGTTTCTCCAGCATTTTTGTGTACCTGCAAACATAACATTGTTAGCACATTGCACTAAGCTTTCCACTGCGCATGTCCTGTCACGCAGGGAGATTTGCTATAACGTGATCTGTTCAGAGCTGTGGTTAAGAATTAATGAATAGATTCACATAAAAATCTGCCGAGTCCTACAATTGTGGAATACAAACCTAATTCTACATTGCAATTGTGTTTACCAAGCTCAATTTAAATACAAGTCTTGCTTAGTTAACCAGACATCAGGTAATTTCTGAGTCAGCCATGATGTCGAGATCTTCTTGCGTCACCTCTACCTCCGGCACCATCTCTGGCAATAACCTTCAAGTCATCGGTTCCCATTTACTCATCTTTACCATGGATGTCCAGTCCCATTCCACCTCCATCCCCCACCAGTAGAGCCTCAGGGCCCTCCAGTTCTTCTTTAAATAGAGACCAAAGCAGTTCCCCTCAACTCACACTCTCCTCCCCTGTCAGAACCTGTCCTCACCCGCAGCAACTTCTCTTTTGACTCTCACTTTTTTCAAGTCAAAGGTGTAGCCATGGGCACTCAGTTACTCTTGCCTACATGTTGGTTACATTGAACAGATGTCCCAAACACATACTGGCACCAACCCCCTACTCTTTCTCCACGACATTGATGACTGTGTTGGAGCTGCCTCCTGCACTCACACAGAACTCGTTCATTTCATCAATTTTACTACTAACTTCCACCCTCATTCTCTCTGTCCCCATCGCAGGGACTGACTATTGACTGACATCTACTGCAAACTCATTGACTCCCACAGTTAACTTGACTACATCTCCCCCCCCCCCCCCCCCCCCCCCCCCCAGCTCTTGTATATATCCCTCACCCATGTCTCCTCTGCATCCTGCAGTTCTGCTCTTGCTTCTCCGCCACCAGACGGAACAAGGATAGACTTCCCCTGGTCCTCGCATTTCACCCCACCAGCCTCCGCATCCAACACTTCATTCTCAGACATTTCCATCACCTCTAACATGATTCCACCATCAACCCTCCCTCTGAAATTCCTTGGTTCACTGGTCCCTTTCCACCCTATTTTCCCCCTCCCCAGGTACTTTCCCCTGCAACCACTGGAGAGGTAACACCTGTCCTTATACCTCCTCTCTCACCTCTATCCAGGTACCCCAGCAGCCCTTCCCGGTGAGACAGGGGTTCACGTGAATCTCTTCAAACCTCGTCTAGTGCATCCGGTGCTGCAAGTGTGGCCTCCTTTATTTCAGCTAGATCAGGTGTAGACTAGGTGATCATATCACCAAACTCTTGTGCTCTGTCTGTCATAGCCAACTGGATCTTCTGATGGCTAACAACTTTAACTCTCCTTCCCATTCTCATACCAACCTTTCTGCCTTGGTCTCCTCCATTACTAAAGTGAGACTACAACCCAAACTGGAGGAACAGCACCTTATAAGTTGTTTGGGTAGCTTACAACCAAATATTGAAAGTTCCAATCTCCCCCCCCCCATGTGCACCTCCCCCATTTCCCCCACTATCTCCCATCGTCACAGTCACCCTGCCACTTTCCCAACTTTTGTACTTTCATCTCCCATCCCCAAATCCCTCTTTTCCCTTTTATTCCTATTCTTTCCCCTCCCCCTTGTCTCCTTCGGCCTACATATTCCTCCTTCTTTATTCACATTTCACTCCTCCTCTTCGCTCCTTATCTGACATCCTTTGTCTCCTTTTCACCTCTAGCCTTTATCACTTTCTCCATCCATCTGCTAATCAAATGCTCCCTCTCATCTGTATTCGCCACCTGTCCCTTGCCTGGCTTTGTCCTGCCCCCATCGTTCTTTTCCAGCTTTCTCCCCCCCCCACTTCCATCAATCTGTAAAAGGGTCTCGAAACATCACCTGTCCAATTCCTCCAATGATGCTGCCAAACCTGCTGAGCTCCTCCAGTACTCTTCTGCTCAAGATTCCAACATCTGCAGTTCCTTGTGTCTCCATAAGATCTTTTATCCAAACCAAACTTGCAGCTAAATGCAAAGCAACATTCTTAACGATTGCTATTAAATAAATAAATAATCTGCTAGCATTTTTTTGATTAAAAATGTTGTGCCACTGAGCAGATGCTTTCAATAATTTTTAAGCTCTGCCTCAGTACAGCTGTTAAAAACTTATTTTTCTCAGGACAACATATGGTGTTCATGAAATAGAATATGGCTGTTTCTCTGAAAAGTGATTCTTAAAAACATTGCATTATTACTTTAATCTGTTAATTTTCCAGTTCCCGCAGTGGAAAATGGAGCAGGATATATGCAGCCAACAGATACTTTGCATTAGAAAGACGCAAAATGCTGGAGTAACTCAGCGGGTCAGGCAGCATCTCTAGAGCGAAGGATTGGCTGACATTTCGGGTCGAGACCCTTCTTCAGACCCTAGATATTTTGCATTGTTCCGGTTACCAACAGTTAAACCAGTGAATCATAAACGAGCAGAACCTTTTTTTTTTAATCAAAATATGATAAATTAGTAAGATAATTATTAATGCCTTTTAATTCTTTTAATTCATCTACTTGGATCATAAACAAAAATTGTAATCAAGGGAAAATGCAATGTAATTACAATTTATATATTTATTTGACATACTTATAAGCAAACATTGAGAGGAGTCTGTTTCTTTTTTCGTTTAACAAGCAATACACAGCCTTTGTTGGAAAATGCTTTAAAAATATTTTCAGGTAGCATTTTGCTTATGCAATATTTTACTGAAACCTTTGACCATGACAACATGTCAATACTGACAGAAGTTTTAACATTGTGAAGTGTGCCACTGATTTATCCCAGTGTCCAGTATATGATATTCGAAACCAATACGTGAAAAACATTACTTGGTAATTTGTTAGCATTGCTAATTGTAAAATCTGGTTACATTTTATTTAAGTGCACTCACTTTGTTGAATCAACATTGTAGCAGTCATGGGTCATATAGCAGGGGCCCACTGGTAGCAGTGAGGTAAATGAGGAAGAAATGTTAAACAAGCCACCAGGATAATTCATTTAAAAAAAAAAAAACTGCTGGAGGGACTCAGTGGGCAAATAGGTGGGAAACGGAAAGATGACATTTTAGGCTGGAATGGAAGACTTCTTCAGACTGATGAAGCAAAGGGAAGATAGTTGGTTAAAAGCGGTGAGGGGATAGGGTGGGCAAGAACTACTAAAATGATAGGTGGATCGAGGTGAGGAAGGGTTGATTGGCAGATGAATGAGGTGGGAGAGATAAAGGTAGATTTAGTAAACAAAGCTAGAGATGATACTGGTGATGGAGGTGATAACTTCTGCCACAGTATATTTTACATATACCTGAACAGCACTTTCGTTCAGCATCCCATGTAAAACAGACTAAAACTGTGCTTTGAGTGATGCATTGAGACTGTGAAGGCTTGAATGCAGGCTCTGGAGATCGAACAACAGGAGATCTTGTGAGGCACAAGCTAACACTTTTTTCATTCATTCTTGGAAAGGTAATTCACACTTTCCAAATTCTCATAATGTATCCAGTGCTTTTTTGAGATAATACCTCTAAAACATTAAAATCTAAATTTTCACATTTTTGATATTAGAAAAAAATTACTAAAGTTTAAAAATGAAAATAATTGTTGCCTTAAGCAGCGTATAAGATGGCAATCTGCCAAAGTCACCAATAGCAAAGAATGTTATGCGTACCAGCATATTTTAGTCTTGAGAAAAGCACTGCATTTATCGATGTAGACGTATGTTTTGTGACCAATAATTTACTTGTCAACCTGGTATTTAACTGTCTACACTGTGACTTACAGCTAGGCTTGGGTGTGTGCATGTCGATGAATGTTGTTGAGCTTCAGTTATTGGCTCGGGGTGGGAGATTGCAACTTTCATGTGGTCCACCCTGTTTCGACAAATGCAATCAACCCGGCGTGCACAATCAAATAAGATCAAATAGAACAAGTTGTCCGACAACTTTAGGCTGTGCTTTGTTTGGTATCTTACTTAATTTTCAACTGAATACTTTGCCTGATAGAAAAATGGCCAATTCAGAAGAAGATGGTGTACGCATTAAGGGATCATTTTCAAAACCAACAAGCTGTAACCAAGAGTGTAGGCATGAATCTTACACTACCTCAGGCTGGATGCACAATTCACCTGTACTGCACACCTTGTCACAATACTACTGACAACACATCTTCTTAAGGTACCTGATAAGGTACAAGGACAGTATCTCATTTTAATTCTCCACACATTAATATAAATCTTATCTTGTGACAAATGAGGATTTCCCCAGTGCATTGTTATATTCACACAGGTTAGTTTCTTCCGAGACAGAAGGTTCTGAGTTCAAGACCATAATAATCCAAAATGACATAACATGCCTTATTTTATTTTTTGTATGATCTTGCAATGGTGGGTAGATTGGCACAGACAAAGAAGCTTCATTTTACCTGTCCTTTAACTACAGAGATATGCTCTCTGATTTCGCCCATTGCCCTCTCCCACCCTCTGCTACCTAAATGAACTTGTTTGGAGGGACCATCATGAGGAAGAGGAATGAACAATGAACAATGGAGGACCTGGCATGGGGGTACTGCCTGGAGGGGTGGAGGGGGGCCAATGGAGGAGACAGCGGGGGTACTTTGTAACTTTGTAACTTTGTCAGTGGTGTATGTAGTGACTAATCACATACCTTGGGTATAGAAGCAAAGAATTTCACTGTGCCTTGTCACATTTGACAATAAAGTATTCTTAGTTTTGATGAAGGATTGGGTACCTGGAAGATGAACAGTTTCTCTTTCCACAGATACTGCCTAAGTATTTCCATCATTTTCTGTTTTGGCCCCAATCAGCCTCTCCATTGCACGTAAATTAGCAAGTGGCAGAATTTGAAACACAATCAAGTATTTATCAGCCTCTCCAGCATTATAATAGTGGGCAAATTTTGAAACTATTTAATTCACGGTTAAGTGCTTTGGGATATCCCAAATAGGATACCAAAGTCATTGTTCAAAGATGAGCCCGTTTCCATAAATACCCTTCACCCCTTTCCATCCAAACCACCCCATCCCCAGCAGTTGATAGATAGATTCTTGATTAGCATGGCTGTCAGAGGTCAGAATGGAAGAGATTTGATGGGCCGAATTGCCTAATTCTGCTCCTATCACATGATATTCACAGTTATATTATCACTATGGCCTATTTTCTATGTTTCTACATTCTGGATGATCAGCCATGATCATATTGAATGGTGGTGCTGGCTCAAAGGGCCGAAAGGCCTACTCCTGCACATATTTTTTATATTGTTTGCTATGTTTTCTACCAAACATACTTTCCCGGACAGTTTTCCCCACCTGCAGCTCCTTGTACCACCTTTATTCTGTGGAATTTCCTTTCCAGCAGTCTGTGAATACCTTTGAATTAGTACCCACAAAACAGAAATGCTGTCATTAATTTATTTGACACGGAGCTATTTTAATTAAAGACCATCCAATCCAACCCAGAAATGTCAACTGCATTTCTCTCTCCTCTTGCACCACCTGTCCTGTTGAGTAGTCCTGCCATTTTTCTTTTTACGTTTAAGATTTCCAGCACCCATCGTGTTTCGGTTTTGTGAATCAGAAAATAGTGGAAACATTCAGCGGGTAAAGCAGTTTCTGTGGGGAGAAAACTAGAGGTGTGGCTCACGTCGAAAACTCCAGGAACTCCATACGAGGTCTTTAATTTGAAACGTTAACTATTCCGCTTTCCACGTTAGCTGTCTGACCTGCAGTGTTTTTTTTAAATTATATATATTTTTTTGTTTTTAAATGTGCATTCTCTCCAGAAACTGCAGAGGTTTTGCTGTGTTTTCTATCATTAGGCTACCCGGGGTGGCACAGGCGAGAGGAGGAGGAGGAGGAGGAGTCCTGGTGCAAAGAATCCCTCTGCCACTGTTGCAGGAGCTACAGTCGGTTTAACGCTGGCATACGGGGAGAGGGGCGGGTGAAGCTTCCCTTTCGCCAGCTCACCTGAGGCAGTAGAGGAAGGAGAAATAGAGAGGCTCAGTGGTGGCGCTGGAGGAAGCAACAGCAACAGCAGCAGCGAGGATGCGGCAGCGCTCGCAGTAGAGGAGGAGGAGGCGGCGAAGATTTGCAGTCGCGGAGGTTGGCTCCTGCCGCTGATTGGCATCGCTGACCAACAACAACCGGCCCCGGAATATTTCCTTGCACGAAAAGGCAAGGGGAAGCGCCCCCGGTTTATGTGTTGAAATGGTGCATCTTATGCAGGATCCTCGGATTAAACATTAACATTTGAGAGATCGCAGCCCGCAGTCACGGTGTGGGGGCGACTGCAGCGAGGGTTGTATCAGGAGGCGGCTGCAGGGAGTGGGGAATCCTCCATCTCTCCGGGCTGCCCGGGATGACTGGACTTCCCTGGACCTCTCCCTCACTGTGAGTAACTATCGCTGACTCTCATTCCCACAGTGTGTGTGTGTGTTTACGTGTCTTTCAAGCGCCTGGGCAAATAGGGCTGGCTTGGAAAGGGGCATCTTGGTCGGTATGGACGGGTTGGGCCGAAGGGCCTGTTTCCCGTGCTGTGTGACTCGCTGTTTACACCAGGTCACCTCTCGCTGGGAGGGGTGGGGGGGACCCAACCCAACCCAACCCTCAGGCCTGGTACTGGCTATAGGAAAGTGCTGGACAAGGTCCCAGCGTTAACCGGGTCCCATCGTTAGACCCGGGTCCCACGTTAACCGGGTCCCAGCTCTAGACCCGGGTCCCAGCGTTAACCGGGTCCAGGTGAGAGACGCGGTCGCCTCTGGCCTCCCGCAGGCACAACGCCTTGCAGCTGTGTTGGGCGAACACCGAGTCGTCGCCGACTCTTGCACCCGTGTGTCAGTCATGTTGCCGGGTCTGAGGCGGGACCGTCAGGGCTGGCAGCTTCCCCAGCTCATTCATGTCCCTGGCCACTGACTGACACGGGATTACTTGTACACACCCGACATATACAAATCCACACCGGCCAATCAATCCCTCCTCCGGAGCTCTCTCATCCCCCAGTGATTTTAGGCGCCAGATCTCAAACAATATTTATATTTTCCTCTTCTCTTTATGACCGCCCGTCCCCTGTTGAAAGCCGGAGTTAACCTGCAGACTGGGCGGGCGGGCGATGCGGTGAGCGGCCTCACCCCGGGGGAGCTGCTATCCCGGTGTGGGACTGGGTGTTGAAGCGACGCGATGGGACACTCGGGGACCGACCCCGCAGCCACATCGCGCCTCCCGGCTGTACTTGCCCGGACCGCCGCGCTGTGTGTGGCTTGTGGCCGCCGCTGGGCAGAAGCAGCAGCCTGCAGAGCCTGCAACCGGTCGGGAGTGGTGGCGGGGATGGATAAACATAGAGAGTATCTTTGGGATGGCTGGGCTCGCTTGGTAGTTCTCCTCCCACCCCACCACCCCCCGTTGGAAACCTCCCGTTCAGAATCTGAACAACAAAATCCTGTCTGGGTTGCATTTCCAGCTGTTTCATCCACTGCATTGTCGGGGTTGTTGTATTTAGAGGCTCTCTCGCATTAACTTGGACCTGGGAGGTCCAAATTCCTATGGTGTGAAGGTCTCGGGTCATCTGGCAATTGCATAATCTGTAGTTTTAAAACTCTTCACTTGTGCAGGGTATTCTATTAAAACTGGGCAATGGTCACCGTGGAATATTCCAATGGTTAGTATGTCATAAAGAAAGGAAGATGATTTTGGTTGTTGGGAGGTCAACTGTCCTGCCGCTGCAGCAGTTGTCCAAGACGGTCCTCTCGCCCAGTCATCTTCAGGTGCTTGATCAATAATAACCTTCTTTGCAAGGTGCCAGAAATAGGAAATTTTGCTGGTGATTAGATTATGTTCAATTTCATTCATGACTCATCAGAAAGTCCGCACTTAAATGCAATGGGGCCCAGACAGCATTTAGTGGCAAGTTAATGCTTGTGCCACAAAATAGGTAAATGATGGGTTCAGCAAGAGAGGGTCTGACCACCTTCTCTTGACATTCAATGGCATCGCACCATTAATGTTGTGGGAGTAACCCGACACTCAGCTAAACCAGCCACATAGACCAGCCATTCAGACCAGTTGGTCTGGAAGTTGGGACCATCTTTGGTAGGGACACTTGAGATTCAGGGTGACCTGGAAAATTGGTGGCACAAGTGGCTTGGTTGTAAGAGGCAGAGGGTGATAGTGGAGGGTTGTTTTTCAAGTTGGGGGGCTGTGACTTTGTGTGGCAAAGGCTGCTGTAGTCTCTGTAGTTTGTCATATAAATGACTTGGATGCGAATGTACGTGGCAAAGGAAAAAGAACACAGTTCATGCCCTTTGACCCACAGCATCTGTGCCAAACACGATGCCAAGACCATTCCTTATCTATGCGCACATAATCCATATCCCATCCATTCCTTGCATATCCATATGCCAATCCTAAAATCTCCCAAATGCCACTACTATCTCTGCCTCAACCACCCCCCCCCCCGACCCCCCGACCAGTGGATTCTGGGCATTTACATCTCTCTATGTAAAAAAAGTTACCCCGCACATCACCTTTAAACTTCGCCCCTCTCACCTTAAAGCTAGGCCCTCTAATATATGATTGTTCCATCCTGGGAAAAAGGTTCTGACTGTCTACCCTATTCATGCCTCTCATCATTTTATATACTTCTATCACACCTCCTCACAATCTCTGGTGTTCCAGAGAAAATAATCCCAGTCTGTCCGACTTCCCGCTGTTGCTAATACCTCAGAATCCAGGCATGATTCTAGTGAACCTTCTCTGCTCCTTTCCCAAAGTATCCACAACCTTCCTGTAATGTAATGACCAGGGCCTCATGGGATACTCCAAATATGGCCTAACTAAAGTCCTATAAAGCTGTTTCATGACTTCCTGACTCTTATACTTAAAGCCCCAACCTGTGAAAGCAAGCATATCATATGCCTTCTTTACGACTCTATCTACTTGTGTTGCCACTTTCAGGGAGATATGGACTTGGACCTCAAAATCAATTGTACATCAAAGCTGTTAATCATCATGCCATTAATTGTATCTTTTTTGCCCCTTACATTTGACCTTCTAAAATGCAACACCTCACACTTACTTAGATTAAACTCCATCTGCCAATTCTCTGCCCAATTCTATTGCTGATCTTTATCCTGCTCTTGTCAACCTTCCTCACATTCCTCGCCCACAGCAATCTCAGTGTCATCTGCAAACTTACTAAGCAACCCATCTACTTTTACATCCAAGTCATTCAATTCTATATGACAGACAGCAGAGATCCATGGGGAACTCCACTGGTCACAGAATTCCAACCTGGATGTTGTACTACCATCACAACCCCCTGCCTTCTAACTTCATAGTGCTTGGTCTGAAGAAGGGTCTCAACCCAAAATGTCACCATTCCTTCTATCCAGAGATGCTGCCTGTCCCGCTGAGTTACTCAAGCATTTTGTGTCTCTCTTCTGATTTCATACAACCAAATCACCGTTAAACTTGTGCATTTTAATCTTTTGGAGTAGTTTGCCAAATGCCGTGCAAAAAATCCATGCAGACAACATCATCAATCACCTTCGGCATCTCCTCAAAAAACTTGATCAAGTTAGTAAGACACAACCTGCACTGTACAAAGCCATGCTGATTGTCCCTAAGTAATCCATTCTCTTCCAAAAGAGTGCAAATCCTACCTCGAAGAATACTCTTCAAGAATTTCACAGATGTGAGGCTTACCAGTCTATAATTCCCTGGATTCTCTCTACTTCTTAAATAAAGGACCAACATTAGCTACTCTCCAGTCCTCTGGAATCTCGCCTGTGGCTGGAGAAGACACAAAGATCTTTGCCAAGGCTCCCGTAATCTTCTCTCTTGCCTTTCTTAATAATCTGGGATTGATCTCATCAGAGTCTGGGGATTTATCCACCATAATGCTCTTGGAGAGCCCCAATACTTCCTCCTCCTTAACCTCAAACTGCCTTTGTATATTAGTATGTTGGCCTTTATAACAAGAGGAATCGAATATAGGAGCAAATAGGTCCTCCTGCAGTTGTACAGAGCCCTAGTGAGACCACACCTGGAGTATTGTGTACAGTTTTTGTCCCCTAATTTGAGGAAGGACATTCTTGCTATTGAGGGAGTGCAGCATAGGTTTACAAGGTTAATTCCCGGGATGGCGGGACTGTCATATGCTGAGAGAATGGAGCAGCTGGGCTTGTACACTCTGGAGTTTAGAAGGATGAGAGAGGCATCTCATTGAAACATATAAGATTGTTAAGGGTTTGGACACGCTAGATGCCGGAAACATGTTCCCGATGTTGGGGGAGTCCAGAACCAGGGCCCACAGTTAAAGAATAAGGAGCAAGCCATTTAGAAAGCAGACGAGGAAACACTCTTTCTCACAGATGTGGTGAGTCTGTGGAATTCCCTGCCTTAGAGGGCAGTGGAGGCCGGTTCTCTGGATGCTTTCTAGAGAGAGCTTGATAGGGCTCTTAAAAATAGCGGTCAGGGGATATGGGGAGAAGGCAGGAATGGGGTACTGATTGGGGATGATCAGCCATGATCACATTGAATGGCTGTGCTGGCTCGAAGGGCCGAATGGCCTACTCCTGCACCTATTGTCTATTGTCTATAATCTCCACACTTTTTCTTGGTGAAAACAGATGCATGAATAATAAATTTGCAAAGGACAACAAAACTGGTGGTGTAATGGACAGCCAAGAAAGTTGTCTCGGGTTGCAACAGGATACAAATCAACTGGGACAGTGGGCAGATGGAATATATCTCAGACAAGTGTGAAATGATGCCATTTTGGACGTTAAACCAGGACAGGCCACGCACAGTGAATGGCAAAGCACTGGGGGCTGTTGTGGATTCAGGATTGGGTTGAATTTAAATTTAATCCCAAGTATAATTTCTATGGCGATGGTTCCCTTTAAAGGGATTGTGGTGCTGAAACTGAATGAATCAGTGCTATCTATATATTTTTTAATTCATTAAAGGGATGAAGTCGGCTTTGCAATCCGAGCCATGCCAATGAATGCATTTCATTGCCCATTCCTAATTGCTCTTGAGAAGGTTGTGATGAGTTGCCTTCTTGAACCACTGCAGTCCTTGAAGTATAAGTATACCCTCAATACTGTTGTGGTGGGAATTCCAATGGTTGAATGCTACTTTATTGTCAAGTACCTAAGTACAGTGAAACTTCTTTTTTGCAGACAATTCAGTAAAAAAATGTATGCATAAGCACAATAATTTTTAAGTACAAGAGTGTAAGAATAGCAGAATACACTGAGGCAGCACCCAATACTTGCCACATTTCTGGCACCATTTTGCATCCTTCAGATTTCAAAGATACCTGTATTAAAAATGTAGTCTCAACTTGGCCTTAAAGAGCTGTTGTCCTGGTGGTGGCATTGGGTTGGAGTTGCAGGCCTGGCAACGCTGTCAATGTCCTCCATATGCTTCTCCACTGGTGCAGGCCATGTCTGATCCATGCACTTGGAACAATGCTCAATCCAGTCGAACCCCAGGCTGCTGCAAGGCTTCCTGCGGCCCAGTACACTGAAGCATCTACCTGGACATGTGTGTAAGAAGGAACTGGCGATGCTGGTTTAAACCGAAGATAGACACAAAAAGCTGGTGTAACTCAGCGGGACAGGCAGCATCTCTGGAGAGAAGGAATGGGTGACGTTTTGGGTCGAGATGCTTCTTCAGCTTTTTATGTATCTGCCTGGACATGTTGACAGGTGAACTTGCCATCCCTTGCCTCACATGGCCACCGCTGCAAAACCTAACGGTGACACTCACTTATTTGAGGGCTAAAGAACCCTTTAAGAAGGGTTAGTGCTGAATAATTATTTCCAAACTGAAATCTCATTTGTTTTATGTAGAAACCCAGGAGTGAGGTTGAAAAGTTTGTTCAGTTTATTATGCATGCAAAAGTTGGCACATGCTGGTATTATTATCGAGAAAACTGTACTGCAGTCACACCCATTATCTGATGCATGCAAGTAAACCTCATGCAGCCAAGTGTTTCTTGGAACGTATTAGCTTGTGTGCTATTGTTAACCCAATTTTCCATTAGTTCTGAGTCAAAAGTCAATTGTTATATGTCCCAGATAGAAAAATGAAATTCTTACTTGCAGCAGCACGACAGAATATGTACTTATAACAAATAATATAACAAAAACTCAGAAAAAAAATAACAAACAATAACAGTGCAATAATAAAAAAATAGTCTGTTGTAGTTCATAGCTTATGAGATTGTAGTGTTTAATAGCCTGATGGCTGTAGGGAAGAAGCTGTTCCTGAACATGGACATTCTCGGGCTCCTGTACCTTCTTCCTGATGGCAGTGGTGAGATGAGTGTGTGGCCAGGATGATGTGGGACTTTGATGATGTTGGCTGCCTTTTTGAGGCAGCAACTACGATAGATCCCTTCGACGGTGGGGAGGTCAGAGCCGGTGATGGCCTGGGCAGTGTTTACAACTTTTTGCGATAATATGCGATAAGCCTGAAGAAGTGTCACCTATTCCTTTTCTCCAGAGATGCTGCCTGACCTGCTAAGTTACTCCAGCATTTTGTGTCTGTCTTCATTTGTGATAAGTGCTAGATTCATCCTTCACTCTGCTTGGGGTAAGATAATCTCAATTGATGCACCAATATTAGTGTAACAACTTGTTCCAATCTACACTTGGTTCAGTCTGTGAAAAGTGGCAATCTTTTTCCTGCTTAGTGGTTTGGGATCCTCGCAGGAAAATGTGTTTATCGTTTTAAATGGTTATGGTCCCCCATTGTGGTTCAGTACCCAGCCTGTTTATTGACTTCTGTGAATAATCAAAGAGAGTCTGGTAATCTAAAAAACATTCTCAAGTCAAACTGAGTGCCTTCATGAAGGGAATGAAGATGAAACGATAAGTAGAGTCAACGGATTGAGACCAAAAAAGAAAATAATTTGACCTGTTGGGGATGTTGACAGAAATTGCTCTGATTTGTATCTGTTAGACAGAGGAACAATTCTAATATAGAGGTGATCCCTGCATTATGGTTGTGCTGGTGGATTCTATAATCCCAATGGCCATAACACATGGGTCACCTGCACACAAAAAAACCCTCCCGAAATCCCATGGAATTAATTATGCAGTGTTTGAAAACCACAAAATGTCATTGCAGAATTTATTGCTGGCATTTTTATTAATTTACTGACACATTTCAAATTAATTGTTTTTGTATGTCAATAATGGGCCTAGACATTGATGTCTTGTTTTAATAATTAGTGACCTTTACTTGATACATTAGTTGACCATTCATTTCATTGGCAAGCAGTATTCAGTATAGACCCAGATGTTGGCTAGCTTCCCTTTATTATTAATTGAAGAGTAAGTATTTGGACACGTTCATCATAAGTCGGTATGTTCATCAGTAATTTATTGTGCTGAACAAAAAGGGTTATTGAGATTCCATCATCTTTATAAATGCTGCCTTTGTCTCAACAATGTTTATGTTTTTGCTCTTGCAACTATTAATGCTGAAGATTCTAATGTGGGTTTTCTGGGTAAGATTTGGCCTGAAGTCTAGATATTTTGGGGTGGCACGGTGGCGCAGCGGTAGAGTAGCTGCCTCACAGCGCCAGAGACTTGGGTTTGATCCTGACTGCGGGTGCCGTCTGTATAGAGTTTGAACGTTCTCCCTGTGACTGCATGAGTTTTCTCCGGGCTTCGTTTTCCTTCCACATTCCAAAGACGTGTAGGTTTGTAGGTTAATTATGTTCCGTTAAAAATTGTCCCTAGTGTGTAGGATAGAACTAGTGTGTAGGTGATTGCTAGTCAGACGGACTCGATGGGCCGAAGGGCGTGTTTCCACGCTGTATCTCTAAACTAAACTATTTTCTCTTCTGTAAAGCTGTTTATAAAATATAGTTAATATATTGAATTGTCATTTTTAGTTAAAGATAATTGCCACATGAACCCAAATGCTGCATTCTCCTCAACTTTGGCGGCCCCAAAAATGTTTAGTCAGAAATGGAAATAGAAGTGGAAAGTGATTTTACCTAACATGATATGATAGGTGATCATAAAGGGAAAACTCAGAAAACTATTCAAGTACGACTCCAGGTCTGAGCAACTAGACAAATTCAACACAAAATGTCTTGCAGAAACAGTATTTTAAGGTTTCAGATTTTGCACAAGCTCTGCTCCATAAACTGCAATCTAAGAAGCAGGCATTATTTGAAAGAGAATGTTGACTGCTTACATCTTTTTGTGTTTCGTTAGTAAATTGTTCCGTCATGGCCAAGTTTTCAATCTGAGGCTAAAACAGCACTTTGCATGAAGTGCATCTGCCCAAGGCAGAAATATTTCGAGCCTCTTATTTGAAAAATTCACTGATGTTTATATTACCTGCGTTTCTGAACCTGCTTATGTGGCCAGAAGTGTTTTTTTTCCTAAACTGGATTTGAATGGGATCTGGCAGAACTGGGAATACAATGTGTAGGAAAGTACTGCTGGTTTAAATCGAAGGTAGACACAAAATGCTGGAGTAACTCAATGGGACAGGCAGCATATCTGGAGAGAAGGAATGGGGACTGTGATTAAGATGATTTTGACTTAAGGTTGCACTGAATAATTTGATTCCACTTAGGCAGGATTCATAAATGGCTGGTATCTGTATTTTGTGCATCATGACAGGTGATAAAGATGGAAAGATATGCATAGTTTTTTAGAATTGTACTACATTGTTAATTTTATTTGAACACTTATTTATTATTCTGTGTATATGCACTTGTGTGTTAAAATGTGTAAATCATTGTCATCAAATAACAATATTGAACTTAATGTGTTAAATTTGATTACATCCGGGGGTTGGGTCACTGATAATTGATGAATGCTTATTGTAAACGTATTTAATTTATAAGAAACCTTACAAGAAGGAAATAGATTACAAATTAAGGCAACCTTACGCCATTTAACCTTTTGTCGTCAAATATATTCTGCCTTCCATCATATCACAAACCTTCCTTTTTCCTACTTTGCCACTCTTCTCTGCATTCTAAAACTTACTTTATCTGTAACTGTCAATTTATGATGAAAGGATATTGGCAAGAATCAAAATCGACAATTTTCTGTGGTTATATATAGAATAAACAATTTACCACCCATCTTAACAAAATGTAGTCATTTTAAAGTGGAAAATACTACATTGAAATGTAGTTTAAAATCAATTTAAAAAAAATACGGTTGGTATATCCTTTTTTGCGAAGTTTTGTTTTACAATAGAGCGATTGTTTTTCTTTTTTTTTTCTTCTTTCTAGGGTCTAATTTCCTTTCTTTACTTCCTTCTCTAACTTCTACCCTAAGGGGCTTCCTTTTCCCAACACTTTCCTGCACCTCACGATTCTTGCTCACTTTCCTTACTTCTTTTATTTCTATCTTTTTTAAAGCTTGAAAAACGAAGTGGTACAACAAATGTATTAAGATATATGTGATGTGTATTATTGTAATTTACTGTACTTCTATAAAAAAAAAAATGTTTCCACATATTCTCCATTAAATGAAGCGCCTCGCTAATATTTCCAATTTGTAAAGCTGCCTAGAGCTCAATAATGTGAGTTGAGGACATGAAGGTTGGTAAACATGATGTTAAAATGATGGGTAAACCGTATCTTAATACAATACAATGCCCAATGTGGACTAGATGCAGGATAGGACCAAGCACAACAATTTTGGATGACTGGTTTGTGGAGATTAGAACAAGGGAGATGGACTTGGTGCCATGAATGATCAAGTCTAGAGCTACCAATGACATGCATGAGAGTTTCAGCAGTTGATCGGAGGTCTGGGCATGACTTGACTCATCTCTTGCTCCGTCTTAAACCACATTAAAACTACTGACGTACCTCTGAAGTGCAGTTACTTGGAAAGGGGGGAAACCTTTATATGAACAAAATACTGTTGGACTTGCTGACTTATCGTGAACTTGTCCAAATTCATTATTAAATTCATATTTAGATACGATATATACAGCACCCTAATTAATTGGAAGAGCTGAACGGATAGCTTCACACAACGTTTATACTAAGTGGAGGGAGAATACTGCAATCATTCTTAGCAATCAAAGAACCAAAATGGTGTTGTTTTCATATATTGGTGAGGGTGGAACATTAATTGAGGATGCCAGAATAAAAAATAATGTTTCTCAAGTGACTCATTCACAGTCAACTGGTAAATATTAAATGATAGATGAAAATACACAATCATTGGCCCTGTTCCTCCTGACCACCCACAACCTTCCAACTCCGTTATTGTTGGTTACAGAGTACTTGTACTTCTTTGTGGTGATTTGTCCATGATTGAAGCAAGGATTTATTCTGTCACAGTCATTTATTACGGCACGTTTGTGTGTTCTTGTGCACACAAAATGCTCTCTCTGGTTCTTGTGCAAAAAACAAACCAGCTCAAGCTTCCTGCTGTATCTCTTACTATGCTGGTGTAAAGTTCCGGATTTGGAAGTTAATATCTAACCTTTCCACCCTGTAGACAGACTACTGGGACTTGGATTTCTGCTAGTTTTTCTAAAAAAAAAAGGAACGAAGTGTATGTGTTTCTTATTTAAGAAAACACCTGCTCAGCAAAAATAAGTAAAGCGGAAATCTGAACGTCGATTTGCATGAAAGTGATCCATTAGCGGTAAGAAAAGTCTCGATGCATGAGCGCCAAGTCCAATATAATTATTGAATCTCATTTACCTTGGTGCACAGGGCACATTTTGTGGGAGAAAGTATCTGATTGCGCTATGAAAATTCAAATTTACTTCCCCAAGGTTGTCCAGATTTAGATTAAATGTGGCAATCCAGATTTTAAAGCCGACCATAGAGAATTGTTAATTTATGACACATGTAGCATTTTTCACAAAGCAGGCCGGTCAAATTACTTAAATCCATTACTTATCTATTTACTTTTCAAGATATGTAACTTTAGCTGCATAATGTGTGTTAGGGCAACCGTGTATGCTCATTTTACAATAAGCGAGAAGGCTCTGGATTGCAGATGAAAAGTAAAAGAGTCAAGTGTGTTGTTTTTTTGTGGTATGCACTGGATATGAACTGGAGCAAGGAAATTCTTATTTGCCACAGCTTTAGAGGCATGTGAAATGCATCAACAGCAACAAAGATTCAGGGACAGTTTCTTCCCAGCTGTTATCAGGCAACTGAACCATCCTACTGCAAGTGGAGAACAGTCCTGAACTACTATCTACCTCATTGTGCACCCTCAGACTATCTTTGATCACACTTTGGCTTACTGGCTTTACCTTGCACTACGCGTTATTCACTTATTGTGTATATGTACGCTGTGATTGGCTCGATTGTAATCATGTACTGTCTTTCCGCTGACTGGTTAGCACGCAACAAAAGCTTTTCACTGTACCTTGGTACATCTAGCAATAAACTAAACTAAAATCAGTATACAATTAATTATCATTTGATCTAAATAAACGAGACCACGATAGTCAAAGGACCCAAGTATGTAGAGAAACCACATCAATGGCTCGGTCGGGTTATGGCTGGTTAGGGTCTGGAGGATGCGGTGGTGTGGGTCTTTGATGACTTTAGCTGCAACTTGCAGCAGCACATCCTGCAGATTCCTTTTGATGGTGGGGCGGTCAGAATCCGTGATCCACCACTTTCTGCAGCCTCCATTCTTGAGCTGCTTCAAGGTTGGGGTGGTATTGTGGCAATTCATTTGTATCTAGATCTTATCTAGATGTTGAATTGGCGGCTTATGTGTTGACATCATCCGCATGCCCTTTGTCTGTATCTGGGGTGATTTGCCAGAGGAAGTTCTAGACACAGAGACATTATGTCTTTCAAAAGGTATTTGGTCAGATATGTGAGATGGAAAGGGTGTAGAGGGCCATGGGGCAAATTGAATTAGTCTAGTATGCCAACTTAGTTGACATGTTGGACTAATTCTATTTGCTCCATAGTCCTCTAAACGTAGTTGGCATGGACATGGCAGGCTGTAGGGCCTGTTTCCGTGCTGAATAACTGTAATTTTTATGACACCATTTTGTTATGGTGACTTCTGTGATCTCCTTTGAAGAGATCTGATGCTTTGAAATTCACCATTTACAAATTATCAAGGATTTATTATGTTGAAGAAGTCATATTAAAGAGGAAATTAGAATATGGGAAGAAAATGCAATACTATAGCAAAAAAATGAGCTGATGGAGGAGTACAGCGGGTGAAGCGGCTACAGGATTCCCACACGCACGTGGTGAACTGGGAAGGTGGCCAAGGAATGGTGGATGCAGTTTAACATCGATGGAGCTGGAGGCCTCCTCGGACTGACTTAGGGCCCCACCTCTTGGCATGGACTTAACATTGGAACCGATCCCTTGCCTGGGATCGCTCTAACGGTCTGGGAAAGCCTGGGGTCTTTACAATCACGAGCTTGCAGTCTCGGGAGAGGTTGAGTCGGGAAGCTCCGACAACGCAGAGGCTCAACCAGCCCCGACGCGGGGTCCGATCACCGGTGCCGGGGAGCTGATATCCCCCCCCGATGCAGGAGCTGATCGCCCCAATGCGGAGGGCCCCAAGCGCCGCCGGCTACGAGAGTCAAGATCGTCCCATCAACGCGAGGATCGAGGCTCCAGACCGCGGGAGAGCAAAGAAAGGAAGAAATCTGAACTTTTTTTCACCTTCCATCACAGTGAAGAATGCGGAGGAGTCACTGTGGTGGATGTTTATGTTGAAATGTATTTTGTGTGTTCCGTTCTCTTTGTATGACTGACTTGGCAAATGAAATTCCTTGTATGTTGTAAAACATACTTAGTGAATAAAGTATTATTGTGATTTTGAAATGTCCAAGGTGCTGCATTTTGGTAAGTTAACTAGGGCAGGATTGACACAGTTGAATGTAAGGCTCCAAAAAGTGTTGCAGACCAGGGACGCCCGGGGATGTACAAGAAATAACTTCCTGCAAGTGGTAACACAGGTAGACAAGTTGGTAAAGAAGGCATTTGGCATGTGTAGGAAGGAACTGCAGATGCTGGTTTACACTGAAGATAGACAAAGACATACTGGAGTAACTCAATGGGACAGGCAGCATCTCTAGAGAGAAGAATGGATGACGTTTTGGGGCGAGACCCTTCTTCAGACTGGCATGCTTGACAATCATTTGGCATGCTTGCCTTTATCAGTCGGGGCATTGAGTACAGGAGTTGGCACTCGACTTTGCAACTGTACAAGTCTGTATCTGAGACCACCTTTATTATTATGCACAGTTCTGGTCCCCAAGTATATGAAGGATGTCATTAAGTTGGAAATGGTGCAGAAAAGATTTGCAAGGATGTTACCAGGACTGGAGGCTTTTAAGAGTTACTAGACCAAGTGGGACCCGTTGCGGGGGGAGTCGGGGCATTGAGTCTGCGGTTGTCACTCACTTTAACCAACTGCCACACACACTGTATCTGGAGTGAGACCAGACACACACATTACACACAGTTCAACCCCAAGTATATGAAGGATGTCATTGTTGGAAATGGTGCAGAAAAGATTTGCAAGGATGTTACCAGGACTGGAGGATTTTAAGAGTTACTAGACCAAGTGGGACCCGTTGCGGGGGGAGGGGGTGATCTGCGGCGTCACTCACACACTAACCAACCCCCCCCACACACACACACACACTAACCAACCCCACACACACACCCATTGATATTATATTAATATTATTCATTCACTCCTTTTACCCCATCCCCTGCCCTATCCACTCACGTATAACCCCCAACTGCAGGTGCAGCTAGAGAGGGAGGGGGGTAGAGAGAGACACACATAGGCACAGAGAGGGACACAGATGCATAGAGGGGCACAGAGAGGGACACTGAGGCACAGAGAGGGGCACAGAGAGGGAGGGAGGGTGGCAGAGAGAGGGAGGGGGGGGGGGGGGGGCAGAGAGGGAGCATGACTGGGGTAGAGAGGGAGGGGATATACTGGATTCTAAGTTAACTGACGTGACCACAGGTGGTGCAACAGGTGACTGAAGGGCCAGGTTGGTGGGTAACCTGTGGTGATGCCTTCCTGCTGCTGCTTCTCCATGGCTTTTGTGTGCTCCTGATACATGGCCTTGAGGTTCTCAATGCCATCTCGAATCCTCCTCTCTAAGCAACCAAGAAAGCTTTTGACATAGAGGCACAAGTTTCCTCCCTGCTGTTATCAGGCAACAGAATCATCTTACCACAACCAGAGAGCAGTGCTGAACTACTATCTACCTCTTTGATGTCCCTCGGACTATCCTTGATCAGACTTTGCTGGCTTTACCTTGCACTAAACGTTATTCCTTTATGATGTATCTATACACTGGAAATGGATTGATTATAATCATGTATTGTCTTTCTGCTGACTGGTTAGCGCGCAGCAAAACAACTTTTCACTGTACCTCTGTACATTTGACCATAAACTAAATTCTCACATGAGTCTGCATCCAAATTTGGTGGTCTTTATGGAAGCTCAAAAAGATCGCTCTCACACAGTAAACTCCTTTCTCCCACCACAGGTGATTTGCGGCTGTTGAGTTCCTCCAGCAGTTTTATCTTTAGCTTTAAACACAAACGTGAATATTTTTACTTGCCTATCTGGCAATCTTCTCCTTTGACAAAGTTCTTAATCGAGTAGTTGTTTCGGGAGTCTGTTTTTGAGAGCCCAGTGGTTGACTGAGATAACTGGAAATTCACTGCAAGGGATGTTAGTTTGGGAGAAGACATTGATGTGTTTTATGGCAGCCCGGAGCTCCCTTCTTATATTCTCTTCTTCCCTGATGTGGATGATGAGATGGTGGATTTGTGACTGACTTCTTCATTGAACTCATCAAACAAATCCACCTCATTATCTCCATCAACAGAGGCACTCCCACATAAAGATCAAAGTCAATGCTCCAGAGAGCCAACTCTTTGAAATCCACCAACATCGTCCTCCAAGCTGCCCATAAAGAGTGGATGGTTTGCAGGCTGAGAGCTGATCTTCATTACTCCTTGTCTTTGTGGAGTCCTTGGAGCTTTCACTTGATCGTTAAGTGGCAGTGCCTCTATTGATGGGGATAACAGGGGGGATCTGTTTGATCTACTATTGTTGGTGCCGATCATGGTGTGGTTGATCTTTATCAATGAAGGTAAAATCATGCACGTGTCAGTGGGTCGAAGAATGGGGTGGTTTGTGGCTGGAGTGAAGGCACCGTGTGTGGCTGGACTTGGGTGAGAACGTGCTTTTTGATCTTCCATGACCACCATGTTTCCATGCAGATTCGGGTGAGTTGCTTCTCCATTGCATGGTTCCAGTGAGGTTGCATTCCCACCACTCCTGCTGCTGGCTCTGACATCTCGCTGCTTCCACTGCGTATGTGCTTTACTGCGCAAGTGCCTTGCTGCATTGCTGTAGTTCTGGCCAGGGCTAGGACTAATTTCCATGAGCATGTACCTTTTTTAAATTTTGGTTTACAATTTGGTTCGATAATAATTGAAATATTAACGTGCAGAAAGCCACCCCCCTCACCACCCTGTATCTGGTTACTGCCCTCCCATGGTAATGGGGAAAGGGAATGCCAGGAAGTTAGTGATCCCATGGAGTCCAGCAGCAGAGCTCAGATATGCAGCAGTTCCTACAGTCACACTGGTGGATCCAGATGTGCATCCTGTACCAAGTCAACGTTCAGCACAGGAGAACAGATGAGAGGCATTTAAATTTTAGTATTTTTAAAGAGTTTTTTAGAGACACAGCGCGGAAACAGGCCCTTCGGCCTACCGAGTCTGCACCGACCAGCGATCCCCATACATTAACTAACCTACACACACTAGGGACAATTTACACTTATACCAAGCCAATTAACCTGATTATTATATATAACAATGATTATTTTCATTGGTTTTGAATATGTCCCTGTTTTTAAATATTTTTCAATCTTTTTAATAGTTTAATATATTATTGATATTTATTCAATCCAAAACATTCACCAACTCTGCTGCGATTAAAAACCTCTTATTTCAGATAGCCAGCGTTTGCTGTTGTTTGATTTTTCTCGTCGTCTTTTTCTATCGGACAGTTGGTGACTTCTTTCCACCACATTAGCAGAGTGGGAGATGCATTTTTAAAAAAAAATTTGAGAAGGCTGTTGCACTTGACAGACTAAGGACATGGTTCAATAGCAAATCTCAGCTGCACGGTCTTAACCATGCACAGCTGTGTGTAGGTACAAATACACAATTGTGCCCATACCTGTGTGTAGGTACATCCCACACACACACACACAAGCTGTACACAGGCACACTCTCAGCACACAGTCAGGCTTTGCCCTCGCACTCATCGTCGGTGCTGTACATTCATTCCTTCCCTCTTATGGGACCCAACAACAATAACCCCATCCATCCCTCTTTATCCTCTTACCTCTTCTATCCCATCTAAAATCTCCCTCTCCACTATTTCATTACTCTCTGTGCTTTTCATCTCTCTTTCTCTCTCTCCTTTCTCTACTTTGCTCTCTCTCTCTCCTCTCCTTTCATTCTCTCTCTCTTCTCTCTCTCTCTCTCTCTCTCTCTCTCTCGCTCTCTCTCTCCCTCTCTCTCTCTCTCTCTCCCCCCTCTCTCTTCTCTTCTCCTCTCTTCCCTCTCTCCTCTCTCCCTCTCCCTCTCTGTCTCCCTCCCATTCGCTATCCCCCTCTCCCTTTCCCCTTCCCCTACTCCTTCCCTCTCTTCCTCCTCCCCTCCCCCCCCCTCCTCCCCCCCTCCCCCTTCCTTTTTTTTCCCCTTCCCCCTCTTATTCCCCCCTCCCCCCCTCCCCCCCCCCCCCCTCCCCCCCCCCCCCCCCCTTCCCCCCCCCCCCCCCCCCCCGCCTCCCCCCCCCCCCCCCCCCCCCCCCCCCCCCCCCCGCTTTAATGCAGCCTTAGTTTGCAAGTCACTGGAGAGGTCTCGTCGCTGTCCAATAAATGGAGTCATAATTTTAATCACTCTGTGGTCTATTCAGCAAATATGACGTTGATTTTAAAGAATACATATGCTTAATTAATTATGTATTTATCATTTTCCCAATATTGTTTTATGGAACATCAGATACTCATGATCAAATTCAGTTTCTCTCCAGCATAATATTGCAGCCTGTAGTGCTCTTGCAGTGAGGTATTGCTAACTTCTCATTGGGTTTATAATTTGCGTAATATTTAACATTACAGTTACAAATACTGATAAATCATTTGGTAAATTCTAGAGCAAGAGAACTGACATTCACTCTTAAATTCCAAAAGTTGCATTCAGTACTTTATTTAAATAAAATGGAAAGTAGTTGCGTGATCTGGGGTTGCCTGTGAACGTGTAGTTGTTCTTTGTTTCTTCTAAGTACACCCGGAGCAAACATTCCACAATCCATTCCCTGTGGAATAGTTTAGCAGACTGGAAGTAGGCATGAATTGGCATGCTGCCATTTCTGTTCCACTAGATACTCTGGAAGTTGATGCAATTTCCTGTTGACATTCTTTAAATGTGCGATATGTTCCCAACTCTAAAGTCAGTGGAGGGATTCTGTTGTCAGATCAAGATCTGTGCTTAAGTGGGTAAGTGCAAGAAAAACTCAGGGAAATGAAGTTGATGAGCAATGGGATATCACAATTTAACTTGTTTTGTAATAAATATCTTCTTCCTGTATCCCACAATTTACAGATTTGAGTTTTCAAGAGATTAGTATGAACTTGGATCATACAGGCATCATTTTCTTGTTTATCTCCCTACTTACATTTTTCTCGCTTGTCTCCTGCAGCACCTCTTAGTTTTTTCTTTAATAACTATTATGTTTGATATTATTGAAATGCTGACCGCTCACTATACCTGTAGATTTAAACAAAGTAATTAATATAGCCTATTATCATCCAGGTGCAATAAGCAGCCTACTCTGTGTAACCTTCCTTTTGTTTATATAACCTGTCCCGCTGAGTTACTCCAGCATTTTGTGTCTATCTTCAGTTTAAACCAGCATCTGCAGTTCCTTCATACGCACTTCCCTTTTTTATTTGGTGTATAATAGTTTGATGGAGCAGAATCTAGACCGAGCCTGCATCCCGTCTGTGCTGTATTCAATTTTATTCCAATGCGCATACAAAAGCTAATTTTATTGCAGTAAATCGCTTCTCAGAGTTGCCTATTAGTTGCAGGGTTAGAGATCTCTCTGCATGTAACAACAAGATCTGCTTTTTATTAGTTGCTTGTTTTGCAAACTGTGAGTATTAACTTCAGTAGAATTTTTAAGGAGCAAGGAGATATTCAGGAAGAGATATTTAGGAAGAGATATTTAGGAACATTTCCTCAGGCAATAGGTCAAGGGCCCTTCAAGTGAGGGCAGAGCTGGACTTAACCTGAGGGAATTAGGCACGGCAGGAGACTGAGGTGGGAGTGGATGAGCCTTTTGGGTCCAGTGACCACACTGCTATTAGCTTTCAAATAATTCTGGATGAGGACAGAAATTAAATCTTTAAATTGGGGCAAGGCAAACTCTGATGGTATTAGACAGGAACTTGCTGAAGTTGATTGGAGGAGGTTGTTTGCAGGCAAAGAGACATCCGTCAAGTGGGATACTGAAAGTAAGCATGCAGGCAGAGAAGAAAGCTAATTGCGAGAGAATTTGAGTTTAGGAGCAAGGAGGTCCAACTGCAGTTGTACAGGGCCTTGGTGAGACCGCACCTGGAGTATTGTGTGCAGTTTTGGTCTCCTAATTTGAGGAAGGACATTCTTCCTATTGAGGGAGTGCAGTGTAGGTTCACCAGGTTCATTCCCAGGATGGCGGGACTGACATATGATGAAAGAATGGGTCAACTGGGTTTGTATTCACTAGAATTCAGAAGGATGAGAGGGGATCTTAAAGAAACATGTAAAATTCTTAAAGGATTGGACAGGCTAGATGCAGGAAAAATGTTGGGGAAGTCCAGAACCAGGGGTCACAGTTTAAGAATAAGGGGTAGGCCATTTAGGACCGAGATGAGGAAAAACTTTTTCACCCAGAGAGTTGTGAGTCTGTGGGATTCGCTGCCACAGAAGGCAGTGGAGGCCAATTCACTGGATGTTTTCAAGAGGGAGTTAGATTTAGCTCTTAAGGATAAAGGAATCAAGGGATATGTGGAGAAAGCAGGAATGGGGTACTGATTTTGGATGATCAGCCATGATTGTCTGGAATGGCGGTGCAGGCTCAAAGGGCCAAATGGCCTACTCCTGCACCTATTTTCTATGTTTCTATGTTTATTTTAAGGGGGTAATGTTGAGAGTTCAAGTTATGCATGTTCTTGTGCCGTAGACAATGATGTTGATTATCCAGAATGACAGCAGGATCTTGATCAGCTGGACAAGTGGTCCGGGGGAAGGCAAATTGAATTTAATTCAGATGTGTGTGGTGTTACTTGGAGTGGCTGGGAAGGCTAGAACCTTCTTCCTCTGTGTGTAAGAGGCTGAGTAATCTTATAGAGGGGGGATAGACAGGGAGAATGCACTGATTTATTTTCCCCAAGGTGGGGGAATTAAGAACTCGAGAACATAGTTTTGTGAGAGGGCGAAGATTTAACAGGAACCCGAGAAACAGCTTTTTCCACTCGGAGAATGGTGGGTATATGGAACGAGCTGCCAGAGACAGAAGTTGAAGCAGATATAATGGTAACATTTTAAAGACATTTGGACTGGTACATGTTTAGGGGGATATGAGCCAATCACGGGGAAATGGGACTAACTTGGATGGGGCATCTTGAACGAGTTGGATTAAAGGGCCTGTTTCTATGGTCTCTGACTCTGGCATGAACATGAACATCTACATCTTGATCAGTAAGTATTGGGTACCATTCATTTTGGAAGTGACTCAAGACATCTTCATGTTTGAGGAATTAGTAATATTTGACTCTATTTGCTATGTTTCTTCGAAAACCAATTTCAGTTTAGTTTAGAGATACATCGTGGAAACAGGCCCTTCGGCCCACTGAGTCCATGCCAACCAATGATCCCCGTACACTAACACTATCCAACACACACTAGGGCCAGTATACAATTTTACCAAGCCAATTAACCTTCATACCTGTACGTCTTTGGATTGTGGGAGGAAACCAGTGCTCTCGGAGAAAACCCATGCAGGTCATGGGGAGAACGTACAAACCCCGTACAGACTGTACCCGTAGTCAGTATTAAACCTGGGTCTCTGGCGATGTGAGGCAGCAACTCTACCGCTGTGCCACCTTGCCGCCCACAGTTCATATTTCTTGGTATGCGTATTTATTGTGGCATTTTGAAATACTGTTACTCCGTTTGTGCAGTCAGGGTGAGTAGAGGGGATTATGATTACTAGACAGCCCACATGCTGTAATTGGGGATTTGTATGATCTCTACTTACAGCTTGTGTGATCATGTGGTTTGCTTCTGTAAAATTTCTTGTGATACATGAGAGACTGATGATTAGCAGAAACTGGAGTGAGTGATGTAATAACCAAACACATAGGCACAAATGCACTCTGCTGTTTCTTATTTTCTATAAATGTGAGTTAAATCATCACTACATTTACCGTTGTTTTGGAAAATTATCATGGTGTATGCATCCAGAAATCTGTACACTAACCTGATTTTGCATTCTGTCACTTCAGATCAAATCATTAGTTTATTGGCATTTACACCAGAGTGCAATGAAATTCCTTGTTTGCATGAAGCTCATAGAACAAACAGTATACTCCGTCTCCGACCTCTCTGTCCTGGGTCTCCTCCATGGCCACAGTGAGCAGCACCGGAAAATGGAGGAACAGCACCCCATATTCCGTTTGGGGAGTCTGCATCTTGGGGGCATGAACATCGAATTCTCCAAATTTTGTTAGTCCTTGCTGTCTCCTCCCCTTCCTCAGCCCCCCTGCTGTCTCCTCCCATCCCCCAGCCTTCGGGCTCCTCCTTTTTCCTTTCTTGTCCCGGTCCCCCCAACCCCATCAGTCTGAAGAAGGGTTTCGGCCCGAAACGTTACCTATTTCCTTTGCTCCATAGATGCTGCTGCACCCGCTGAGTTTCTCCAGCTTTTTTGTGTACCTTCGATTCTCCAGCATCTGCAGTTCCTTCTTAAACAAACAGTATATGATGGATAATGGTAATAAAATGTTCAAGGAAGCATACACCAATGGGTGGCAGAATCGGCGGCGCAGTTTGCAGATGATATCACCGTGGTGGGCTGAATGTTGAATAATGATGAGACTTGAGGAAATCAGAAACCTTGTAGCATGATGTCAAGGCTCGCTCAATGTTAGAGAAAAGAAGGAGCTAGTCACCAACGTCAGGAGGTGGGGTAGAGTACACACCGCTGTCTGTATCAATGGTGCTGAAGTAGAGATGGTCGAGAGCTTCAAGTTCCTTGGTGTAAATATCACTTGATCCAACCACATTGATGCTATGTCCAAGAAAGCATACTAATGCATTTACTTCCACAGAAGACCAAGGAAATTTGGGCATGTCTCCAGCGACTCTCACCAATGTCTACAGATGGATCATAGGAAACATCCTATTGGGATGCCTCACAACTGGGGACACTCTACCCAAGACTGAATGTTTATTATTGTCACGTGTACCGAGGTACAGCTTTTGACTGTAAAAGACTACATGATTACAACCAAGCAGTCTGTTGTGTACAGGATCAACGGTACAACATTTAGTGCAAGATAAAGTGTGAAAAGGACCAATTAAAGATAGGTCAATCGTCTCCAAGGAGGTAGATGGGAAGTCAGGACTGCACTCTAACCAGTGAGAGGATGGTTCATTTGCCTATAATAATAGCTGGGAAGAAACTGTCCCTGAATCTGGAGGTATGGTTTTCTGTACCTTTTGCCCGATGAGAGATGGGAGAAGAGAGAGGGACTGGTGTGAGACTAGTCCTTGGTTATGCTGGTGGCCTTGCCACGGCAGCGTGAAGTGTAGATGGAGTCAATGGAAGGGAGGTTGGTTTGCATGAATGTCTGGGCTACGTCCACAACTCTTTGCAATTCCTTGATTTCTTGAATGGAGCTGTTCCTAAAGTATGATGTGATGCATCTCAATAAAATGGAGCATCTGCAGAAGTTGGTAGGGGTTGTTGGGGACATGCCGAACTTCCCAAGCCTTTTAAGGAAGTAGAGGCATTGGTGTGCTTTCGTGGCCATAGCTTCCATGTGGCTGGTCCAGGCTGGTGATATTTATTGCTAAGAACTTGAAGCTTTCGACGTATTTTGGCACCATCAGTGTATACCAGGGTGTGTGTACGACTTCGCTTCCTAATGTTAATCACAATCTCCTTTGTCTTGCTCACATCGAGGGCGAGGTTGTCGCCTTGGCTCCAGGTTACGAGGTTCTCAATCTCTGTCCAGTATTCTGTCTCGTCATTATTTCACATTGGGCTCACTATGGTGATACCGTCTGTGAAATAGTAAATTCTATTGGATTGGTGTTTGACTGCACAGTCATGCATGCACAAGGCGTACAGTAGGGAACTGAGAACACTTCCTTGTGGGGCACCTGTGTTGGGGAATATCATAGAGAATGATTTGTCACCCATCCTCACTGATGGTTGTGGAAGTCGGTAAAATGTCTTGGGTCAAGGCTGCTACATATGCTGGATTTAATGCCATAACCAGCCTCTTGAAGCACTTCATGATGGTGGAAGGTGGGATGTCCAGGCTACTGGATGGCAGTCATTGAGGCATGAGGTCTTGCATTTCTTTGGCATTCTCTCTTCTCCCTCCTTCTATCGGGCAATAGATACAAAAACTTGAAAACATATACTACTGGATTCTTACTTACTTACTGTCTATTATGCTTACTGGCGTGTAGGGCAGCAACGAAGGTCCTCCACTCAATAGTGTTGATTCCTTCAGTTACTGTTTCCGTAACATATTTGTTTTACGAGACAGGGTTGTTAGTGGATCGCTCTTCGTCTCGCCTCTACCCTTCCACCTGTCCAGCATGGGTGACCCTAACGGGAGACGAATCTCCCGCTGGCATAGCTCTAGGGGTCACTGAGACACACAAGCTCTCCGACCACGACAAGGTTGCAATCCAACGGGGAGACTACTGGATTCAAGGGCAGCTTATTCTCTGCTGTTGTCAGACTCTTGAACAAACCTCTCATTTGCTAGAATGAATTACTCACCTCCCAACTTGCCCAATTGCAGCCTTTGCACTTTTTATTATGTATCCTTTTTATCTTTACTCCTTACTATATGTTCCGTGTATGGTGTGGAACATGGCATTAAATATAATGCTAGTAAGAGTGCTGTTATGGTCTGTAGAACCAAAGAGGATAAATGCCTAAGTTATCCTGTTTTTAAATTGTCTGACAACAATCTTAGTGTCTGTAATAAGATAAAATATCTAGGGCATATTATTACAGAACAAATGACAGATGATGAGGATATTTATAGGCAACGACGCATGCTGTATGTACAGGCAAATATCCTCTTGCGTAAATTTGGTGCGTGTGCAGATGTGGTGAAGATGTCGCTATTTAGAGCATACTGCACACCCTTCTACACTGCGCACCTGTGGTCGAACTATTTAAATACAAGTATGCAGAGGCTAAAGGTGGCATATAACGATGCCATGAGAACACTGCTAAGGCAACCTAGATGGTGTAGTGCCAGTAATATGTTTGTGGCTGCAGGAGTCAGTACGTTAGAAGCTATCCTAAGACACCACATGTATAAATTCATTTGCAGGATAAATGACTCTAAAAATGTGCTTATTGTGGCCTTGACAAACATAAGGGTTAGCACTACACGCTATGAATCCCAGTTGTGGAGACACTGGCATCGTTGTCTCGTTGTAGGACATTGATCATCTTTTAATCTGGATTTTTAACTTAAGTATTGTGGGTTTTTGTTAAATATAAATTATGATGTTTTTATGTGATATACCATGATTTTATATATATTTATGATATTTGATATGCAATGCATTTTTATGTAAAGTTGCCCCTTGTCTGGACCTTGAGTCCGAAATAAAGTTTATTACTATTATTATTATTATTATTATTATTATTATTATTATTATCTGTGGCTGTAACACTATAGTGTGCACTTTGTTTCTTTTAAATGAATGTAATATACGATTTGCCCTGAGAGCATGCTAAACACTTTTTTCACTGTGTCCTTGGTACACATGTGACGGTAATAAACCATTTCCAGAATATAATGTGATCTGAAGTAGTGCAAAAAGAACATCAAGTTTTGTAGCTTAAGTTTTGTTGCTTCTAAACCATCTTTCAGACTGACTGCAAGTTGGTGTGTTAATCATGTTCACTAGGAATGGAGTTTGACCAAAGTGCATCCGGTGATAATAGTTGATTTTGTGTGGCTGTTTTGTAAAAGTAATTATTGATGTGGTTTGAGGTTAATTAGCTTCATAGCGCAGATGGAAAGTACCTTTGTTAATGATAATGTAGAATTCATACAGAGGACAATGTGACACTTTGCACAACAAGGAATATACCATGTGTGCACCAAGTAACAGTGGCAACCATTTGGATCTATTTCAACCATTCTGCATTTTATGTAGCTGGTCAAAGCTACGAGTTTTTGCTTTTACGGCCAGGCGGTGTTTATTGCAACTTGTGGCTTCTTTTCATTCTTTCCTCCCAATCGCTGCTTTGTCTTTGTATACAAAACACATATCCATAAAGGTTTCCAGGAGACCAAGCAGTGAGCTGGGATATGCATTAATGAATTGATTGATTGGTACTTTATTGTCACGTGTACTAGGTGCAGTGAGATTCTGTGTTTGCAGCAAAGGTATGCAAGAGTCGCCATGTAAAGGACACCCACAACGTTACAAAAGTAACTTTTGTAGTCCTTCTGCCCGAGCTCTCCTGCTCACCACCCTCCAGTACCTCTTTGTCTAAGTGACACCCCCACCCCCCGCGCCAGGTCCCTCCTTGTTCCCCACGGTGTGCCCTCCATCGACCGCCACGACTTACACAGGCCTGATCGGCTGCCCTCCGGCATTCATGCAGGCGACTGCTCTCTGATGTCCCTCTCACTCGCCGATGTCCCTCTCACTCGCCGATGTCCCTCTCCTCTCGCCAACACCCCCCTCCTCTCACTCACCGACATCCCTCTCTCTCATCGGCATCGCTCTCCTTCGCCGAGGGCCCTGCGTAAATGTCCTTGTGCGAGGAGGTCTGGGTTGTTGTCCGTGAGGTTACACAGTCATCTGGCCCGACTGAGTCTCAGTAAATTTGGGGCTTGCTCTGTTTGATTATTCTCAAATTGCTGCCGGTAATTGAGCAGTACACCATAGTTATTACATATAAACATAATGTAGCAATTAGCTTGAGAATCCCAGTAACTTGGTGTCATTCTGAGCACTAATAAAGCTACAGGTATCCACTCGGTGACAGTGGGTAAGCCAGCTATGGTTTCTGTCACATATCCTCTCCTAATTGACTGACTCTTTGAATGCACTCTTGTGACTGAATTAATCTGGTAATGCATGCTTCAAATAGTGAATGATGTGCCATCTGTTACAATTCTTGTAGTTATTTGGCTTACTACAAGATAAAAAGATAATTCATCTCATTTTGGTCGTGTTGAGTGATTTAAGGATAACGGTGTAATCCGTGTTGCAAATCCAGTACAGTGCTTCAAACCAGAGATCATTTTATTAACTCTCCAAACTTGGTAGCCAATAAAAAGTTTGTTTAAATAGGTGCAGGTTAAATTAATGTAGGTAATTTCTGTTGTAAAAGAAGGAACTGCAGATGCTGGATTACATCAAAAGTAGACACAAAATGCTGGAGTAACTCAGCCGGACAGGCAGCATCTTTGGAGAGAAGGAATGGGTGACGTTTCGGGGCGAGACCCCTCTTCAGACTGAAGAAGGGTCTCGACCCGAAACGTCATCCATTCCTTCATTTCTTCTCTTCAGAGATGCTGAAAATACACTGTCTTTTCCAGCTGATTGGGATTAATTTACATTTGCACTGTACCTGATTATTCAGTGCATTAGCCTTTTTAAAGTAACCTCTGTCAAACTGCAAATCAATTAATTTGACAAATATTTTAACTTAATTGGTTATGGTTGCATTTGCTGCTACTTAATTGCCAAGAGAACAGTCTGGTGGTATTTAAAGGATAAACCAATTTAAGTAGAGTGAGAGTGTAGAATATTGGTGTAAGGATGTGTGTAACTATGGGAACTGAATGAAATTCTAGGAATAGCTGGAGCAATGTAAGGAAAGTGGAGCCAAGTTAGAGATCACACAGGTAGCAACAGAGTGGAGGCAATTGGATGTTTAAGGTGCAGAGCGTAGTTAAGCTGCAAGGGGTGGGGCTAAAAGATATTTGGGTAGGATTTGAGGTTGTGTGGAGAATGCAAGAATGGATGGCAGTTGTACTCAACTAAGGTTGTGTGATCTCTGAAAGGATCTTTGAGGAGACAAAAACAATATAACTCTTCCCAATTAATTTATGAGTGGAAGTTAACAACATTAGTCTTCTTAAATGTGAAGAAAATGATGGGAGATTTTTTACCCAGGCAGACCCTCCCATTTGGCCAGTTAGAGCAGTGTCATAAACACGTTTCCACTTCAGGTTTGAGGGGATGCCCTCATAGTCACAAGGTGACTCAATTTCTCAAACCTTTATCGACAACTAGACCAAGTGCAGACCCGTTGGGTTTGCTCTCCCAACGCAGCCGTTCCCTACCCGTAGCCCCCACGGGAGGTGTGGACCAACTCAAGCCATTCCCGAACGTAAGATTCCAGCACTCCCTTGTCTCCCTCAGCAGTTACACTTGTCCTGCGTGTTGCAATAGCAATTCGCCCTCCCCCTGTTAGCGGTGCCATTGTGACATCATCAGTTGAAGCTGGTCGTTTTAAATTCATAGTCTTTTGATTTTTGATTTTTGAAAACTTTAATCAGTAATGTCAAGAAATAAAATAAAAGAAAAATAAATAATAAAATGTTCAGTGAAGGTGATCTCTGCCTAGCGGGGGGAAATATGAACCAGAATATGTAAAATTCTTATGAAAGTTGGCATTTTTAAAGCTTTAATTGCGAATAACGTGTCAAATATAGGATGAAATCTTCAGTGAGGCTGATAACTGCTAGCCGAGCCATTGTGATGTCATCAGGTCATTTTAATTTCAAAGTCTTTTGACTTTTTTAGAGTTTTAATCAGTAATGAGTTGATAATAAGTCGAGAAATAAAGCATAAAATGTTCAGATAAGGTGATCTCGGCCTAGAGGGGAAAAATGTCAATCGGAATATGTAAAAATGTTATCATTACCGCGTAGTGTTTTTGCGAAGATGTAATGACAGCCACATATACACACACGCACACACATATACACACGTACAAGATCAGACTTTTAATAAGTATATGATAAACAATAGGTGCAGGCTTATTACATTCGGCCCTGCAAGCCAGCACCGCCATTCACTGTGATCATGGCTGATCATCCACAATCAGTACCCAGTTTCTGCCTTCTCCCCATATCCCCTGACTCTAATATATTTAAGAGCTCTTATCTAACTCTCTCTTGAAAGTATCCAGAGAATTGGCCTCCACTGCCTTCTGAGGCAGAGAATTCCACAGATTCACAACCCCCTGTGTGAAAAACAGTGAAACAGTGTAAAAATCCATGTTTAACATCTTTAACATGGGATATGGGCCATATACAGGCAGGTGGGACTAGTGTGGCTGGGACACGTTGACTGGTGTGGGCAAGTTGGATCAAAGGTATGTTGGATAACTCTGTGACTCTATCTCGGATGTACACAAAAGCAGATCAAAAGCATTTAGCCCCAGTCAGCCTTTAAATTCAATATTAACAAATTTTAAACAAATTGCAGCAGATGCTGGAAAGGCAAAGTAAAGTCCAAAAATGCTGGACCTGTTTTACTCTTTATGTTGCACCCTATTGTGCCCCGAACTATATTGCTACACTGGCACAAAATTTGAAGATCGCATAGAAAGTTAATCTGCACTTTGGCTCAAAAAGTTTCCTCAATGCCCCTGGATTGGGCGATGAGGTCCAATCTGTTTGCACCCGACATGCTGGAATGGATGGGCACGGAGATATGGATAGATTGTGCATGTACAATAGCTCTCCTTCCCTCCCCCACCCAAGTCGCACCAGCTTCTCGTTTTCACCCAACAAACAGCAAACAAAGGCCGGTTTCCTTTGTCATTGTTACTTTTTTTGCATAACTTTCATTCATTGTTATTTATCTCTCTACATCATCATCTAGATCTCTCGTTTCCCTTTCCCCTGACGAGTCTGAAGAAGGGTCTCAACCCGAAATGTCACCCATTCCTTCTCTCCAGTTCTCTGCAGAGATGCTGCCTGCCCCGCTGAGTTACTCCAGCTTTTTGTATTTAAGAAGGAACTGCAGATGCTGGAAAATCGAAGGTAGACAAAAGTGCTGGAGAAACTCAGCGGGTGCAGCAGCATCTATGGAGAGAAGGAAATAGGCAACTTTTCGGATCGAAACATTCTGAAGAAGGGTTTCGGTCCGAAACATTGCCTATTTCCTTCGCTCCATAAATGCTGCTGCACTCACTGAGTTTCTCCAGCACTTTTGTGTACCAGCTTTTTGTATCTCTCTTCAGCTGAATGAGAATGGTTGGTTAACTGTCAGTGTGATCCAATAGAATGTATGAATGATACTTTATGAATCACTGAATTATACTTTTAATGTCATATATACCTGGGGTACCTAAGTACAGTGCAAAGCTTTGTTTTGCAAACAACCTGGGCAGTACACAAGTGTTGGGGCTGACAACGTTTCAAAAGAACTGAACAGTTCTAGCTCCAACCTGCCGCCGTACATGGATGGCGTCTTTGGGTTATGTTCTTAAAGCAGCAGCGACACATGATAATTGGATTAAATCCAGAGCATCAGACTTTAGGTGCTTTGTTCCAATTTTATTGTATGTGATTGCAAACTACGATTCTTTACTTGTGGAGAATGAGATGGCTATCCCTTGGTAAAATGTTACTTGTATATTCCATCCCATGCAAGTGGTTAACACTTCAGGTTTCTTGCCAGGCGAGACAGACGCACTGAAAGATAACATAACAAGGTAAAGTGAATTATCCCATTGACGTATTTGGTGAAATGACAAAGCTGCAAACAACTGACCAGGTGGGAGAGTTTTATTGTGCAGTAAAAAAAAAATCAGTAGCTTGGAAACAAAAACAGTTCTTGTCTGTACGGAGATTGTGAATGAGTTTGAACTCTTTAGATTGGTGCCATCAAACTACAGTGGCCTCAGCAAATATAATGATTATTTTGTTAAACTACTGAAAAGCCACCCACGCAGCTCTTCAAAACCCCATCAGCGAGAACTGTCACACTTTGTTTCATAAAAAAGCTATGAGAACTCGTTAGCAATTTACCAGTCTATTCTCTTAACTAGTGAAAGCCCACGTGCTCCATTTTGGTGTGAATATTGTAACGCATGCCCTGCTTCTACAGTTCCGTTGGAACATTTATACAGCTTGCATTTGCAAAGCTAGACATGAGGTGAGGAGATTGAATACAAACCATTGTGCCAGAATGAACTTTGTCCATGATGTGCTTATTGAAGATGCCAATGTGTCTTGACAAAAATCTTGCTGGTATCAGCAACAAATTGAGCACAGAGTAAAACAAAACTGTATGTACCTGCGTTGTATATGTTGCGTTATAGGGAGTGCATGGATTTTTATAACCAGGGGTAGAGGACTGATAGACAATGGTTAGGCATCCCTGACGAAAGATGCGGTTTGGACACAAAGATGATGAGAATGAAGGAGGTGGGTGAATCAAAGAACAGAAAGTTAACGTACTGAAAACAAATGATTTTGTGCACAGATATGATGATATCAGGTCCAGAAGGGGTGTTGGTGTGACTAAATGAGTGATGGTGATGCGTAGAAGATCATGAATGAGAGTTTCATTACTGGATATGGTTACTTCCTATCATTTATATGGCCTGAATATTAGCCACCACGTTTAGGCTCAAATCCTGATTTGACCAGGTTCCAACCCTGACTATTGTGGGTTGTTACATTGCTGGAAGAGTTATGAACAACATTGACCCTTGTAATCTTCAGCACTTTGCAGAGTGAAGATGACTGAAGATGTTTGGGCCATTAACGGGTTGTGTTGGCTCTTGACAGTCACAGCCGCCTGCCAGGCAATCAGAGGTTCCACTGAGTGGCATTGATAGATTTTGTGACGGTGCCTTAGTGCCACCTTATGACGGCCGGATATTGAAGAGTGGAGGTGTTCACAAGTTCACATTATAGGAGTAGAATTAGGCCATGCGGCCCATGCCCATCGAGTCTACTCCGCCATTCAATCATCGCTGATCTCTGCCTCCTAATCCCATTTTCCTGCCTTCTCCCCATAACCCTTGACACCCGTTTTAATCACGAATTTGCCTATCTCTGCCTTAAAGATATCCACTGACTTGGCCTCCACAGCCCTCTGTGGCAGTGCGTTCCACAGATTAACTACCCTCTGACTAAAGAAGTTCCTCCTCATCTCCTTTATAAAAGTGCACCCTTTAATTCTGAGGCTGTGACCTCTAGTCCTAGAAGCTCCCACCAGTGGATACATCTTTTCCACAGCTACTCTATCTATGCCTTTCAATATTCTGTAAGTTTCAATGAGGTCCCCCCTCGACCTTCTAAACTCCAGCGGGTAGAGGCCCAGTGCTGTATAAACGCTCATCATATGCTAACCCACTCATTCCTGGAATCATTCTTGTAAACATCCTTTGGACCCTCTCCAGAGCCAGCACATCCTCCCTCGGATATGGGGCTCATATTTGCTCGCAGTACTCCAAATGCGGCCTGACCAGTGCCTTATGGAGCCTCTGCATTACATCCCTGTTTTTGTACTGCAGTCCTCTTGATATGAATGTTAGCATTGAATTTGCCTCTCCTTTCACATCAAGTTGTTCAAATAGAATCAAATCTGCATTTTCTTTAGCAGGATTTTGTTTTCTTGCTAACAGTGATTTTAAAACAGTATTCTTTATTCAATAACATCTCTTTATTACTTCCTTTCAAAATGATAACCTCTAACTGGGCAGCACGGTGGCGCAGTGGTAGAGTTGCGGCCTTAAAGGGCCTAGAGACCCTGGTTTCATCCTGATTATCGGTGCTTTCTGTACGGTGTTTGTATGTGATCTGCGTGATTTTTCTCCAAGTGATCCTGTTTCCTCCCGAAGACGTGCAGGTTTGTGGGTGAATTGGCTTTTGTAAATTGTAAACCGTCCCTAGAGCATGTGTGGGGATCGCTGGTAGGCGCCGACTCAGTGGGCCGAAGGGCCTGTTTCCACCCTATGCTCTCTGCTTGCTCATTGCTTTTAGAAAGTATCCTTCGACATTGTCTCTCCTGATCCTTCCTGCCAAAATGCTTCATCTCTCATTTCTTTGCATTAAATGTTGAGTGCCATTTTATCAGCCTGTTTGTATCTTGCTGCAAACTATCTCTATCCTTTTTTGCAATTCTCAATTCCACAGGTTTTGTGGCATCTGCTAAATGGGAGATTGCGGCGTGCATCCCGAAGTCCAGATCATCCACAAAGATGTTAAAAAAAGACATAGAACTTGCACCAATCCCTGGGGAATGCCATTTATTCCGCTTCTCTTACTCCATAGTGGGTGGCACAATGGCTCAGCTGGTGGAGCTGTTGCCTGGCAGCACCAGAGATCCAGGTTAATTCATGACCTCAGGTGCTGTCTATGTAGAATATGCATGTTTACCGTATGACTGTAGGTTTCCTCCTGATGCTCTGGTTTCCTCCCACGTCCCAAAGACGTGCATGGTGCTTAATTCCCCTCTGTAAGTGAATGGAGAATATGAGAAGATTTGATGAGAACAAAAAGATTGTGGCCCTTTGGCCCACAATGTTTGTGCTGAACATGATGTTAAGTGAAATTGATTTCATCTGCCTGAACATGATCAATATCCATCTATTACCTGCGCCTATCTAAAAGCCTCTTAAACACCGCAATCGTATCCGTCTCCATCACCAGCTAGGAGGGAGAGATAGATCAGCCATGATTGAATGGTGGAGTAGACTTGATGGGCCGAATGGCCTAATTATCACATGATCTTGTGATATATTGGCCTTCATCAGCCAGGGTATTGAATATGGAAGTTGGGATAGACAAAAATGCTGGAGAAAATCAGCGGGTGCAGCAGCATCTTTGGCGCGAAGGAAATAGGCAACGTTTTGGCCCGAAAAGTCGCCTATTTCCTTCGCTCCATAGATGCTGCTGCACCCGCTGAGTTTCTCCAGCATTTTTGTCTACCTTCGATTTTCCAGCATCTGCAGTTCCTTCTTAAACATGGAAGTTGGGATGTTATGTTACAGTTGTACAAGGTGTCGGTGAGCCCAAATTTTGAGTATTGTATTCTGATTTGATCATCTTGCTAGAGGATGGATGTGTTAAGCTGGAAAGAGTGCAGAGAAGATTAACGGGGATGTTGCCAGGACTTGAGGGTCTGAGCTATAGAGAGAGAGGTTGAGCAGGCTAGGACTTTATTTGTTGGAATGCAAGATGAGGGGTGATCTTCTGGAAGTGTACAAGATCATGAGGGCAAAATAGAAAGGGTGATGTCACTGAATCTTTTACCCATAGTAGGGGAATCAAGAACCAGAGGACATAAGTTTAAGGTGAGATGGGAAAGATTTAATAGGAACCAGCAGGGTGATTTTTTTTTCATGTAGAAGGTAGTAGGTATAGGGAACGAGCTGCCAGATGAGGTAGTTGAGGCAGGCATTGTAACAACATTCAAAATACATTTGGACAGGTTCCTGAAAAGGAAAGGTTTAGAGGGAAGTGGGACTAGTGTAGATGGAGCATCTTGGTCAGCATGTGCAGGTTGGGCCAAAGGGCCTGTTTCTGTGCTATATGACTTTGACTCGCTTTTTTATGGCACATTAAAAACAGAACAAATTGGTTCAATATGATTTTCGCTTAAAAGACAACCATTTTATTACCTCCATGCTACCACATGCTCAGAATCTTCTCCTGCAATGTTTTGGAAGTATATTCTTCCTGAAGCAGATACAAAGTACTGTGTTTGAGGCATAGATAGAGTAGACAGTCAAAACCTTATTCCCAGAATGGAAATGTCCAACACTGGAGAGCGTAGGTATAAGGTGAGAGGGGGAAAGTTATTGGAGATGTGGGGGCTTGGAACGTATTGCCTGGGGTGGTGGTGGAGGCAGATGTGATAGTTGCGTTTCTGAGGCTTTTAGATAGGCACATGGAAGTGCTGGGAATATAGGGATATAGATCATGTACAGGCAGATGAGATCAGTTTAACTTGCCATCATGTTCAGCACAATCGTTGTGGGCCAAAGGTCCCGTTTCTGTGCTATATTGTTCTACGTTCTAAGTACTCATTTAATACCTGAACGCTGCCCTCAGCATCCGTGTACTTTCTCCTCTTGATGTTGAAAAGCTCCACCAACCTGTTACTAGACAATAGACAATAAGTGCAGGAGTAGGCCATTCGGTCCTTTGAGCCAGCACCAACATTCAATATGATCATGGTTGATCATCCACAATCAGTACTCCGTTCCTGCCTTCTCCCCATATCCCCTGACTTCGCTATCTTTAAGAGCCCTGTCTAGCTCTCTCTTGAAAGTATCCAGAGAATCGGCCTCCACCGCCCTCTACTATTTGCATGCCTTTAGGGTATTTCTGGATCCCTAGTTATTTTGGCAGCTAATCTTTTATCGTACACTCTCTTTGCCTCTCTTACTGCAATGTTCAATTTGCCTGGGGTTTTTTTGTAATCAGACTCGATCTTGCTTGTATTTACAACCTGACATTTACCACATGCAACCTTTTGCTTTTGCTCTGTATATATTTATCATCCAGGGAGCTCTGGGTCTGCTTGTTCTTGCTTCGCTTCTCATGGGAATTTGCTTCAACTGTACCTGAACCATCTTTCTAAAGGCAGCCTATTGTTTCCTTACAGCTTTGCTTCCAAATTCACTACCATCTTTCAGAAAGTGCCTCCCTCTTCATTTTTTAAAATTTAGATTGCTGAATTGCCTTTTTTAAAAAAATATAATGTTTGCATGTTTTCACTATGACGATTGGGTGCACAGGATACCTTGCACGTCTGAAAGGAAGGGTAGGTCATTGCTCCGAAGATAGACACAAGATGTTGGAGTAACTCAGCGGGTCAGGCAGCATCTCTGGAGCAATGAAATAGGTGACGTTTCGGGTTGGAACCCTTCTTCAGACCCTCATTGTCATTGCTCCGACTCTTTCCCCAATATTTCCATTCCAATATTGCACCTCTCTTCCAATATGCTTCCCACGACAGTGGCGCTCATCTAAAGAACAAACGGAAATTGTTCAACCCTCATCATGCCCCACTCTTAGTCACGTGTGTGACCAAAAACAAAGATGAAAAATTGTGGAATTCATCTCTTCTAATTCTGAAAGCATCACAGGTATATTGTTTTGTACTGCATATATGATTCATATTTTCTTCGGTTTATCAAGTGAATTTTTTGTATGTTATTGCTGACGATGTTTGTCTAGGGTCAGAGGTCAAATATGACTGGTCACGTGTGTGGCATCACACGGAAGCATATTACAAACTCTGTGAATTTTAAAAAGCTGGAATGTTCATGTCTTTAGCAGACATGCCTTATAGTTCTGTAGGTAGGAAAATGGCAATGAATAAGATTAATCTCTTACAAGAATTTTTGAATGCATCACTTTGAGATGACAGCTGGTCACGTGTGTGACACATTGGTTCACTTTCCAAAGAATGGGCAATCACCTCCATCCCAGAGCACTGGCAACTTTGGCTTCGGCCACTGGGCTGTAGTCCAGGGGTGATATTTGTGTACCTGCACATTAGCTGGCAAATCCCTGGGTCGTCTTTGATTTGTGCACTGAATATCTGTGAAACAGCGGCTCTCTGCCAAGTTGCTCTTGCAGCACAACACAGTCCCTTGCTACACAAGGTCGATGACAAGATCCTATCAAATGTGAGTCGCATTTCTATGGGATCCACTATCTCAGCCAAAGGAAACATCAATAATAAAATCACTGCGTCTCTCATGTTCCAACACAGCCTCTGGCCAACTAAAGTAAAGGCAGATTGGAGGTGAAAATCTTGATCCTGGCACTAAGGCCAGGCAGAAGTTATCCTGTTCTCATGTGGACTGATGACGTGAGTTACCTACAGCAGCATCTCCAAGCCTGTATTTACCTGCTGTGGGCCTACATAAACTGGGGTTTTCTTTTACCACAGAAATGCATCGACCTTGAAGAAGTTTAGAAACATAGAACATAGAAAAATAGGTGCAGCAGTAGGCCATTCGGCCCTTCGAGCCAGCACAGCCATTCAATATGATCATGGCTGATCATCTAAAATCAGTACCCCGTTCCTGCTTTTTTCCCCATATGCCTTGATTCCATTAGCCCTAAGAGCTATATCTCACTCTCTCTTGAATACATCCAATAAATTGGCCCAAGCTGCCTTCTGTGGCAGAGAATTCCACAGATTCACAACTCTCTGGGTGAAAGGGATTTTCCTCATGGCCTACCCCTTATTCTTAAACTGTGACCCCCTGGTTCTGGACTCCCCCAACATAGGGAACAATTTTCCTGTATCTAGCCTGACCAATCCTTTAAGAAGTTTATATGTTTATATGTTTTATTTAGATTTAGATTTTTAAGAATGGGGAGATTTTAAAATCTTTTTTATGCAGATGGTGGTGGGTGTATGGGACGAGGAAGAGGTAGTTGAGGCAAGGACTATCGTAATGTTTAAGAAGCACTTAGACAGGTACATGAATTGGACAGGTTTAGAGGCATGTGGGACTAGTGTAGGTGGGACATGTTGGCCAGTGTGGGCAAGTTGGGACAAAGGACGTGTTCCCACACTGTAAGACACTGACTCTAACTAATGGTTTACATTTGGTGAATATAAATAGAGCTAGAAGGTTAGTTAGGCTCAGGGATATATTTAAAAGCAAGATCAGCCTGTGATGGGTGTCAAGAATTGTGCCTCTTTGCAGAGAACTTGGGACATATGAATGAAATTTGTTATCAATATTAAAATAAGGGGGATGCGTTGAACACTAAAACCGGATCACTCTGATCTCCTGAAAATGGATGAATCTGTTGAGAGGAGTTTCCCAGATATGTGTAACCCGCTCCCTTTCCCCTCCCCCAACCCGATGCCACTAACTCGACTGAAAAGTTTAGTGTCTACCATGCTGTACAGAAATGGTGTTGAATATGTGGTCCAGGTTTGATGGTCTTGTGGACCATTAGCTCAGTTGGGAGAAAGGGAAAGAAAGTGAAGGGTTCAGGGAGTCGGGTTGAGGATGGTGGCATCTGCTTCAGGCTTTTTCTACCCAATGGTGGTAGTGTTTTGATCAGGGAGGGAGCCAAAATATCATCTATCCATGATCCCCAGAAATGCTGCCTGACCAGCTGAATTACTCCAGCACTTTGTGCCTTTTCTTTTGTAAACCAGCATCTGCAGATCTGTGTTTCTATATTCAATGAATCAAATTGTGTTGAACAGAAATTTCGGAGCAAAGAAGTTATATGATGAGGGAAGCACGAGTAATTGAGAGAGGGGTTTCGGCCTGAAACGTTGCCTATTTCCTTCGCTCCATAGATGCTCCCTTGAGATTATTGGTAACTAATCATTGTCATACCATGCACCTGATGCACATGCATGATAGATAAGTAGTTAAAGACAAGCTGAACAGGAAATGGCAACAGTCTAAGAAAAATCTGAGGAATTACATTATTGTCCGTTGATATGTGCAAAATAATCCATTAGTTACTATATTTGTGTAGGAAGGATGCTGGTTTACACCGAAGATCAACACAAAATGCTGAAGGAACCCAGCGGGACAGGCAGCATCTCTGGATGGAAGGAATGGGTCTGCTAACTCCAGCATTTTGTGTCTAGTTATATTATATTTGCTGAACAAAGTTAATTTTGTACAGTGGGATTTGAGAAATGTGGAGGCATGTAATATGAATGCCAATGTTATATTTTTTATCAATAGATGCAAAAATCCATAGTGTTGCAAATTGTTAATACCTTCACAGGTCTGCTGAAGAATTATAAAATTAATGGTGGTTTTTTTACCCTCTGTTAGCTTTCTGCCCTTGCCATATGCTTTGCAATTTAAAAAATAGTTTTCAATTCACTTGGATCATTATATATTTGTTGCAATTACACATTTTAATTGAAATGTGGTCATAATCCTGTAATTTAAGGTTTGGAACAACCTACTCAGTGTTTCATGGTGCTGTTTAAAATCCACTAATAATACAGCAAACCATTTACTTGCAGATGTTTGTCTGCAATGTAACAGACCAGTGTCAATTGAGCAAAGATTAATTCTGTGATGATGTCTTAGTAATTACATTTCTTTCAATCAAAACCATTTCAGCTTTGGTTTTATCTCTCTTTAACATTTGGTTTCATTTTAAATCCAGAATTAAATGTTGTAATGTGATTTTACAATTGGGATGGTACTTGTACTGCATTGATATCACTTCTCATAACGCTTAAGGCACTTGAACATCTGATCAAGCTGTGGAAACAGAAATGCAGGAAATAGTCAGTCAACGGTGGATGGAGAAACAGGATCCAATGACCTTCGATCATAACTATTGATGTTGGTATTGTTTTATAATTCTCATGAATATGCAGTGAAAAGTTTCATTTGCATGTTATCAGGCAAATCCTACTATGTGTGAGAAGAGTCAAGGCCATACAACGGGTGGTGCAAAAAGAGTGCAAAATATAGTGTTGCAGTGTTAGGTTATAGGAACACAATTAGGCCAACAAGTCTACTTCACCATTCAATCATGGCTGATCTATCTTTCCCTCCCAACCCCATTATCTTGCCTTCTCCCCAAAATCCCTGACATTCGTACTCATCAAGAACCTGTGTCAATCTCAGCCGTAAAAATCTCCATTGATTTGGCGTCCACAGCCTTCTGTGGGCAGGAACTCCACCGATGAAGTGCAGATAAAATAAATGTAAGAATCACAAGCAATGAGGTAGGTTGGGGGATCGGGATAACACCCTTCAGTCTGTTCAGTAGTCAGATAACAGCGGGGTGGAAGTGGTTTCTGAATCTGGTGGTATGTGCTTTCAAGCTTTTCTATCTTCTGCCTGAAGGGAGAGGAGAGAAGAGGGAATGTTGGGGTGTAAGTGGTCCTTGTTTAGGTTGGCAACTTTCCTAATGGTTGAAATAAGAGACAGAGGTAAAGGAAAAGAAACAAAAGGATAAATGCATTACAAAGTGGAAAGCAAGAGCAGATACATGACAAAAGGGACACTGATGCAAAGCACTTCTATGTTAGGAGTTTTCATTGTGCACTGTGGACCCTTTCTTCTGTGTAGGGTTGTGTTCCTATATTCCAAGCATGATTAAAATGAAGGTCAAAATTTTGCTTCAAAGTTTTGAGTTTTCTAAAGAAAATGCAGCTCTAATTTGTAGGTGATGATTTGCAGTTCTCATGTTTTCCAATGTCTTTGTTCAGTATGTTGTGTTCTGTGGCACAATGGGCCCTTCGCAGCAGATCCAATATTGCCCTCGAGTCTTTTGTTTTGGGATCTAAGGATAGCTGCCAAGGTCCCAGCTGTTATCGGGCAACTGAACCATCCTATCGCAACTAGGGAGCAGTCCTGAACTACTATGTACCTCTTGGATTGGACTTTACTGGCTTTATCTTGCACTATACGTTATTCCCTGATCATGTATCTGGACACTGTGGTAACGTAACAAAAGCTTTTCACTGTACCTCGGTACACGTGACAACTAAACTAAACTGAACTGAAATAGAAACCCTGTATTTTGTTTTTTACTACCATTGTGCTGCCGGGGATGGTTTTCCAGGATTCGTACGTAGTCGATAGAAGTTTAGCATCAATGGTGACCCCCAGGATGTTTAAGGTGGGTGATTCAGTAATGGTAATGCCATTGAACTTCAACGTTATGTGTTAACCTATTGTTGGAGATGGTCTTTCTCGTTCACAGAAGAATAATTCTAGGGCAGAATATTTGATCCACAATTTAACAGAGAGGGACCTCCCTGGATTCTTCAGTTCCCACAAGTGTGCTAGTGATCCTTTGCTGAAAAGTGGAAAGCCTTTCCTGACTGTTCTCCACTCCAAGGCTTCTAGTATATTTTGCGAAATGCTTGTAATTGTAATTGAGATTGTGTCTTGAAAGATAACACAGATTGTCTATGAAAGAATGTGAATGTGAAATGGTGTTAAATCACAGACTGATGTGCTGAAATAGCCCAGCCTTTATCTTTTTGGTGCACTACATTGGGCCAGACCATATTCAATCTGACACGTGGTTTGCCCCAGTACCTCTCCAGTGGCTGCAAATATGCTTTTGTTTAAGAAGGAACTGCAGATGCTGGAAAATCGATGGTACACATAAATGCTGGAGAAACTCAGCGGCTGCAGAAGCATCTGTTTTAAAAACATTTCGGGCCGAAACCCTTCTTCAAACAAAATCAGGAACATTATTGTTTTGTTGCCTGGTTGGACGGATTGAGCTGGAAGCCTTTCTGGTAGAGCCACCCTTGAGGCAAAGTGGGCTGCAATGATGATCTGGAACTAGATCTCGGGTGGTGCATTCTGAAATCTCGATTGTGGTGGCCTTGTTAGCCTTTTGCAAAGGATTTTGTATTTTTCTTAAGTTTAAAAAAAAATCAGGAAACATTGAAGAACAGTTAAGATAGATTTGAGTAATTAACTCATTGTATTTTTCCTCAAACAGCAAGAAATTGATTAAACGTTTAGTTTAGAGGTACAGAGCAGAAACCGAGTCCATGCCGACCAGCGATCCCAGCACATTAACACTATCTTACACACACCATGGACAATTTACAATTATTCCAAGCCTATTAACCTACAAAACTGTACGTCTTTGGAGTGTGGGAGGAAACTGGAGATCCCGGAGAAAAGCCACAGGGAGAATGTACAAACTCCGTACAGACAGCACCCATAGTCAGGGTCAAACCCGGATCTCTGATGCTGTAAGGCAGCAACTCTACCACTGCGCCAACTTGTCGGCTTTAATTTAAAGTAAAATAAGAACAAAAAGGTAAAAGCAGATGTGTGGTTTTTCAGTGCATGTCAGTGACTCTATTTAGCTGAGTGCATTCATGTTACCTATGCCAACTATGGCAGCATAAAGCTGAGGGGCCAAATGTGATATGTATCTGGAGATATAGCTTAAGGCAATGGCGGACTGGCCAGGGTGTCAGCTTGCCCGATGGCAAGTGGGCCCCTGATGAAGTGGGCCCCCTATATCAAGTGGGCCCCTGATGGAGTGGGCCCCCTTTGTCTCCTGGCAACCAATATTTTTGGACCCAGTCCGCCACTGGCTTAAGGTATTTATGCTCAGTGTTGTATTTGAAAGGGGAAGTCATATTGCTCTGCACCACCTTCAGACCTAGGTGTGAAAGTCAGAGATAAGATGACTTATAAAGGAGGATGTTGTTGGCAGTTTGCTCTGGGACTACTGGCAAATATTTAACAATGTTTAGATCCATAGTTCCAGCAGCTTCCACTACCTGGTGGAATTAAAATGAACCAGTGACCTATAAGGGGGTGGGAGATTGCAACCTTCACGTTGTCCGCCCTGTTTCGACGAATGCAATCAACCTGGTGTGCACAATCAAATAAGATCAAATAGAACAAGTTGTCCTACAACTTTAGGCTGTGCACGCCATACGCAAGAAGAAGAAGAAGTGACCTATAATGAAGAAAACCCGACAGAGACATGGTTTTTGTGACATGCACATCATTTGTTAGTGAAGGAAAAAATGGGATTGTGTGCTTCCAACCATCAGGCTGAAGCTATCACCGTGACCTTCTACAATAGCTAGATTGTTGAAAAATAATTAAGTTGAGCTTGAGCTGACTCATTCATTCTGACTGGAGGTCCTTATAAGAGAAGCATAGATACCATATAATGTTTTTGTCAACAGTGTGCTCTTTGTATTAAATTAATAATTTAAAGTTTATGCCATGTGCATCTATGTCCTTGTCCATTGTATTATTTATGTCACTATACTCTATATTGGCCGCCTTAAAAACTACATTTTGGAAATGTCATGGTTCTGCAACTTCAGTCACATACTTGATCAGTGCTATTGTCTAAACAGATTATCAGTTCGCACAAATGTTAATTTAATGTCAGGTTAGTGATGCAGCATATTATTTACAACATTAACTATGAGAAATGCTAAACATTGAATAATATGGGCTACAGGGAGCTTCCAGTAAACTAAAGCCGAGAACTTGGAACTTTGGAAATGTAACCAAGCTTTATGAACCGGCAGAAAAGGTCAACAATAAGTTGGTTAATGATGTGCCAGATCACAAGCTGGTTAACAATTTGCTAGATCACAAGTTCATTCCTATTTACGCAATTCTCTTGGGAAAGGATTTTATCTCTCTTATGGATTAGTTGTAGAAAAGTAAACTTATTGCACAAACAATAATTTTACGAATTTTTACCTTGTGTCAGGATTCTGTTCCGTTCCAGAAAATGATCCATAAGGTGATATGGCTCAGTTTCTCATTATCATTCTCAAACTCATTCTCAGTGTCAGAAGTGCCATGTTCAAGGCTCAAGTCAAGTCACTTTTATTTCTATAGCACATTTAAAAAACAACTCTTGTTGACCAAAGTGCTTTACATTGGTGGAGGTACTAACGTTATACAACAGTGGTTCATAGATTAAGTACATACATAAATACATACATATAGCCCTCCCTCAGAGGACGTCAAGAAAGGCTTAAGAGTAAAGATGAGTTTTAAGTCTCGACTTAAACGAGTCAATGGAGGGGGCAGTTCTGATGGGAAGAGGGATGCTGTTCCACAGTCTAGGAGCTGCATCTGCAAAGGTGCGGTCGCCCCTAAGATTATGCCTAGACCGCGGGATGTTTAGTAACCCCGTCGGCCGATCTGAGGGACATGGAGGTGGTGTGGTGGGTAAGCAGACTTTTGATGTGGGTGGGGGCAAGGCTGCTCTTATTGTATCACTATACAGTGTATATACACTTGCTCTCATTCTATTGTCTAATGGAATATATACTGTATCCAATCATTAATAAATGCAGGTCCAGCACCGATTTTCCTGCATCCTTGATTCCCGAGCCTTTCTAGACTATCCATTTTGCCGGACCAACAGAGATCAGGGCCTCCGAGAGATGTCGGCTCACAAGTTGTCTATAGGAACAGATACGGACCTGCTAAGTCTGAAGAAGGTGTCATGACCCGTACTAATCAAGAATCTATATATCTCTGCCTTAAAAATATCCACTGACGTGGCTCCAACACCCTTCTGTGGCAAAGAATTCCACAGATTCACCACCCTCTGACTAAAGATGACCTCTAAGGGTTGTGGCCCAGACTTAAGCATAGATTGGAATCAAGAATGCGTGGATAAGTTGTTAGTTTGAGCTTGTTCTTTTTCAACGTATTTTGACATGCTGCAACTCGCTGGATTCTATTTCCTACTCCTTTTAAATTCTCATGTTTAAAAAAAAGTGTGGCAAAAGTGTGTTGTGGCATTAGCAGGAGTAATGTCCATGGGTCTGTAAATCTGCGCGCTTAGACCCACCAAGGTAGCGGGTGCTGGTCATTGGAATTTTACCTCAAACAATGTGATATAAGAACAAAAAGTTGAAAACTTAGCACTGGAGGGAGGAGCTGCAAATGCTGGTTTACACCGAAGATAGACACAAAATGTTGGAGTAATAGCCCTGTCCCACGGTGCGAGTTCATTCCAAGAACAGTCCCGAGTTTAAAAAAAATCAAACTCGTGTTGAGCACGGAGAGTGAACGTAGCGGGTACATCAGAGCTCGGGGACATCTGTTAGCAGGTACTCGGGAAGACTCGCTAACAGCAGGTAAGCACGGGAAGACTCGTGAAGATTTTTCAACATGATGAAAAATGTTCACGAGAGCCCCGAGTACCAACGAGTGGCCATTACCGTAAATCTCCGAGTTCGAATCAGGGCAATCTTGGGAGAACTCTTGGAATGAACTCGTACCGTGGGACAGGGGTTTAACTCAGAGGGACAGGCGACATCTCTGGATAAAAGGGATGGGTGATTTTTCGGGTCATGACACCTTCTTCAGACTTAGCAGGTCGGGTAACAACTACGGAAAGTGGCACAGAGTTAACATTTCCGGCCTGATGATGTGTCTTCACCTCTGAAAAAAATTTCTACAGATGTTGCCTGGTCTGCTATTTCTAGCCTTTTCTCTTTTGGTGTCAGATCTATTATTAAATAACTTCCCTGAACCTTTCCTGCATGGAGCTTGGTGCTTGTCGCACTTCTTGCAATGTTGCAATGTAAAAGAATGGTATCCAAAATTTACTACAAAGGTAAGTGGTCTGTTTCTAGATGACTTTTCTGAGCGCTTCAGTCGGATCGCGACACAGTGACTGTTGCATTGATCACCTGATCCAACCTACTGAGCTCAGTGTAAATGCTGGACTCTCATTTTTCTATTTTTACTTTTGCCTGCGTCAAGCTCGGTTGCAAACTGCTCTGAGATTATCTTTGTATCTTAATATTTTGCTTATGTTTTTGTTAGTGTTTTAACATTCTGTACAGACACCACTAGCACTGGAAATGTCTATAGTCATGTGCTTTTATAGAAATAAAAAATAGCTGCAGGTTTTGTTTGTATTTAGGGAAATAAGTTGGAGAAGGGTATTGACGTGAGTTCTTACAAAGCTGGCATTGACTTGAAGGACCAAGTCTCAATAAAGAAATATGAAAACAAGAAAACTGCATGTCCTTGAATTTTTCAGAAAGTTGCATTATTTTGAAATATAATGAAATGCCGACTGTTAACAAAATGTTTTCCCATGAAAAATACGTAACTTCAGCCGAGTTAAAATTAGATTTCATGGGTGAATTATTTTATGGACAAAAGTGAGCTGGTTTTATGTTTTGGATATCAATTAACTGAAACTGTTTCACTGCTGTCAGCAGAGATTTGCAAGGAGATTATATTTGGAAGGAACTGCAGATGCTGGTTTAAACCAAAGATAGACACAAAAAGCTGGAGTAACTCAGTGGGACAGGCAGCATCTCTGGAGAGAAGGAATGGGTGACGTTTCTGGTTGAGACCCTTCCTCATACTTGTCAGGAGATTATGCTGTCTCTTTACTGAAAGCTGATGGTTCAAAGGTTTCCAAGGTCTTTTATTGTCACGTGTAAGGTACAATAATATGCAAATTACCATACAGCCATACTGGAAAAAAAGCAACAAGACACACAACTACATAAAAGTTAACATAAACATCCACCACAGTGGATTCCCCACGTGATGGAAGGCAAAAATATCCAATCTTCTTCCTATTTATTCTCCCGCGGTCAGGGCAGTTGAACCATCTGCAGTCGGGACGATCGAAGCTCCCACAGCCAGCATTCGAAGTCCCCGCATCGGATCAATCGAAGGTCCCGTGTCGGAATGGTTGAAGCTCTAGCGGCTTGGAGCTCCCAGAAATTGTCTCTAACCAGAGACTGCGAGTTCCGTGATGTTAAAGTCCACAGGTACCCAAGGTTGGAACTCCAAGGTCGATCCCTGGCGAAGGGATCGCGGGCTCTGTGACGGTAAGTTCATATTCTCCCCGCGATGGAGCTCCCGGTCGATCTCCAGCAAAGGCCGCCAACTCCTCGATTTAGGCCGCAGTGCGGACAGATATACGATACGGAACAAACGATACCTCCATTGAGGTAAGAGATTCAAAAAAGTTTCCCCAACTCCCCTCCCCCCACCCCCACATAAAACAAGCTCAAGAACATTAAAAACATACATTTGACACGTACAAAACAGACACAAAGAAGGAAAGGTCAGACAGACTGTTGGCGAGGCATTGCTGGCGCCACCCAGTGGTGAAACGTCAACTGCATTTCCGCTGCTTTCTATCAGTATCTGAGAAATGGTTCATCGCTTTAAGGGCAATTCCGTCACATTGGTGAAACCAAGTGTGGACAAGGGCAACCTTTTTGGCCAAACACTTGCGCTCTATCTGCCAAAAACTGTTGGAGCTCCTGGTTGCTAACCATTCTAACTTCTCATTCCCATCTCGACCTTTCCATTCTTGGCCTCCTCCACTGCCAGAGTGAGGACACATCCAAACTAGAAGAACAGCACCTCGTATTCAGCATAGATAGCTTATAACCCGGGGTATGGGCATTGAATTCTTCAATGCAATGATAATTTTCCCTCCTCCATTTCCCCCATATTTCCCTTTATGCCACTCGCCCCTTTCCCTTGTCCCCTTCCACCCATATCTTTCCTTCTGGCTTTGCATTTCATTCATCTTCTTTCGTTAGCTGAAACTCTTTTGTCTCGTTTTCACCTCTAGTCTTAGTCACTATTTGCACCCAACTACCAATCACCCCCCCCCCCGACTTGAACCCAAAGTCTGAAGAAGGGTCTCGACCTGACATGACACCATTCCTTCTCTCCAGAGATGCTGCTTGACCCACTGAGTTACTCCAGCTTTTTGTGTCTATCTTCAGTTTAAACTGCATCTGCAGTTCCTTCCTACCCATCTATCACTTACCAGGCTTTGCCCCACGCCTACCTCTCTTTCCCAGCTTTTGGCCCTGTAATTCATCAGTCTGAAGAAGGTTCCTGACCCAATATAATTATATATAAGTGGAATAAGACCCTTGTATTCAAATTCTCTGTAACAAAGGTCAGTGTACTGGTTGCCTTCCAAGTTGTATCATCCTTACCTTCATATTGACTTCAGTGATCTGTGCAGTTCATCTAAACAATGATGTAGTCTGGCACGTTTAAAAAAAAAATCTGTCTTACTTCCAAAGTTGATGACATTGCATTTTACACATTAGAATCAGAATTGTAAAGTGTTTGGAATAGGCAAAGGTGGCGTATAAATGAAAGCCTGTCTGTCTGTTTGCGTAATGCCTCTTCTAACTGACTGCAGCTCCAATAACCAAGGTTAAGTGTGTAAGAAAGAACTGCAGATGCTGGTATAAATCGAAGGTAGACACAATAAAGCTGGAGGAACTCAGCAGGTGAGGCAGCATCTCGCATTCCTTCTCTCCAGAGATGCTGCCTCACCCGCTGAGTAACTCCAGCTTTTTGTGTCCACCAAGGTTAAATAATGCACGGCAAGGTGCAGTGCAGAACATCCTTTTAAATAGAACAGATCTGTGGCAAAACATGTCTGGAGGAACTCAGTGGGTCAGGCAGCATTTTTGGAGGGAATGGACAGATGACGTTTCGGGTTAGAACCTTTTGACAAAGGTTAGTTCTGAAAAAGGTGTAGAATAAGAAGGAAAAAACGAGGAATTGAATGTAAAGCTGGAGGGAGGGATATGGGTGGAAGGGGTGGAAAGATGGGGAATGAGAGGGAAATGGGAGATTTGGTGATGGGGAATGAATGTGGGAAGGAGGGTAAAGGAGCAGTGTGACTCGGGGAGAGGTAAATGGTGGGAGTACTGTGTGCCCACTATGCTGTGGAGGCCACGGGGAAGAGATGAGTGGTATTTCTTGTAATTCGAGATTTCAATGTTTATAGAGTTAGTTGTAAGGTACCCAAGCAGAATATGAGGTGCAGTTTCCCCAGATATGTTGGTATGGGAATGCTAAGGGGGAGTTAAAATAGTGAGCAACTGGGAGCTCCAGCAGGCTTTGGCGGACAGAGTAAGTATTCGGTGTAATGGTCGCATAGCCTATGCTCAGTCTTGCCACATCTGGAGCTCCAAGTGCAAAGTTTGAAGAAGTGCACGTGAAAGTCTGTCGTCTCACCTGGAAGGGCTGCTAGGGTCCCTGGATGGAATTGAGGGGAGAGGTTCAGTGACAGTTATTACATATCTGATATCTCTAAAGGGCCTTTCCCTTGTAGGCGACACCAGCAACTAGGCTGTCGCCAGGATGTCGCCTGTATGGTCGTGAGTAGTCTCCTCAGTTGCCCAAAGAGCCGTAACGTTTTTCCGGTTGCCGCTGGATTTTGAAATGTTCAAAACCTTTTGGCGACAGTCGGGGACCGGGGACTTGTCGTAGCTTATCTTCTTCTGACGTAGGTGCTGTAGTAAGGTGTCGTAGGTTGTCGCCAGGATGGTGTAGGCTGTTGCCAGGTGACATAGGTTGTCACCGGTGCTGGCTTTGGTGAATTCCATTGTCGTAGTCACCATAAAAATCGCCTAGTGGGACAGGCCCATTACTGCAATGACCGATGCCTTTGAAATGCGCAATTGACAAGAGAGAGACGCATCCAGTGGTAAAGTGTATTGACTGTATTTCTGACCCTGACTAATATTTTTGGAATGTGCTTAAGTGACAAAAACACAGTATAAAATATGTAATTCTTTGTTCATTGAAGTGGTGACACGAGGAAAGTCAAGTGTCTGTGTTGCTTACTTGGCTGGTATCCTCGCCACTTCCATCGGCTGATAATCAGTAAAGTATGAATTGGTCTAACTAACAGACTTGTGAGTTGTCTGTTTATTAAGAAGTGAACCTTTTCAATCCCTTTCCACCTAAACCCGCCTCCCTCCCGGTACATTCCCCGGCAACCACATTATTGCATGGGCTCAGACTGAAAACATGCGTCCAGGCCCAATGAGTTTTAACTTTTCTTGGATTTTTCTGAAACCTATTCCAAGAATGGAATTCTTCAAATAAATTATTTAAAAACCAGAATGAGTGAATTTCATTACACTTGCAAGTAAATTGAGCAAATAATTGAGTGTAGTGTTTTGAATTAAATGATCAGTGATTCGCTGTGGAATATGCTTATTCAGTTTAAGTTAGTGATGGGGAGAGTTTGGATAGGTTGGGTTAGTTTTCTCTGGAGTGAAGGAGGCTAAGAGGTGACCTGATCGAACCATAAAAAGCTCAAGATAGTCAGAATCTTTCTCCCATGGTCAAGGTATCAAAAGCAGAGGGTATGGGATTAAGGTGAGAGGATGGAGCTTTAAAGGAAATATGCGTGAAAAGTTTTTTTTTACACAGAAATCAAAGGTTTTTTGGTTCATATCAGGAACTCATTGACAAAGGAGCTGATTGAGTCAAATATTTTTAAGATACATTTAGTCAGGCACTTAAATAGGACAAGCATAGAAGAGAGTGAGCAAAGAAATGGTTGATGGAATACAGCGTAGCAAAGTGTGGAGTCATGCATTCTGGTTGCAGAAATAAAGGCGTAGACTATTTTCTAAATGGGGAGAGAATTCAGAAATCGAAGGTGCAAAGGGACTTGGGAGTGCTGGAGCAGGATTCCCAAAATGTTAATTTGCAAGTTGAATCGATCGTAAGGAAGGCAAATGCAATGCTAGCATTTATTTTGAGAGGACTAGAATCTAAAAACAGGGATGCAATGCTGAGGCTTTATAAAGCATCGGTCAGACCGCATTTGGAGTATTGTGAGCAGTTTTGGGCCTCGTATCCGAGGAAGGATGTGCCTGTGTTGGAGAGGGTCCAGAGGAGGTTTCCGAGAATGATCCCAGGAACATATGATGAGCGTTTAATGGCACTGGGCCTGTACTCGCTGGAGTTTAGAAGAATGAGGAGGGACCTCATTGAATCTTACTGAATAGTGAAAGGACTGGATTGGGTTGATGTGGAGAGGATGTTTCCACTAGTGGGAGAGTCTAGGACTAGAGGCCATAGCCTCAGAATAAAAGGATGTTCCTGTAGAAAGGAGATGAGGAGGGATTTCTTTAATCAGAAGGTGGTGAATCTGTGGACTTCATTGCCGCAGTAGGCTATGAAAGCCAAGGTATTAGGTATTTTGAAGGCGGAAATTGAAAGATTCTTGAATAGTACGCGTGTCAGCGGTTATGGGGAGAAGGCAGGAGAATGGGGTTAAGAGGGAAAGATAGATGATTGAATGACGGAGTAGAATTGAAGGGCTGAATGGTCGAATCCTGCTCCTTGAACTTATGATACGAACCTAGTACAGGCAGGTAGGATTAGTGTCGATGAGCAAAATGGTTTGTGTCGATGTGATGGGCCGAAGGGCCCCTTTCCCTGCTGAATAATGCTCTAATTCTGTTTAGTCAAATATTAGCTTTAGTCAGTATACAATAGGTGCAGGAGTAGGCCCATCGAGCCTTCCTTCCTGCCTTCTCCCCATATCCCCTGACTCTGGTATCTTTAAGAGCCATATCTAGCTCTCTCTTGAAAGTATCCAGAGAACTGGCCTCCACCGCCCCCTGAGGCAGAGAATTCCACCGACTCGCAACTCTCTGTGAGAAAAAGTGTTTCCTCGTCTCCGTTCTAAATAGCTTATCCCTTATTCTTAAACTGTGGCCCCTGGTTCTGGACTCCCCCAACATCAGGAACATGTTTCCTGCGTCTAGCTTGTCCAAACCCTTAACAATCTTATGATTTCTAGAGCCACTTCCTTAAGTACCCTGGGATGCAGACCACCAGGCCCTGGGGATTTATCAGCCTTCAGTCCCATCAGTCTACCCAACACCATTTCCTGCCTAATGTGGATTTCCTTCAGTTCCTCCGTCACCCCAGATCCTCTGGCCACTAGTACATCAGGAAGATTGTTTGTGTCCTCCTTAGTTAAGACGGATCCAAAGTACCTGTTCAACTCATCTGCCATTTCCTTGTTCCCCATAATAAATTCACCTTTTTCGGTCTTCAAGTGTGCAACTTTGGTCTTAACTTTTTTTCCTCTTGATGCAAGTTGTTTTTTTCATTGTGCTGTGATTTTATTTTGATTTTGATTTGAGGAGCCTTGAAAATATGCCAGTAATTGCCATTTGCACGGGTCTTTGCAGAGAAGTCTCCACGTTGTGAATGGCTCGATTGTAACCTTGTATTGTTTTCCGCTGACTGATTAGCACACAAGGAATGCTTATCATTGTACCTTGGTACACGTGACAATAAACTACACTCAACTCCAGTGGAAATTAGTGTAATTCAATGTAAAAGCTGTGATTTGAATTTTAGCATTATGAAAATGACCTACAGCACCAACTGTCCTTGTAAAATGGGTAAAAAACAAATATCAAATTCATCAATTTAATAAATAAGATTAATTATTTATTGATATTGGTGACTTTGCTATAACCCTTTGTGTTCCATTGTGTACTATTTCTAAGTTTTTAGGTGCATTCTGTGTCCATAATGATAGATATTGAAAAATCTTGTGCTTGAGTTACTCAGATGGTCATTGAAGGATTACTTTGTTTCTGTTGCCATTTACATTAAGCTTCTAACTCATTACCACGGGAGTTTTGGAATTAGATTTGACAAATTACATGTTTGCTCAGTGGCTCTCCCAACCCCGTAATGATACCTCTTTGGAGAGTGAATTAATCACATTGAATGCAATGTTAGTTAATAAATAACATTAAATGTCATGCACAATATCTCTATCAGAAATGCACCTTGGTCTTGACATTGATGGTCAGCATTGAGTGAGGCAGAGATAATATGGATTAAAAATGTTTGTAATATCCAGCTTCTAAGGTTTAGGGGAAAGTTGTTTTGTCAATGGCCCAGCCAGTTGATGAAATGAGAAGTAAAAATTGAATCCTTGCATTGAAAGTATTTGTGGGAAATTACAGAAGATTAGGAGAAAGAAATCCAAACAAGCCTTTGTCAATTAAATTGTCAACCTTCTTACCATTTCCTCATCTCTTTCTTCCAAAAATCTACTTACCTCTGTCTTAAGAATGCTTCCATCGCTATCTTCACTGACTTTCCCAGGTGAAGCCGTATAGAATTAAGGTAATAAAAAATGTTACATTGCTGGTAATTAGACATTTAAAAAAAAACTCGGGTCATAGAATCACACGGCATAGAAACTGCCTTTTTGACCAAAGAGGGTTTTCTAAAACCGTGTGTGGATGGCCCAACTCTAGGAGGGGTTATACTGGACCTTGAATTGGGAAACACGCCTGGCCAGGTGACTGGTGTTTCAGTGGAAGAACATTTTGGGAACAGAGATCACAATTGCATAAATTTCAAGTAAGTTATGAATAAGGGTGTCTAGATGTTGGGAGTAGGTACTATGGGCGTAAGGCATTATTAGACGAGAGCTCGGGAGAGTAAATTGGGTGCAGTTTTTTTTTTGGGTGTTGACATTTCACATGTAGGAGTCATTTAAAGGCCAACTGACCAGAGTTCAGGCCCAGCATATGCCTGAAAGGCCGAAGGACAAGCATGGCAAAGTAAGGGAACCTTGCATGACTAAAGAGGTTGTACATTTCGTCCAAAAGTAAAAGGAAGCCTACGTAAGCTCAGAAAGATGAAATCGGAGAGGAATATAAAGCCTTTGAGGAATATTGAGCAAGCAGGAAAGAACCAAGTGGGAAATTAGAAGGGGCAAAAGGGTCCATGATATGTCATTGGCGAATCGGATTAAGAAAATCCCAAGTCTTATTAAACATACATTAAAAACAAGAGGGTAACTGAGGAGAAGGTAGGGCTGCTCAAGGGTAAAGGAGGGAATTGATGCTTGGAGGATGCAGGCAAGGTATTAATCAAGTAGTTTAATAGTGATGGCAGCCTCGCCAACGGTCTGCCTGTCTTTTCGTCTTTTTTGTTATTTTTTAGAGTGTTTTAAAAAGTTTGTGTTAATGTTCCCAGGTTTGTTTTATGTGGGGGTTGGAGGAAACTTTTTTTCAGTCTCTTACCTTGCCGGAGATGCGATTGTTTTCCGGATCGTATCTCCGGTCGCTCTGCGGCCTAACATCACGGAGCTGCCGGCCTTGCTCGGGACTGACTTTGAGCCCCATCGCGGGGCCATGGACTTACCTGCGGATTTCATCATCGAGGAGCTCATTGATGTCGGGAAGCTCCAAAGTCACAGAAGGTTCGAGTAGCCCCGACCCGGGGTCCGATCGCCCGGCGCGGTGGAGCTGAAATCCCCCCCGATGCTGGAGCTTGATCGCCCTGATGGCCTGACTGCCGGCTACAGGAGCCAAGATCGTCTCGTCAACGGAAGGTTCAAGTGCCCCAACTGTGGGAGAACAAAGAAGGGAAGAAGATTGAACTTTTTTCGCCTCCCATCACAGTGAGGAATATGGAGGAGTCACTGTGGTGGATGTTTATGTTAAAATGTATTTTATGTGTCTTGTTGCTTTTTATTGGTATGATGACTGTATGGCAAATGAAATTCCTCACATTTTGCAAAACATACTTGGCTAATAAAGTATGATTATGATTACTTACCAAGGAGAAGGACATGGAGGACAGTGAGTTCCGTGTGGAGAATAGTAATATGCCAGGGCAGTTTGAGATCAAGAATGAGAGGGTGTTGAGTCCCTTGAAGAACATTAATGTGGATAAAACTCCAGGGCCAGATGGAATCAATGCCCGGTTATTGAGAAACGCACGAGAGGAAATTGCAAAGGCATTGAAGAAGATCTTTGTACCTTCTCTAGATACAGGTAAGATCCATGTGGACTGGAGAGAAGCTAATGTTCTTCCTTTGTTTTAGAAGTGAAGTCGTGATAAACCAGGAAACTATGGACCTGTGAGACAACTAGGGTTGGAAAGCTATTGGAGAGGATTCTTCGGGACAGGATTTGTTTTTGAGGGAAGAGAATGGGCTAGTTAGGGGCAGTCAGCATGGCTTTGTCCATGACAGATCGCGTCCTATGAAATTGATTTCGTTTTTTTGGAGGGGGAAAAGGTGATCAACGAGGGTAGAGCATTGGATGTTGTCTACGTGGATCTTAGAAAGGCATTTGATAAAGACTGTCATGGTAGGCTAATGCAGAAGATTAAGATGCAGTGATTGTCAGTGACTTGGTTGTCTGGATTCAGAACTGCTTACACATAGAAGACATGGGGTTGTGGTAGAACGGTGTTATTCTGGCTGGAGGTCTGTGACCAGTGGAGATCCACAGAGATGTGTGCTGGGACTTCTTGTTTGTGATATTGATATATATATATATATTAATCACTGGGATGGGCTGGTTAGTAAGTTTCCAGATGACACAGAAATTGATGACAGATGGAGTTTAATTTGTGCAAGTGTGGGGTGTTGCGTTTTGAGAGGTGGAATGTAAGGGGAGAGTATGCAGTTAATGGCACAACCCTTAATAACATAGATGTCCAGAGGGATGTTGGGGTCCAAGGCTACAGCTTGCTGAACGTGGCACATAAGCGGACAGAGTGATAAGGAAGTCGTATGAAATACTTGTCTTCATTAGTCGAGGAATTGAGAATAAGAGTCAGAAAGTCATATTGCAACTTTATGAGGTGTTTAAGGCCCTGTCCCACTGTACGAGGTAATTCAAGAGCTCTCCCAAGTTAAAAAAAAAATCAAACTCGTAGTTAGCACGTAGAAGGTATGTAGCGCTACGTCGGAGCTCGGGACGTCTCTTAGCGGCTCGTAACGCTAACGGCAGTTCCTCGGGAAACGCGGTAAGCTCGTGTAGACTCGTGAAGATTTTTCAACATGTTGAAAAATGTCCATGGGTGCCCTGAGTACCTACGAGCGACTATTACCGTAATTCTCCGAGTTTGAATCAGGGAAAACTTGGGAGAACTCTTGAATTAGCTCGCACAGTGGGACAGGCCCTTTAGGAGAAGGTTTTGAAAAGATGTTGCCTGGATTACAGGCTATTAGATATAAGGAGAGGTTGGACAAACTTGGATTGCTTTCTCTAGTTGTCGGAGGTCGATGCGAGACCCGACAGAAGTATATAAAATTATGTGACGCATAGATCGGGGAGACAGAACTTTATTTCCCTGGGTGGAAATGTCAAAGACCAAAGGGCATAGCTTAAAGGTAAGAGGGGGCAAAGTTGAACGTAAATATGCAAGAGAAGCCCCCTTCTACACAGAGTGTGATGGATGCTTGGAACTCACTGCCAGGGGTGAAGGCAGGTAAAATTGATGCATTTAAGAGGCTTTTAGATAGGCACGGAATGCAAGGGTATGGATCACGTGTAGACAAGGAAGGTCATTTGTCATCATGTTCAGCTAAAATGTCTGTCCCTGTGCTCTATTATTTTATATTTACTCCCTCCCAAATTACATTTATAGATTTCTGTTCCCAAATTTGCCAAGAATAATTTGTTTAATTCCCAGCGTCATTATGAAAACGTCTATTGTAAGTAATTATCATAACAAGTCCAATTACATTAATCTTTGCTCATAACCTAAAATCAATGTGTTGGCAGTCATTCATTAATTGTGCTTCCCGCTGTATTCTGGAGAGGCAACAATCTTCCTGAACTGCAGATGGAATTTCAGAGACACAGTAACTGCATCACATTCATCTGTACTTCTTTTGGGTTGCATGGGAAGAGGAAAAATCTCTTTAATTCAAGCTCTGTATAGGATAAACACCATAATTTCTGGATTTCATTAACAATATATTGGATTTTCACACACAGCCTTTTTCGTGTATGGACTCCATTAATACTGTTAACTGTTCCATTTTGTACTTAATTCTACAACATCTGCCTAATATTAGCCTATCTATCTAGAAGAGGCATTCAACTATAATCAGCTTTTAGTAAAATCTGCATGGTTGGGGATTTTGCTTTCTGTGCCATGAGTCCTCAAAGTACCATAAGTACTTAGGGATCCAAATACTGATCTTTCAGATGCAAAATACGTAAACTCAAGATTCATTTCCATATATTTGATTCCTGTCCAATATTTGGGCCATAATTAAATCCAGTGCTCTTGCTCTCTGGCATAGTCATGTATCCTCCTCTTTCAAATAGTTTATCTATTATTTCTCAAAAATTCAATTATATGTGCTCTGCTCAAACAACTGTGTACCCAATTTTTCTCTTGTAAAAATATTAACAAACACTAATCTGCTTGTGACAGAGAGGGAGTAATGTTTCTCTGTTAATCCCTGTTTAAAAAGAAAATTCAAAATATATATTTTTAAATCCCTCATTCATCTTCTGTACTCCAGTGGGAATAGTACCAGTTTCTTGAATTGTCTGCTTGACCTGTGATGGTCTTTTTGCTTCTCAGGCAGAGGTCTTTTGCACAAATGCCACTGCAGTTCTCGCCACATAATATGAGTGGTAACTATTGCAGTATTGAGGGAGTCTCATCTTTCACATGAGATACTACTCTAAGTCCCCAACTGCATGTAAACATAGAAATATAGTTGCAGGAGTAGGCCATTCAGCCCTTTGAGCCAGCACCGCCATTCAATATGATCATGGCTGATCATCTAAAATCAGTACCCCATTCCTGTTTTCTCCCCATATCCCTTGATTCCTTTAGCCCTAAGAGCTAAATCTAACTATCTCTTGAAAACATCCAGTGAATTGGCCTCCACTGCCTTCTGTGGCGGAGAATTCCACAGATTCACACAACTCTCTGGCTGATTTTTTTCCCCCTCATCTCTGTCCTAAATGGCCTACCCCTTATTCTTAAACTGTGAGTCCTGGTTCTGGACTCCTCCAACATCGGGAATTTTTTTCCTGCACCTAGCCAGTCCAATCCCTTAAGAATTTTATATGTTTCTATAGGATATCCTCTCATCCTTCTAAATTCCAGTGAATACAAGCCCAGTCGACCCATTCTTTCATCAGATGTCAGTCCCGCCATCCCGGGAATTAACCTGGTGAACCTACGCTACACTCACTCAATAACAAGAATGTCCTTCCACAAATTAGGATACCAAAATTGCACAAAATACTCCAGGTGCGGTCTCACCAGGTTCCTTGACAAATGCAGTAGGACCTCCTTGCTCCTATACTGAAATCGTCTCGCAATGAAGTCCAACATGCCGTCCATTGGCTTTTTTCACTGCCTGCTGTACCTGCATGCTTTCTCTCAGTGACTGAAACACCCCAAGGTATCTCTTCTGTTGTGAGTAGGAAAGTAATTTATTCATTATGCAGTATTTTTTTATGTGATGCAAAGGATGTTTTCAATTGTGAATGAATGGGTGACATTTCGGGTCGAGACCCTTCTTTAGACGTGATCAGTCTGAAATGTCTCCCATTCCTTCTCTCCAGAGATGCTGCCTGTCCCGCTGTTACTCCAGCATTTTCTGTCTTTCTTCGGTTTAAATCAGCATCTGCAGTTCCTTCCTACACACGTTTTTAAGTGTTATGTGTTTCCCTTTGTGGTAATTTCACAGCGATGATATATATTCTTCATGGCTTCAATGTGCTTATACAGTATTCCTCCCAAAACTAAGCCCAGTTTTCTTTGGCTCTGTACCTCGTATAAATTGTTTTTAATATAAATTTTCTTTAACTACTGTGTTATTATATTTATAAAGCCCAACTTGCTCTTTATCTTCATTATGGCTTTATATATAATTGCATTTGCTGTTTCCAGTAAACCAGCATTTATACCTCTAATTATCCATAGCCTTCAACTTCTTTCAATTTTAAACAGGTGTTTCCCTTCATTGCTTTCCTTTTAATCCCCTGCATCTGTTGCCCATATTACAAACTAGTCTGCCTTTCCAAAATATTTCTAATTGCCTTGGTCGTTTGGCTAGTTTTCCATTGAGTTCTGTTCACTCACTTCTTGGTCTTTCTTAATTTGTATTCATTTTCTGAAATACTTAATAATGTTAATACATTTTAGAGGGGAGAATATAATAAGTTAAATTGAACATCAATTTCTATCTCCATGCAAACTCATTTAAGAAGCCACATCATGCCTACTTTTTTGAGTCATAGAGTCATAGTTATAGATTCATAGAGTGATACAGCTTGGCAATGGGCACTTCGGCCCAACTTGCCCACACCGGCCAACATGTCCCAAGTACACCAGCTCCACTTGCCCACATTTGGCCCATATCCCTCCAAACCTATCCTATCCATGTACATATCTAACTGTTTCTTAAATGTTGGAATAGTCTTTTGCCTCAACTACCTCTTCTGGCAGCTTGTTCCATGCACCCACCACCCTTTGTGTGAAAAGTTACTCCTCAGATTCCTATTTAAATCTTTGCCTTAAACCTATATCTTCTGGTCCTCGATTCACCTACTCTGGGCAAGAGACTCTGTGAATCTACCCAATATATTCCTCTCACAATCTTATACACTTCTATAAGATCAATCCCCATCCTTGTGCACTCCAGGGAATAGAGTCCCAGCCTACTCAACCTCTCCCTCTAGCTCAGACCCTTTAGTCCTGGCAACATCCTCGTAAATCTTCTCTGTACCCTTTCCAGCCTTAGATCCATACAGATAATTTCAAGACTTTTTCTAATAGATACTAAATATATTAATTCATAATTCCGTAACGTATCTCCAAATGCGTTTGAAAAATGTGATGACACCTGCTTTAATCTTCTGTAAACGCTTTTGAATTTCCTGGTTTCATTTGAACCTGAATCTCCTTGTGAATAGAAATGGTTTGTCTTTGTCTCTTTTTATAACAATGAATCCTGAGTTATTTTGGGATTTTCTGCTTACTCTGCTGTCATTGGAAATCTGATCGCTGGCATCAACATTTCTTCTCCTTCCTATGTGCAGACTAATGTTAAGTAACCGTTTAATAAATCAATATGTTGTGGACTGATTACAGTTTTTCACCCTTTTAAAAGATGGATGTATGCTTCCACTTTATTTTTGTTGTTCATTGTAACGATAACTCTTTCCTGAATGCATTGCTTTCTCCCCTGCACTTTCCTTTGACAGTCTCACCCTCCTACATTATGCACCATATATGCTTCATGGCTGCTAAATGTAACTGGTTTCTCATTGTCTTCCACTCCCAGTTAGTATCTCATTGATGAATGCTCACATTTTGGTTTCATGTTTAGTTTAGAGATACAGCGCGGAAACAGGCCCTTCGGCCCACCGAGTCTGCGGCGATCAGTGATCCCCACACACTAGCACCATCCTACTTACACTACGGACAATTTACACTTGTACCAAACCAATTGACTTACATACCTGTACGTCTTTGGAGTGTGGGGGGAAACTGAAGATCTCGGAGAAAACCCACGCGGTCACGGGGAGAACGTATAAACTCCGTACAGACAGCACCCGTAGTTGGGATCGAACCCGGGTCTCCAGTGCCGCAAGCCCTGTAAGACGGCAACTCTCCCACTACAAATTTGCCAGCACAAATATCTTAACACGTTAAAGCAGATCGGACTTCTGGGTGTAGGTGCTGTTTTACACAAAACAGCTGAAGAAGGACCCTGACCTGAAACATCATCGCTCCATGTTCTCCAGAGATGCCGCCTGAACTTCTGGTCACACCAGAAGTTACTCCAGCACTTTGTGTCCTTTTTTTTCTCAACTCCTGTTACCAAAACTAGGGCCATGATTTTCACATGGAGGGTAGTGGGTCCATAGAATGAACTGCCAGAGGTAATGGTTCAGACAAGTACAATTTCAGCGTTTCAAAGACATTTGGATAGATTCATGGAAAGGATAGGTTGAGAGGGATATGGACGCAAGGTAAATGGGACTAGCTCTGGAACGCATGAATGAGTTGGGCGGAATGGCCTGTTCTGTGTTGTATAACTCTAGGCTTTGCAGCACAGTGGGAAAGTGTGAGTCATTCCCACAATCACCATTCTTGTGGTGTTCACATATAAGTGTGCTATGTCCTGAAGATTCATGGCCATTTGATGTTGCTGAAATATAGATACAAACAGCAGTTAAGAAAGTACTGATTTATTTTTAATGTCTTATTGTGCAATATAATGTGGCATGGTGCCATTTTCACTTTGAATCAGGGTTAACATTGCACAAAGATCAAGTCAAGTCAAGTTTATTTGTCACATACACATACGAGATGTGCATTTCACAAGAAGTATAGGGCCATGATAAAATAACATGGACTATAGATGAAGGGGAACCAGTGAACATTGTGAGCTTTTCAGAAGGCATTTGATATGTTGCTGCTTCAAGGGTTTTTATGAAAAATAATGTGGGTGGTAAGATATAGGTGTGGGGAGAGGCGGGGGGGGGGTGTCATGGGGAGTGGTTGGTGGGGGGGGGGGGGGCTGTGGATGGAGGGGGTGAGGTGGGGGGGTCGTGGGGAGAGGGGGGGGGAGGGGGATCATGGGGGAGGTGGGGCAAGATGGGCAAGATGGAAATGTGGTATGCCACAGTGATAGGTGTTGCACCTCAACTTTTACAGTTAATATAAACCAAAGATATGTTTGTTGAATTTGGAAATAACACAAAATTATTTACCTGACCTGTTGAGTTATGGGCCTGTCCCACTTGCCGATTTTTTTTTTTATTAGGCAACTGCCAGTGACTGTCATAGTTGTAGCAGGTCACCGGAAAACCGGCGACAACCTACGTCATCCTGGCGACAACCTATGACAGCACCTACGTCAGGAGAAGTCAAGCTATGCTCATTGGCGTCAAACCCTCTGTCGGCGAAAATTTTTCAACATGTTGAAAATTTAGCGGCAATCAGAAAGAAGCTACGACTTTTTGCGCAACTGAGGAGACTACTCCCAGCGACCACCGGAGGACATGTAGCGACAAATTAGTCGCCTGTAGTTGCTTAAAAAGCCGCCTAAGTGCGACAGGCCCATTACTCCCGCACTATGTGTCAGTTGGGAATTTTGGGATTTAAACATAACCACAAAAAAATATTTCTGATTAGGACTCCATGAATAACTTGCTACTTTACTGCTTTTTTAAAAATTTAACGGCATCCTTTGGTTAGTTTAAATAAAAAGTGCCACATGAGATTTACGAATATCAATTGCATAGTAATTTTAATATATCTAAACATCCAAAGGCAAAAACTACCAACAATGTAAATATTTGATTTCAACTGATCTACAAGTGAGCTTACATTGCATGAAGTATATACATTTGCAATGTAATAATGCAGAGCAATGCTGTTTCTTTACATTTATTTTTATTGGATTGGATCCATAGCATCTTGTGCCGGAAGCTCCCTCTCTGTAATAGGTATGCGGTATAAGCCAGGCACGTACATATCTGGCTCACCAATAAGGTGAAGTCCGCTCTGATTGAATTATGGGCTGTGAACTTTAGTTTGCAAAGGTGTCTGAATTGTTATTTGGAACAGAATAGCAAAACAGTGCAGGGCAGGAGCAGGCCATTTGGCCCTCAATATCAATGCCGAACAGATGCTAATTGCAGCTATTCCCATCTGCCTGCACATGTCTATATATTCCTATTCATGTTCCTTGCGCAACTGAGGAGACTACTCCCAGCCTCTGCAGCTATCAACATCAGTGCTTCAAAAAATATTATGTTTGCTGTCAATATTATGTTTGCTGTCAATATTTTGTCTGGTTCAATGTGGCTGGTCACTTAAGTTAATGGATCTCGAACCTGATTCAAGCTGCCAAAATGTAATTACATGACGCGGGCAACAATGTCAAGAGGAAGTGCATACTCTTAAACATAGATTCATAAAATCCTTTATAAATACCAACCATAATGCAATTTTTGAAAAATTTATGTTCAACAGAATGATCGTTACTCACTTCAAGAAGAATGATCCTGCATTGTGTAAGAAGGCCAACTATGGTCTCTGCAAGGCTATCAAGGATCGCTCTCCAACTCCGCCATATCTCTGGACTCCCTCTCCCCTGACTCTCAGTCTGAAGAAGGGTCTCGACCTGAAACGTCACCCATTCCTTCTCTCCAGAGATGCTGCCTGTCCCGCCGAGTTACTCCAGCATTTTGTGTCTATCTTCGGTGTAAACCAGCATCTGCAGTTCCTTCTAACACAAGTGGGAGTAGACTATTGCCCTCGTTAAGCAGACAGTTGTACTGTGGGATGGACACAAGGTTCTGGAGTAACTCAATGCAGCAGCATCTCTGGGGAACATGGATAGCTGACATTTGGGGTGGGGATCATTCATCAGACTGATTGTGAGCGTGGTGGGTGGGGTGATAAAAGAAAGCTGGAAGAGAGGAGAGGCAGGACAAAGCGTGGCTGGTAACTGGTGAATACAGGATACCTTTGCAGGCTCCAAGCTGAAAACGGGAATGATGCATCTCAACCAGATACGCGCAATGCGTTTTACACCCATTTTGAAAGGCAAACAAGCTACACTGGGGAAAATGTTTGCCCTATCTCCCATGGCTCTGTTCCATACATCTTGGTGGCAGAAGTCAGATCTGCTTTCACGAGGGTAAATTCACAGAAAGCTGCTGGCCCGGATGGAGTCTCTGAACAGGTTCTGAAATTGTGTGCGAAAAAACTGGTCAAGGTCTTTCCCAACATTTTCAACCTCTTCTGCTCCCATCTCCTTCAAGGAAACTTCCACCGTTCCAGTCCCCAAGAAAAGTAAAATAACTTGCCCCAATGACGAAAGCCAAGTAGCTCTAACATCGAGCATAATGAAGATTGGTACTAGCCCACATTTATGCCAGACCATCTAGATCTCCAATTTGCATATAGGAAAAATAAATCTGCAGAGGACGTTATCTCCAAGGCACTACATTTAGCCCTGGATCACCTTGACAAGGGAACATTTGTGTCAGGATGCTATTAATTGACTAAGCCTTCAACACAATGATACTGAATCAGCTTATCCCTAAATGTCTGGACCTTGGCCTTGGGACATCCATCTGCAACTGGTTTGTGGACATCCTGACCGGCAGACCACTGTTGTTGGAACTGATGGTAACATTTTGTCCGCACTGCTCGTCAGGGTTGTGTGCTCAGTTCCTCGTTCTCCTCCCTGCACCCGCATGAGTGTGTCACCAGGTACAAGGTCAATTTGGTCTTTACAATTGGTATTTTGTCGGCGGTTCAATAATAACAATAGGACAAAGTCCATGAAAGAGATCAAGAACCGAGAGTTATGGTGTCAAGGCAAGGCAAGGCAAGTTTATTTGTATAGCACCTTTCAACAACAAGGTAATTCAAAGTGCTTTACATAAAACATTAAAAGCATTGGAAAGAAACACATATAAAATGACATTTAGATGTAAAACGATTATTAGATTATTCACATAAAATAATTACAAAATTAAAAGCAATCAAATAAAATATTTAAAATAGAATAAAACCAGGCAATAACTTAACCCTTATCAGCAAGATGAAAGAGTTGGTTGTCAACCGAAGGGGTTGTACACAACTCTATCCTCATCAGCTACCGAGGAGATGGTTGGCAGCTTCAAGTGCCTGGGCATTTCTATCACCAGCAACTAACCTGGTCCCTACACACTGATGTGTTGATCGAGAAGGTGTATCTGCGTATTTATTTTCTTGGGCATCTGAGAGGAATTGGCATGTTCACAAGGATTTTTTCAGATGCGCTGCAGAAATAATTCTGACAGGGTGCATCTCTGCCTGGTGTGGCAGCTGCTCTGCCCTTGTCTGCCTGAACCTGCAGAGAGTGGTGAACACAGCCCAGTCCATCACAGGCTCGTCACTGTCACCCTGGCCATTCCGTTTCCTCTCTCCTACCTTGTGACAGAAGATCCAGGAGTTTGAAACTTTAGATGTCCACATTTTACAATGTTTTCTTCTCCACTGCAATCTGACTTCTGAACCAATCACCTCATTGACATCCCCTTCATGGAAGTCCTGTGTCCTACTCTTAACTCAACTTCATTCAGTTATTCATTATTGTACTTTAATATTTTTTGCACTAATTGAGTTATGCACCAAAATCTTGCACCATTTTGCTGCTTTCCACTTCTATTTATTGCTATATTTATCGTTACTCTATGTACGCTGTTTATGGGCCTGTCCCACTTAGGAGATTTTTTCCGGCGCCAACAGGCGACTGCCTCAAAATTTTCAACGTTGAAAAATGTTTGCCGACAGTGGCGACAATTTTTGCTGTCGTAGGTGCTGTGGTACATTCTCGCCAGGGTTCGTAGGTGGAATCCATTAAAACTAGTCCCTGGCAGTTGCCTGAGGAGTCGCCTAAGTGGGACAGGCCCATTACTCTGTGAACTTCATTGAGCAAGGTTTTTCCATTGAAGCCTTGTGTGCATTACAATGAATTAATCTGAACAATTCAACAACCTTCATGGAAAGGCAAAACTGTGATAAATAAGCCATGCTGCATACAGCAGTTGGTTGACTATTATTTCAAGCAAAATAACACTGGCAGCACCCTGCATTGTAGCAAATTATACCAAATAACAAATCCGGTAGGCGGCGCGGCTCTGGCCAGCAGCGGCCTCTGCAGCCTGTCCGCGTTTTTATTATTTTCTGTCTGTGTTTTAATGTAGTTTTTTTTTATTTTTTGTTGGGGTGTGGGTGTGGGGGGGGGGGGGGGGGGGGGACTTTTTAAATCTCTCCCTGCACTGGAGACCCGACCTTTTTTCTCCCTCGTCGGGTTTCCATTGTCGTTGAGGCCGTAACGAGGAGCGGCCTCCAACAGGAGGAAGCCGGGGACTCAGGTGCCGACTCACCGTCGCCGTCGCGGGGCTGGTCGAGTCCGGAGCGGGTTGCTGCTGCTGCTCCAGCTGCGGAGTCGGAGGCTGCTGCGGAGTCGGGGGCTGCTGCTGAGTCGGGGGCTGCTGCTGGAGTCGGGGGCTGCTGCGGAGTCGGGGGCTGCTGCGGAGTCGGGGGCTGCTGCGGAGTCGGAGGCTGCTGCGGAGTCGGGGGCTGCTGCGGAGTCGGAGGCTGCTGCGGAGTCGGAGGCTGCTGCGGAGTCGGAGGCTGCTGCGGGTCTGCAGAGAGCGGCGCCGGGAGCCCGCGGCTCCTCTGGAGAGAGACCGCTTTTCGGGGCTCCTGCAACGGCGAATTCTCCCGCCCGAGTTGCGGGGTCGAAGAGCTCCTGGAGCGGGGCCTAACACCATTGCCCCGCGCGGCTGGAACGGCTGCGGGACTTTACGAGCGCACACCGGGGGCACCAACACCTAGACCCGGTGTGCGACCTTGCACCACCCGGCGTGGCTTCAATGGCCGCGGGACAATCGCCATCGCCAGCCGGGGGCTATGACTTTGACTCTGACATCGGGGGGGGGGGAGAGTGCAGTGGAGAGATAAGTTTTTTTTGGCCTTCCATCACAGCTATGTGATGGATGTTTATGTAAAATTGTAATTATGTTGTGTCTGGGGTCTATTTGTGTGTTATGTATGGCTGCAGAAACGGCATTTCGTTTGGACCTCCAGGGGTCCAAATGACAAATAAATTGATTCTGATTCTGATTCTGTGGCACAGTGTCGCAGCGGTAGAGCTACTGCCTTACAGCACCTGAGACCTGGGTTTAATCCTGACTGCAGGTACTGTCTGTTCGGAGTTTGTACATTCTCCCTGTGACCGCGTGGTTTTTCTCCGGGTTAGCTCCGGTTTCCTCTCACATTCCGAAGACGTGCAGTTTTGTCGGTTAATTTGCCTTCATAAGTTACAGGAGCAGAATGAGGCCATTCATCCCACCGAGTCTACTCCGCCATTCACTCATTGCTGATCTATCTTACTCTTTCAACCCTATTCTCGTGCCTTCTCTCTGTAACCTTTGACACCCGTACTAATCACAAATCTGTCAATCTCCGCTTTAAAAATACCCAATGACTTGGCCTCCACAGCCATCTGTGGCAATGAATTCCATAGATTCACCACCCTCTGGATAAAGAATTCCTCCTCATCTCCTTGCTAAAGATAAGTCCTTTTATTCTGAGGTTGTGCCCTCTGGTCTGAGACTCTCCCACTAATGGAAACATCCTTTCCACATCCACTCTATCTGGGTCTCTCACTATTTGCTAAGTTTTAATGAAATTTCCCCTCATCCTTCTAAACTCCAGCGAGTACAGGCCCCGAACTGTCGAACACTCATCATACATTAACCAATCATCCCTGGATTCATTCTTGTATACTCTGGACCCTCCCCAACCACAGCACATCCCTCCTCTGATATGGAGCCCAAAGTTGCTTAAGGGCCTGTCCCACTTTCACAACCTAATTCACGACCTTTTTTACTTGTGGACATTTTTCATCAGGCTAGAAAAACGCCCCGACTTACTTGATGCCACGAGTACCTACGACTAGCATCACGGCCTGCTATGACCTACCTACGACCTCGTGACGATCATGCTGCGAGTATGAATCAAGGGCAAACTCGGCAGAGATCGTGAATTAGGTCGTGAAAGTGGGACAGGCCCTTTACTATAAATTGATCCTCATGTGCAGTGGGATAACATGGACCTAGTGTGCGGGTGATCACTGGTCAGCATGGACTTGGTGGGCCAAAGGGCCCGTTTCCACCTTGTAACTTAAGAAAACTAAAATATGGTAAAATAATATTCACGATCCAACTGTGGAGCAGGAGAAAAGACTGAGCCAAAATGATTGAATCATGAGGGTACAGAATGCGGTAATGTTAAATTATGAATAACTTATACAAAAGGACATTACTGGCCTCTGGGAATGCTGACTGATATCGTTCATCTTGGTGCAGCACCTTTTAATGTAGACTTCTTTCCTTCCTTGAATGATGCAGGGTTTCCTTCTATTAAAGAGGGTACAACAATAATTTTGATGTTTGGCATCTTAAAGAATAAAACGTTAGAGGGGTATAGACCAAGAGAGGCATTTTCAGATCTTAAAATCTTGGTAGCTGCAGGGTCAGCCAACCAAGGTTGAAGGATAAATTGTGATGGATGTTTACATGAGAGAATTTAAGGAACATAGTTCAGAGAGTTTCGGTTGGAGTTTGAGTGAAAAGAAAGGAGCAGATTGTGAAGCAAATTGAATGGAAAGATGAAAAATTAAAGGCAAGCCTTTAGTTAACTTGCAGCCAATATAGGTAGTAGTAGGTGTAATGAGTGAGCAGGAGTTAGGTCACAGACCCAAATTCATGGCCAGCCTGCCCTTGAGAAAACGTGCTGAGCTGCCTTATGGAGGCTACAGTTATTCTGCTGATGGTCCTTTCGCAATGCTGTTGGGCAGGGAGTTTCAGTGTTTAGACCAACAACAAGGAACCATGATATATTTCCAAATCTGAATGGTGTGTGATTTGTAGCGGAACCAGTAGATGGTGGTGTTTCCATGCTCCTACTGCCATTGCATCTTCATGGCCATAGACTTGGAGTTTGGAAGGTGTCGGTTCGTAATTGTAGTGCATTTTGTAATTGGTTTAACACCTCTGCCACTGAGTAGTGGTTGTTGAATGAATGAATGTTTAGCATGGAGGATGGAATACCAATTGCTATGTCCTGGATGATGTTGAAATTCTCCAATATGTTTGGAGCTGTATTAACTCAGAAGTGTCGAGAATATTCCTTCACTTGTAGATGAAGGAAAGGTTTGGGTTTCAGGAGAATATTTGAGGGTTGGAGCTTTCTACAAAGCTGTTGAAAAGGGTTGAGGGCGGAGATGGACAGTGTTAGAAAGTCTCAAATGGATGGTCTAGTGGTGGTAGTATATGTGAAGTGAAGCTTATCTTGGGATAAAATATAATACCAAGGCTACAAATAGTTTATTTCAGACATTTGCCAAAGGAAGGATGGACTCGATGGCATGGGAAACACGATAGCAAGTGATTAGTTTCATTTCCTTCTCCTTTCATGGTGTAAACTTGCTTCAGTATCATTGCAGTGATTCAAAAATGATCTCATTCTCAACTGAGAATGTAATTAACCTTTTAATTAAATGCTAACCTTTTGTTATATACGCATAATCAGATATGACTGTCCTCTGTTCACTATTTTCAGTGTAGATGTAGCCACAGCAGGCTGTGGAGGCCAAGTCAATGGATGTTTTTAAGGCAGAGATAGATAGATTCTTGATTAGCAAGGGTGTCGGGGGTTATGGGGAGAAGGCAGGAAATGGGGTTGAGAGGAGAAGATAGATCAGCTATAATTGAAACGTGGAGTAGATGGGCCGAATGGTCTAATTCTGATACTATCACATGGACGTGTCGGCATGACAAAAACCTCAACATAGAACTGCTGTATTAAACTGGAGCTTTAGACCTCATACCAGAGCTGAAGTATTGAGGATCCATCAATTGGTATCCCTGCCATTAAACATCAATTTCACCTTCCAATTAGTTATTTTCTCAAAGATTTAAAAAATATATATTCACGACAATCCTTGCTATTGAGGGAGTGCAGCATTGGTTCACCAGGTTAATTCCCAGGATGGCGAGACTGTCATATGTTGAAAGAATGGAGCGACTAGGCTTGTATACACTGGAATTTAGAAGGTTTAGAGGGGATCTTTTAATATTTTATTTATTAGAAGTAGTGTACATTACAGTGATATAAGCCAAAAATAACATAATACATTTCCTGTACCACTTCTTGTTTTAAACTTTAAAAAGAAGGAAAGTAGAGAGAGTTAGATAGGATAGTAAGTGCGTGAAAGAGTGATCAACAGAGACCCGTAGAAACGTAAAACACGAAAAAGAGTTAAAAAGAAAACCAAAGAAAAAGAAAGAGAAAAATAGAGAACAGAAGATATAAGAAAGTAAATTAAGATAAAAGGGATGTACCTACTTAGTATCTTTACACACCCCTCAACAGGTCCTGAAACCATTTATTTTCTATATTATATTGCACCTTATACATGTAATAAGTCGATAAATGGAGACCAAATCTTTTGGAAATTGTCTGATTTGCCTGCTAGGAGGAATCTCATGTCTTCCAGGTGGTGTAACATTTCGGACATATTTGAAATTCACATTTTTATCGTTGGTGTGGGAGCTATTTTCCAGAATTTAAGTATAGGTTTTTTTGCCATTATTAAGCCGTAATTAAGAAAGCTCTTTTGGAATGAAGTCAGCTCAAAGCTGGCTTCCATTGTTCCTAAAATAATCAATTCTGCATTCGGTTTCAGTTTTATTTTAAATAATTTTGTAAAAATTTCAAAGATTTCATTCCAAACTTTTTGGATTTTTATACAAAAAACAAAGGGATGTGCTATAGTTGCTTCTTGGGATAGACATTTATTACAGATGGGGGAGACATTTAGAAAAAGTTTACTTATTTTAGTTTTTGAGTAATATAGTCTACGTAAAATTTTAAATTGGATTAGAATATGTCATATATTGATCGAGCATTTGTGCACTTATAGCAAGTCTTTATCCCACCTCTCTTTCGAAATTTTTATAGCTAGTTCTTGTTCCCAATCTCTTCTAATTCTATCGGATGATGGTATTTCTATATTTAGGATGATATTATACAAGTATGATATTAAATTAGTTGATTCCGCCTTATATTCATTGCTTCGTCTAATAAGTCTGGAGACAAATTTTGATATTCTTGTGTATATTTTTTCAAATAGTCAGGGATTTGAAAATATTTAAAATATTGATTACTTCTCAGATTGTATTTAAGTTGTGGTTGGAATGATAAAAAATTTCCATTTTCATACATGTCTCCAAACGTTTTAATTCCTATTTCCCAGTATGTAACTGATTTATCTATATATAACCCTAAATTTTAGGGTTAATTTTATTTGTTTCTAAATTCTATTGTACTATGAATAATTGGATTTTTACTGTATTTTGTATTATTCAATTTTATTGGTGAGAGAAGGATCGCTCCTATATTAAAGGGAAAGCAATCCTCTCTCTCCATTACTATCCAATCCACCTGCTGGGCAGAGTTGTCCAAAAGGTGAATCACATTTTTGACATTTGTTGCCAATAATAATACAAAAAATTAGGGAGTGTTAACCCACCAAATTCGTTAGGTTTGCACAAATGTCTTCGTTGAATTCTATGGGATTTATAGTCCCATATAAAGTTTGTGATATTGGAATCCAGTTTTTTAAAATACCTTTTTGGTAAATGTATTGGTATTGATTGGAGTAGATATAAAATTTGTGGTAGAAAGATCATTTTTATAGCATTTATTTTAGAGGGGATCTTGTTGAAACATATAAGATTATTCAGGGATTAGACACGCTAGAGGCAGGAAACATGTTCCCAATGTTGGGGGAGTCCAGAACCAGGGACATAGCATAAGAATAAGTGGTAGGCCATTTAGTACGGAGATGAGGAAAAACCTTTCACCCAGAGAGTTGTGAATCTGTGGAATTCTCTGCCTCAGAAGGCAGTGGAGGCCTATTTTCTGGATGCTTTCAAGAGAGTTAGATAGAGGTTTTAAAGGTAGCAGAGTCAATGGATACGGTGAGAAGGCAGGAACAGGATACTGATTGTGGATAATCAGCCATGATCACAGTGAATGGCGGTGCTGGCTAGAAGGGCCGAATGGCCTACTTCTGCACCTATTGTCTATTGTCGATTGTCTATTGACAATCCACTCATTTAATGTCCACAGTTATTGAAACTAGCTTGTTTTTCAGATTTACTTTAATTTAAACCACTCCAGATTAGTGGTCCAGATCTCTGGATGCTAATCGAGTAATTTAACGACAATGCCCTTGTACCTCATTGTTCAATATCACAAACAATATATAGAAGTACGAGTTGGAACGTTTGAAGGCTCCGGACTTGTACTTGCAGGAGTTTAGAAGGATGGGCGGTTATCTCATTGAAACCTACTGAATAATGAAAGGCCCAGAGTGTTTGTGGAGAGGGTATTTGCAGTAGTGGGAGAGTCTAGGAAAAGAGGACACAGCCTTACAATAAAAAGAATGGAGTGAGGAAGAATTTCTTTAGTCATAGGGTGGTGAATCTGTGGAGTTTTTGCCACAGATGGCGGTGGAAGCCAAGTCATTGGGTATTTTTAAAGCAGATTTGTTCTTGATTAGTAAGTGCGTCAAAGGTTACAGGGAGAAGGCAGGAGAATAGGGTTGAAAGGGTGATAAAGATTGTTTTTGTATCATTTTCTATTCAATTTTATTGAAATGCTGAATTCTCTTTCAGGCAATATAGTTTACCTTTGTAGCCATTTGTGCTGAAACGTCCGACAGTATTTAGAGATAATTAGTTTTTGCTTCTTCGTTACCAACTTATTAATCATTGAGACAGTCTACCACTTTCTCAATATCTTTTGTAATTTTGAATCCACCCTTGGATAGTATTTTTAATGTGTGTGAAAGATGCCGCTTTTTTTCTAAGCTTTCTTTCAAAATATTATCCCTCCATTCCTGGTCAATCTTTTCAATGTTTCATCCAATGGCTTTGATATCCTTTTTATCTTCTAACTGTGTACAGCATTCTAACTGCGATCTAACAAATGCGTGCTATTAAATCAATCTCATTTGTTTTTATGTTTCATGTTTCCATGTGCAGCTCATAAAATTGTTTCTGCCATTTTAACGCCTTTCAAAGATCTCAATGTAGGAATTTTTAAAATCTCTTTATTTCACCCTTTAAAGAAATTCCCATTTAGATGATATAACATTCACCTGTTCTGCCCAAATTTACTGAATATTTCAGTATTTTTCATCTATTATCCAATTTCACTGTTCTATCTTTCCCTCTCTGCATTCTTTGTCACTATTTACTCTACTTCTTAATTTGGTTCCATCTGGAATCAACAATAAATCTTTGACCTGATGAAATCGGATACTTTTTAATGTAAAATAGAAAATGAAAGATAAGTGTACAACATTCATCGTGATATCATTGCTTTTACCGGTAGATATCGTTAATCTCATACCTGCCATTTAATTTATGGTATGTTTATTATAACCAGTCATCTTAAATCATAGGTAGTCTTCAGTGAACGTTCATGGGAAAACTACTTCAATTACTAGAAAGGAAAAAATATGTTTTTGAAATGTCATGTCTAACATTTCAAATAATCTGGTTAACGTTGGTTTGGGAATAATTATATTATATTATTTTATACCTCTATACTTTAAGTGATATTTTTTCTAATTCAAAATATGTTAAAGCCACTCTGAATTGGTCTGTCTTTTAAAGAAATTAAATAATAAAATGATAATCAGTGGATCCTGATTAGGTGATTGATATGGAGGATTATTTAACAAATAATATAATCAATAAATTATTTTGGATGTTACCTTTTTGAATAATTAGAGAATGTATCAGGGAAAGTTTTAATTGTATGTGATTAAGATTGTTCATGTAGAATACATTTACTATATAATGTCAATGATAAACAAAGTTAGTCCATCTTCTGAATGGTTCAGATAATAGATTTGTATTAAAACAAAAAAAAGAGCTTTGGAAGAACTCAGGATGGAAAGGGAAGAGGGAAGGTTGTCAGTATACAGTGGTATGAGATGGTGGTGGGGTGCGGTGGGGAGGGGTGGTGTGGTGCTGGTGGTATGGTGGAAGATAGACACAAAAAGCTGGAGTAGCTCAACGGGCCAGGCAGCATCTCTGGAGAGAAGGAATGGGTGACGTTTCGGGTCAAGACCCTTCTTCAGACTGGTGCCCTAACCCTTGTTGTTCTTGCTACACACGTTTCCATTCTCCTCCAGCAACATTGCTGAACCAGTAAGTTGTCATTTTTATGGTGACTTTATTTAAGATACCCTCTAAACACATATGAAAATATTAGTCGGTTCATTAAGGTAAAAATATACTTTTTACTTAATGGGATATTTCCATCACTGTCAAAGAAGCTATGGAACTTTTATTCCAAATGTGGTTTTGTGCAGATGTTTAAAATGACCATTTTCTCTTTGTTTCCTATCAATGATGTGATTTTGAATTAACTATTAAATCTTCATGGTTCAGACTGCGTGATTCAGTGAGGATTTTTCAATCAGAGCATTTAAGGAGTTTCGCATGTGTCCAACAGAGGGCCTGCAATTAATTAGCATATTGAGATGTAGAAGGTTTGGTCACAATCTTGCAGCATGTGAAAATGTAATGCATGGCCAGGCCAGGCCAGGCCCATTTGTTCATAGGCTGCAAACCTCAGGCCAATATCATTTGATTCATTTTGTTCTGCTTGGTAAACATAGTTCCTAAAGCTCTCGTTGTGCGATATGTTGGACATGAGTCCCACTGCGAATTGGAGGAGCAGCACCACATATTTCGCTGGGGTAGTTTACACCCCAGCGGTATGAACATTGACTTCTCCAATTTCAGGTCGTTCTTGCTTTCTTCCACTTTCCCCTCCCCTTCCCAGCTCTCCCACAGCCCACTGTCTCCACCTCTTCCTTACTTCTTCCCGCCCCCCCATCCCCTCATCAATCTGAAGAAGGGTCTCGACCCGAAACGTCACCTATTCCTTTGCTCCACAGAGGCTGCCTCGCCCGCTGAGTTTCTCCTGCATTTTTGGCTACCTTATATACAATATGTGGTGCATTATAAGAGGAAATGAAACAAACTACTTTTGCATACATTCTGTGAAAGTCACATGGTAGAATGCTTCATCATCAGATCTTTCATGCAGGCGTTAAGAGCTTTTTATTTTAGTTTAGCTAGGAGATACAGCACGGAAACAGGCCCTTTGGCTCACCGAGTGAGCACCGACCAGCGATCCCCACACATTAACACTATCCTACACACACTAGGGACAATTTTTGCATTTATACCAAGCCAATTAACCTACAAACCTGTACGTCTTTGGGGTATGGGAGGAAGCTGGATGTCCCGGTGAAACCCCATGCGGTCATGGGGAGAACGTACAAACTCCATACAGACAGCGCCTGTCGTCAGGAATGAACCTGGGTCTCTGGCGCTCTAATGCGATGTAAAGGGCCTGTCCCACTGTACAAGGTAATTCAAGAGTTCTCCCGAGTTCTCCCCTGATTCGAGCTTGTGTAATGTACATAACGGGTACGTAGGGGCTCGTACGAGTAAAAAGTAACAATTTCTTTCATCACGAGTATATTTTTTCTCGTGGGCATTTTTCACAGTGTTGAAAAAACGTCACGAGTTTACTGGATTTCCCGAGTACCTACCGTTACTCATACGAGCTGCTACATACATTACATGAGTTTGAATCAGGGGAGAACTCAGGAGATCTCTTGAATTACCTTGTACAGTAGGACAGGCCCTTAAGACAGCAACTCTACTGCTGCGCCACCGTGCCACCCTTAAAAAAAGTTGTCTTAAAAAAGCAGAAGATGCTGGAAATTGTCAGACAGCATCTTTGGAAAGAGAAACAGTTAATGTTGCTGTCTGAGAACCCCACTGGTTTGTGCCCTTTTGTCAGACTTTTTATGTGCGGCCAGAGTCTCAATGCCACCGAGCAATAACCCTTGAGGTGACTGTGGTGTTGATGAGACTGTCAGCTGCTGCTGGAATGTGTTATTGATAAAGAAGGTCTGGAGAGAGATACATGAGTTCATCTGGAAAAGTAGCACGATGCAGGACTCCGTGCGCCACAGGCTGTTCGTTCTTCGGGACACACTGAGACAATTCAATCAAATACTTGATATTTATCAATTCAGTGCAAGACCTGTCTGAAATCTCAGTTCAAAGTCTCATTTGCTTGAAATCTCTTAGTTTTCAGTGCAAGGAACTGTCATGAAGTCGCACAGCAGGGAAACAAGCTCTTTAGCCCAGCATGTCTATGCTCACAATCCAGTACCTATCGGAATTGATCTCATTTAGAAACATAGAAACGGAAAATAAATGCTGGAGCAGGCCTTTCAGCCCTTTGAGTTAGCACCGCCATTCAATATGATCATGGTTGATCATCCAAAATCAGTACCCCGTTCCTGCTTTTTCCCCATATCCCATGATTCCTCTAGCCGCAAGAGTTGAATTTAACACTCTCTTGAAAACACCCAGTGAATTGGCCCCCCCGTGGCAGAGAATTCCATAGATTCACAACTATCTGGGTGAAATTATTTCCTCATCTCAGCCCTAAATGGCCTACCCCTTATTATTAAACCGTGACCCCTGGATCTGGACTCCCCCAACATGGGGAACATTTTTCCTGCATCTAGCCTGTCCAATCCCTTAAACATTTTATGTTTCTATAAGAGTCCCTCTCATCCTTCTAAATTTCAGTGAATATAAGCCTAGTCGACCCATTCATTCATCATATGTCAGTCCCGCCATTCCAGGAATTAACCTGGCGAACTTGCGCTGCATTCCCTCAATAGCATTTCCCAGCATTTGTCTGTAGCTTTCTGTGACTTTGTGACTCAAGTGCTTGTTCAGGACCTGCCTCCACCATTTTTTCTGGCTGTGTGTTTTCTGTTCATGACTGAACGTTGCTGAAATTAATATTTTTCAAAAGTAAACTTTATTCAGGATAAAATACATACCATGCAATAAACTGTGCACCGACTCTTCATGGATTCCCGATGTCCATGCCCTCAATAGGGTCGTACTCAGCAGTGTTTGCACCTATCGAAACAAAACATTCTTACTCACTCATGTAGCCTGCCCCCTGGGGTGAGATCATTATGGTACAACCGGGCACATTCCAGGGTCAAAGGCCACTCTAAAAACTTAATGCACTGGACACATGGTCTTTATGGGGTGTGACTGCAGACTAAGGGTCTTGTCATTGTATTATGAGGGGTTGAAGCCTTGAAAAAAACCCATATAATTGGTTAAGGGTGTACAAGGGAAAATAATTAAAATGCATCCTATTAATGCATTGAAAATTTGTAGGAATGATATTCCTTATACCATGAATTGTGACATGGAAATGTGTATTCTTGAAAGTTCAGATTTGTTTAGATTATTGATATATTTATATATATATATATATTTTTTTTTTTATTAGAAGTGATGCACAATAATATACTACATGAATAACATATTCCATTTCATGTACAACTTCTTATTCTAAATTTAATAGTAGAGAAAAAAAGATATGAAAAGCAAGAAATATAGAGAGAGAATATTATATAGTTTGAAAAAGATAAGAAGAAGGTGATGTGCACTAAGCAAAAACAAAAAGAATAGGAGAAGGAAAAAAAAAGAAAGAAATTGAAAGGGATATATCTTTGGTGTAGTGATTATAAGGTTACATTTTTGATGCACATTGTGGCTGGGCTGTTGCAAATGATCGCTGGTTATGCTAATGTCAGATTCAGACAAAGCATGTGTAGCTGTATCTTGAATAGTGTTTTTTTCCTTCAAATCTCAAATGTGATTAAGAACCGACGGAACTTGAGTTGTAGAGCGCTGCAGATGTAAATTCTTAATCTTTGAATTACACTGGCAGGTGGTCACTTATTTTGGTATTTGTTGAATACCTCCGAAGGACCACAGGGAGTGACAGCATAATACGTGAAGGCTGGAAAGAAGATTGAAGTTGGAGCTTGGCTGCCGTGGGCCTGCCCTCATCAGCAGACAGCTGCAGGCAGCCTGCACAATGAATGCACGCACACGGGTGGATTTATATTAGCATGGAGCTGTGCTGTGCTGTGTGTGGTGGGGAAGCTGTGCTCTGTTGTGACGGTAGATATAACCCATTGACAATTTTGCTACATGTACCTGAGATGTTAGTCCAGAAACAATCCAGTTTGCAGATTGTGTCCCATAAACTGCCGTTTGGTGGCCAGATTGCACATTTACTGAAAGTTTGATTTTGCTGCCTACCCCAAAATTCTCTATTAATATGAGCAGTGCAGAACAGTAAAACAAAACTGTCCATGGAGCCTTTTGTTCAATGTGACACAACTGAGCGATTAATATTTAATTAACTATTAATGTATTAACCATTTACTGCTGTGTGTTTAAATTATTAACTAGTTACTGTGGTCCTGAGGGAACTGATGCTGCCTTCTGCCGTTTCATAATTGACATGATTCGATCATGGCCTTCGTCATCAATAAAAGGACACAAAATGCTGGAGTAACTCAACAGGTCAGGCAGCATCCCTGGAGAATATGGTTAGGTGATGTTTTGGGTCAGGACCCTTCTTCAGTTGTAAACTAGCATCTACAGTTCCTTGTTTCTCTATCTCATAGATCACTTTCCCATTTCAGCTCAGTATCCCTTGATTCTTTCTGTGTGAAATTTTAATCTTGACTAAACTCATCAACCTGCCATTCACAGTCTACTTGGGCAGAGCATTCCAAAGGATTGCAACATCTGAGTTTTGGAATGTTTCCAAGTCTCTGTCAAAATTTCTCGCATGGTTTATAGTGGAATGAAGAGATAATGAGTGGGTATAAATAAAATATATAACTGCTCACTGCACATTTCAATTGGATTAAGTATTTTCCTTTGTGTACTGTATACATTTATCATATGTTCACAAATTATACAGTTTTGGTGTAAAAAGTCAGAGTGCAGTCTTAAATCTTTTGATTTGACTACTAGCTTGCCTAATTCTCCATTAATATATCTTCCCTTCCCTTCAGTACATTGTTCCCTGCATCAGTCATTCCGCTGCATATCCTTGTATTTCTGCATATTTGAGTTGATGCTAATTTAAGAAGTATATATGACATTCATCTACATGTAGTGCCCATTTGGTGACAGCTCCAAGTTAATGATACTTGTTTGACAGTATTAAAGGATTACCAGCTACCGTGAGTCAATGAATTAAGGTCAGTTCTCTCAGCCTTTAGTTAATTATGGAAGCAATAATTTTCATGTATATAACTAGTGGTAAAGTCATAGAGAGATACAGCATGGAATCAGGCCAATTGAGTCCATACTGACTGTTAACTTGTTCAAGAAGGAACAGCAGATGCTGGAAGATCGAAGGTACACAAACATGCTGGAGAAACTCAGTGGGTGCAGCAGCATCTATGGAGCGAAGGAAATAGGTGACGTTTCGGGCCGAAACCCTTCTTCAGACATCTGATGCAGCTGACTTCTGAAGAAGGGTTTCGGCCCGAAACGTCACCTGTTTCCTTCGCTCCCTAGATGCTGCTGCGCCCGCTGAGTTTCTCCAGAATTTTGGTTTACCCTGACTGTTAACTTACCCATTTTGCACTAATACTGCATTAATCCCATTTTTTTATTCTCCCCACATTGTCTTCAACTCCCCCAATTCTACTATTCACCTACACATACACACACACAAGGGAAACTTCACAGAGGCAAATTAGGTTAACCTTGTATCTTTGGGATGGGAGAGGAGCTAAAGAACCCAGAGAAACCCACGGAGTCATAGGGAGAACATGCAGCCTCCACACAGACAGCATCCAAGCTCAGGATTGAACCTGGGTTTCTGATACTGTGAGGCCACAGCATTACCAGCTGCAACCACTGTCTACATCACTCTTCAAAACCAACCTCCAAAGGCTTTTTAAATGTAGGATCTATGGACGTGTCCTTGATTGTATGAATGTTGGCATTAGATACTTTCCCTATCACATCCACTTGTGTAGCTCATTTATAATGACTGCCCTGCCTTTACTATTACTGCCTTTATATTATTCTGTCCAAGACTGTTGCACTAGCAATGAATGTTGAATCCTGCAGGGGTGATCCTGTATGGGTTGGGTCATGCTTCTGTTGTGGTCAACAATTCACATTTCCAATAGCGATGGACAACATTTATCTACTCCTGTTTGTTTTGATGTGGATGTAATGGTGCCTCTGCAGAAATCACAGAATGATGAGAAATAGTGAAATGTGTTTCCCAGCAATAGAAGCAAGAGTTTTAACTCGAGGGTGATAAGTTTTTTATTTCATGATTGATCCAAACGCATTTAGATTTACTATTGGGTTTTAAGCTGCCTTTTGAGGTAGCCTAAATTACAAATGAGCTACACATGTGGGCATGATTAGGAAAGTATCTAATGCCAACATTTATACAAACTGATGAGGTGCTCCTAGAAACATAGAAACATAGAAAATAGGTGCAGGAGTAGGCCCTTCGGCCCTTCGAGCCTGCACCGCCATTCAATATGATCATGGCTGATCATCCAAATCAATATCCCATACCTGCCTTCTCTCCATACCCTCTGATCCCTTTAGCCACAAGGGCCACATCTAACTCCCTCTTAAATCTAGCCAATGAACTGCCCTCAACTACCTTCTGTAGCAGAGAATTTCACAGATTCACCACTCTCTGTGTAAAAAATGATTTTCTCATCTTGGTCCTGAAAGACTTCCCTCTTATCCTGAAGTCTATCGCCCCTACTCTCCGAAGAGCTGTCTTACCAGTGATTGTTTAAGAAGGAACTGCAGAAGCTGGAAAATCGAAGGTGGACAAAAATGCTGGAGAAACTCAGCGGGTGAGGTAGCATCTATGGAGCGAAGGAAATGGGCAACGTTTCGGGTCGAAATCCTTCTTCAGACTTACTGGTGAGGCATCCACCCAAGGCTCCATTGCTTTCTCAGCTGGATGTAAAAGATTTCAAGGCACGCTCTTGAAGAATGGCCGTGATCTCTCCTCCATGACTTGACCAATATTTTCCCCATAGGCAACATTATCACCACAGCTTATCTGATCATTATCAAAAGGCTGTTAGTGAGAGCTTGCGGTGTTATTATATTTAATTGGTTTCAAAGGATTTGGGACATTTTGAAAGTGCCATTAAGGTATCACTTGAATTTTTTATCTCATGAAAATAAAAGGGTGAGTAGAGCCTTCTGCAACCAGCAAGTTTCCTTCCCCATTCAGTTCAATGAATGCTTCTGCTTTCCAACCATCATCAACTTCCCTTTAGTAGACGAAGATTGTCATGAATTACAAAAAGGTTGGCTTTCATGAAACCTCATGCTTCAGGACATCCAAGACTCTGCTGCTTTGTAAGTTTGTTTGAGCCATTGGTTCTATTCTCCTACAGAAGCAGGACATCCACTTAAAAGATGCTTCTTCACCCTGGATCTTTTCAGTGCACAACGTGCAGGGGTGGCATTGTTTGTTTCATTGAGATGAACATATCTTGTGTCAGCACAGAGTCACATATTCTCTATGTACGCATCAATTGAAGATATTGTCACAGTGGTCTATTACTAATCTCTACAATTAATGGCTGAACATAATTTTTAATTTCACATGGGAGGAAATTAGGTTTAGTTCAGTTTATTTATATATTTTTATTAGAAGCAAACATATTATGGTAAAATATAATTACATATTATAGTAAAAAGTGGAATAAATTCCTAACAATACGTCATTGGAGATAGGTTCGAAAATTATAAAGTATAACTTTTCATCTAATCCTGAGTTCAAGCTTCAGTTAGGTTTCCGTGCCGAGCCAATCTATCCCTTCAAATAGTTAATGAACGGAGACCATATTTTAACAAAGTTCTTGTTTGTTGGTTTAGTTTAGAGATACAGCTTTGAAACAGGCCCTTCGGCCCACCGAGTCCGTACCGACCAGCCATTCCCCGCACACTAATACTATCCTACACACTAGCGACAATTTACAATGACACCAAGCCAATTAAACTACAAACCTGTACATCTTTGGAATGTGGGAGGAAACTGGAGATCCCAGAGAAAGCCCACGCAGGTCACTGGGAAAACGTACAAACCCAATACAGCCAGGATCAAACCCAGGTCTCTGGCGCTGTAAGGCAGCAACTCTACCACGGCACCACCGCAGACTACTGTTATGTGGAATTATGAAATCTAACTGCAAGAAGTATTTAAATCTTTCTTACTTTGAGGCAACTTTTCAAGCATGTTTTTAAAATTTGGGTTGACCGCACTTAAAACTTAGTCCCATGATCATTTGAAATGTTTGAACTCTCTATCGAAAGTGTTTTTGTCATCAATTATAGATGCTGATGTGGATGCAGTAGATAGCTAAGTGCTCCAGCTATACAACTGAGAGCTAATGCATTAGTTTCATTCTTGGATTGATCAGTCAGCTTTAAATTGCAGGTTCAATTGGATGATGGCTTGTGGATTTAATTTATGAATGGAGAGGGGGCAGATGTCCAATTTGTTAGTTGGTAGGAGTATGGGTATATGCATGGTTCTAATTGAATGGATGTGTTCACCCCTAGTTTTGCATGCATTTTCTTACTTCCACATACTACTTCCATGTTGGCTCTCCTTTCAATTAAACATAATTCATTCAAGATGGGTTTGTTTTAATGTTCTTATTCTGCTGTATACTGCAAGCTTTGCCAGTAATACCACTGACGAGGCTGGCTTCACCTGGCCATGGCTACTACCTGCATCCTTTTGGGATGGAGACAAGCTCGCTGCCTATGACAAGTGGCTGTCATAACATTGTCAATTCCAGCAGTGAAAAGCTTGGCCAGGTCCTTGTCTTTGCTGTTGAAATTAGGAAGGATCGGCTGGACAAAGAAAATGTTGAGTCAAGAACAGTGCCTAGCACTGAGCCATAGAGAAATTCTGTGATATTATACTGAGAGAATTGTTAGTATACAAGATTCATTAGTATACAAAATCTCTGGAATTCTCTGCCACAGAGGGTAGTTGAGGCCAATTCATTGGCTATATTTAAAAGGGAGTTAGATGTGGCTCCTTGTGGCTAAAGGGATCAGGGGGTATGGAGAGAAGGCAGGTACAGGATACTGAGTTGGATGATCAGCCATGATCACATTGAATGGCGATGCAGGCTCAAAGGGCCGAATGGCCTACTCTGCACCTATTTTCTATGTTAGATGTTGTTAGTTATTAATTCCTATTAGTACCTAATTTTACTGGTATGACATTTTGGTAATTGTTTTGAAACGTCTCTCCAATTCAGAGGTCACAATATGAAGCTGCAAGTTGTCGATTACTGATGAAGAATAGTAATTGATAGCTGTCTCAAAATATTGTGTTAGTTCTGAATTGGAATAACAGGCAGCATTGCGGGAGAACATGGAAACATGGATTGGAGATGTTTTGAGTCTTCAGACTGATTGTAGGGGTTGGGGGGGGGGGGGGGGGGGGGGGGGAGGAAGCAAGCTTATGGGGAAGAAGAGGGTTTATGATAAGCTGATGGTTGGACAAAGGCCAGAGATTTGAAAAAAGTGTGAGGTAAAAGGATTGAAGAGTTGCGCATTGTGAAGCCAGAGGAAGGAATGTATGAGGAGGGGGAATCAGTGCGAGACTAGGTGGGTCACAGGGAAGAGTCGGTCAAGAAAGGGTTGGGGTGTAAGGAGAGGGGGAGGAGGGGGAGAGAGAGGAGCAGTTTGTTAGAGGTTGACTAAAATTGAAGAATTCAATGTTCACACTGTTGGGTTGAAAGCTAACCAAGCGAAATATGAGGTGCTGTTCCTTCAATTTGCCTGTGGCCTCACTCCGGCAACGGAGGAGGCCCCGGACAGAAAGGTCAGGAAGGGAATAGGAAGGGGAGTTGAAATGGTTAGCAACTGTGAGATATGATAGGCCTTGGTGGAGCGAGTGCAAGTGTTCGGTGAAATGGTCACTGAGCCTACGCTTGGTCTCACCAATGTACAAGATGCATATCGGGAGCACTGGATGCAGTATATGAGGTTAGAGGAGGTGCATATGAATCTCTGTCCCACCTGGAAGGACTGATGGGGTCCTTGGATGGTGCCGAGGGAGGAGGTACAGGGGCAGGTGCTACATCTCGTATGGAAAGTACTTGGGGAGGAGGTGGTGGTTTGGGTGGGAAGAGATGGGTGAACCAAGGGGTTCTGGAGGGAGCGATCTCTGCAGAAGGTGGAAAGGGGTGGAGATGGGAAGATATGACTGGTGGTGGGATCATGTTGGTGACAGAAATTTTGGAGAATGATGTGTCAGTTGTGGGGTGAAAGGTGAGGAACAGGGAAACTATCCTAGTTATATCTGGCAGGAGGGGGAGCGAGAGCAGAACTATGAGATAGAGAGAGGACACGCGTGAGGGATCCATCTATAACAGCAGAGGGGAAAACACATTTACTACAGAAAGAGGATGTCTTGGATGTCCTGGAATGGCAAAACTCATCTTGGGAGCAGATGTGTCAGAGATAGAGGAATTCTGAGTAGGGAATACCGTCCTTGCTAAAGGAAGGGTGGGAGCAAGTATGGGAATCGGCAGGTTTGCAGTAGATGTTAGTTGATAGGCTGCTCCTTGTGATGGAGAGAGAGAGAGAGCAAGAAAGGGGAGAGAGGAGTCTGAGATAGTCCAGGTGAATTTGAGGGTAGGGTGGAAGTTAATGGTGAAGCTACTGAAATCCACGCGTTCTGCATGGGTGCAGGAGGCAGGAGGCAGCCCCAATGCAGTCGTGGATGTAGCAGATAAAGAGTTGATGCCAGAATAAGCCTGGAACAAGGACTGTTCAACGTAACTGACAAAAGGCAGGCATGGCTGGGGCCCGTGTGAGTGCACATGGGTACAACTTTCACTTGGAGAAAGTGCGAGGAATCTCGAGAGAAATTGTTGAGGGTGAGAACAAATTCTACCAACATCCTCCTCCGCCCGGCAGCAGGAAATTGATTAGGTCTCTGTTTGAGGAAGAACCAGGGGGCCTTGAGACCTTCCTGGTGGGGGATGGAGGTGCAAAGGGAATGATAAAGATGAGGCTAAACAATTCGCAGGGGCCAGCTCCTCTAGCTTCATCATTTGCAACTCTTCAATCATTTTTTTCACACCTTTTTTTTCCGTCTCTGGACTTTGTCCAACCATCTGCCGACCAAAAGCCCTCCTCACCTGTGTTCACTTATTACCTTCTTTCTGAAGAAGGAATGGGTGACCAGAGACGTCACTCATCCCTTCTCTCCAGTAATGCTGCCTGTCCTGCTGAGTTACTCCAGCATTTTGTGTTTATTTTCATATATTACCTGCCATGCTTTGTCCTGCCTCTCTTCCAGCTCACCTCCGTATATATCAAACAGCTAGCATAATTCAACAGTGTATATTTTGATGTATGGTCAAATGAAGGTGGTTCTAACTGTGACCGTCATACACAGTATTATCAATTCTGGTCTTTTCTGAGGATATACAAAGCAGATTGCTGTTGGTTCTCCAAGGATGCATTACCAGATCGCAAATCAGTGCCACTTTTCACCACGCATTGGATTGTTAGAGGCACAAGAGGCTGCAGATGTTGGAATCTTGAGCAAAGAATAAACTGCTGGAGGAACTCAGCAGGTCAGGCACCACTGACCATGTATCAGGGGCTATGGGGAGAATGTAGGAGAATGGGGTTAAGAGGGAAAGATAGATTAGCCATGATTTGATGGCGTAATGGGCCGAATGGCCTAATTCTGCTCCTCTGACTAATGAACATGAACCACTTGTGGAAGGAAATGGACAGAAGATGTTTTGGGTTGGGACCTTTTATCGATGTTATTTGAATATTAAAACTTGGTGGTTAGACACTCCCATTCTGATTGATGGTTGTTTGTGGTTTCCACCATTTCTTGTACCATGTTTGTTTGCCACTTCAGTCTTACTGCATGCTGGCATGGACCGGCATTTGCTGAAGAGTTGCATAGGGAATTGGATATCATTACCATAATTTAAAACTGTCTGTCCTTCTGACCCTATGATGCAGGGACAGCTGAAGATAGGACATTGCCCTGTAGAAAAGTCCTCTGGCTTTTATGGTATGTTAGCATCCATAGCAAAAGGATTTGAGTATAGGAACAGGGAGGTTCTACTGCAGTTGTACAGGGTCTTGGTGAGACCACACCTGGAGTATTGCGTACAGTTGTGGTCTCCTAATCTGAGGAAAGACATTCTTGCCATAGAGGGAGTACAGAGAAGGTTCACCAGACTGATTCCTGGGATGGCAGGACTTTCATATGAAGAAAGACTGGATAGACTCGATTTGTACTCGCTAGAATTTAGAAGATTGAGGGGGGATCTTATAGAAACTTACAAAATTCTTAAGGGGTTGGACAGGCTAGATGCAGGAAGATTATTCCCGATGTTGGGGAAGTCCAGACAAGGGGTCACAGTTTAAGGATAAGAGGGAAGTCTTTTAGGACCGAGATGAGAAAATCATTTTTTACACAGAGAGTGGTGAATCTGTGGAATTCTCTGCCACAGATGGTAGTTGAGGCCAGTTCATTGGCTATATTTAAGAGGGAGTTAGATGTGGCCCTTGTGGCTAAAGGGATCAGGGGGTATAGAGAGAAGGCAGGTACAGGATACTGAGTTGGATGATCAGCCATGACCATGTTGAATGGCGGTGCAGGCTCGAAGGGCCGAATGGCCTACTCCTGCACCTATTTTTATGTTTCTATGTTTATTATTGATCTCCAACATCTACAATCAAGTGAAAGGAACCCAATCATTGAAGTATTTTAAGGTCATAAGTGGTAGGAGTAGAATTAGGCCATTTGGCCCATCAAGTCTACTCCACCGTCCAATCATGGCTGATCTGTCTCTCACTCCTAACCCCATTCTCCTGCCTTCTCCCCATAACATCTGACACTTGTACTAATCAAGAATCTATCTATCTCCGTGTGTTCTCTGTGGATTGTCACCTTGTCGAGGTGGAGAAGCTTGTGTGGACCTGAGATCCTGAGACCAATGTCTGGAGCTATGCTCCTGGTAGGGCCATCCATGGCGTTAAGGTCGAGGGGGAGGTCTCTGACAAAGAGCAATCCAACCAAGACCTCAATGGTGGAACAGGCTGAGGACGATGGCTGACCTTAGTGGAGCGTCATAACAGCTGGGAAGGCGGATGATGGCTGCAGCAGAAAAGGGTCTCCGGTCGTCTTGGACTCCATTCCACTGGATCCTGACCCAGATCTGTCAAGGACCGTGGGGTGGCTGTCTGTCCACAAGTCTCCCCACGTTAAACAAAGTCACGCATAGGCGTCCTCCATATAGGGAATAGCACCCTGGAGTCACCCATGGTCAACCATGACGGAAGGGGGCCTAAGAAGAAGATCTATCTCTGCTTTAAAAATATCCACTGATGAGCTCCACAGCCTTCTGTGGCAAATAATCCCACAGATTCACCACCTGCTGACTAAAGACATTTCTCCTCATCTCCTTCCTAAAAGAACATCCTTTAATTCTGATGCTATGACCTCTCGTCCTAGACTCTCCCACAAGTGGAAACATCCTCTTCGTCCAAGCCTTTCACTATTTTGTATGTTTCAATGAGCCCCACCCCCAGCTTTATCAGCATTCTTTCACTTAGTCAAATGTTGTTTTGATGTCAGAAGCAATCACTCTCACCTCACTCTGGATTTCATGGTACATTGTTGGACCAGGCCTGTGATGAAGTCTGCAATTGAGTGGGCCCCTAATGAAACTCAATGTTGGTCATTGGACAGTGAGTGGAACCTGACCGCACTGTTGATGGCACCTAACATCAGTTTGCTGTTGATTGAGAGAGTACGCTGGGCTATATTTAGATAATTGGTTTTGACCTGTTTTATCGGATAAACCTGGGCAATTTTCTTGTTGTTTTCCTGTTATTAGGTCGTAAGGAATAGGAGCGGAATTAAGCCATTCGTCCCATCAAGTCTACTCCCCAATTCAATCATGGCTGATCTATCTCTCCCTTCTAACCCCATTCTCCTGCCTTCTCCCCATAACCCCTGACCCTATTTTATTAAAGTCAAAATCAATGTTCCCTTTTCCAAAAAAGAAGCTGTATCGATCAATTCAATGCATTTACCATGAAACTTGGCATTGGGGGGGGGGGGGGGGGGGGACATGAGGATCTTGGATGTGTGCACAGGCTTCCTGGCAGTTTACCAGATGTTAAATAGCGAGCAGGTTGCCAGTGTGTGTGTGTGTGTGTGTGTGTGTGTGTGTGTGCGCGGTGCTTGTGAAGGCAGGGTATGTGTGAGCTGACATACCAATCGCTCACCTCAAGTACAGAGCGTGTGGATCACTAAGTAGGTTGGCCACCAAGTCGCGCAGTATAAATCCTGTCTGGCTCCCGACCTAATTTAGAAACTGCCTGGTCTCGGGAGAACTTGGTGAGTGTCTGAAGCCCACAGCGTTGCCAGCCGAATACAGCAATCCCCAAGGTGTTGTTTTTCTAAAATGAACTTCACATCAGGAGATGTGTGTGTGTGTGTGTGTTGGGGAGGGGACAAGATTTTTGCCACGTTTAGAAATACCGAGCGGACGGAGATTCCTTCCGACAACAATATTTCAAAGGTGTCCTCAGTTCCAGGGAGCGCGTTTCGTGCAAAGAGATGCGAGTTTTTGAGATTGTATCCTCTGGTTCCCGGGGTGGGGTGCGGCTGGCCGAGGTTGCAATATCAGCTGGAAGATGAAAGCCTGTGGATCATGATCTCCAGGCGGCACTCTGTACACGTGAAGCGCATTTCAAACGCTTTCCTTCAACCTCAGTAGGTTACGAGCATATTAATATTTTAATATGAGCATTTCTTATATTTATTTTTAAAATTGCATGCTATTTATTTTAAATTAAGCTTGGGTTGTTTGCAATATCAATTGCCCCTATCACCATTCCTGAAGGAGGACCTGCTGCGGATGAAATTGTGCATTTTCTATGCAAAAACATCGTATTGTTCGGCTGTGAACGGCGTCCTTGCAGTTATAGAAACATAGAAAATAGGTGCAGAAGGAGGCCATTCATTGGGATCATTGCTGATCGTCCCCAATCAATAACCCGTGCCTGCCTTCTCCCCATTTGACCCCGTTTATTAAGACGATAGACACAAAAAGCTGGAGTAACTCAGCGGGACAAGCAGCATCTCTGGAGAGAAGGGAATGGGTGTCGTTTCGGGTCGAGACCCGTATTTATTAATTCAGGCTATTAATTGTATCTGACTGAGTTGATACAGTTAACAGCCCACTCTCAATATAAACGAGTAAACAGGCTCAACCAATGATTTATTCTCTCCCCCTCACCACTTAAACCACGACTCGCCCCATTGTAATAGATCAAACCTGGGGAGCGTTTGAGGCAATAGGGGAGCTATTTAGTGCGATGTGACTGTTTTGCAAACGTGTTACTTGCAATATAAATGCAATGTAGTCAATTGTAATTGAAGACTCAGTTAAAAAAAAAAGTGTAAAAATTGATGGCACAGAACGTGTCCAGAATTGTGTCTCTGTTTACATTATGGCATTGAGCACCAAATTGCTGCAATTGAAGAAAACCTCTGGTGATGAAATGCTTGAGTAACTCAGCGGGACAGGCAGCATCTCTGGAGAGAAAGAATGGGTGACATTTCGGGGCGAGACCCTTCTTCAGACCCCGAAACATCACCCATTCCTTCTCTCCAGAGATGCTGCCTGTCCCGCTGAGTTAATCCAGCGTTTTGTGTCTATCCTCGGTGTAAACCAGAATCTGGAGTTCCTTCCTCCACATCTGGTAATGAACGGCCAGGTTGATGATAGAAAATTAAATGTATGTCATTTATGAAAATATTTCAGAAAGGAAGGACCACAACGGTGGCTATGTAGTTAGTATGTTATGAGCCACGCTAATCATTTCTACTTTCGTTTGTTGTTGGTGAAAACGTCTGATGTTGGTTATTGCTCTGGGAGCAGGTTGCTGGTTTAGTTCAGAGATACAACATGGAAAGAGGCCCTCTGTCCCACCGAGTTCGTGCTGACCAACAATTGCCCCTACACTCGTTCTACCCTACTCACTAGGGCAAATTACGGAGATCAATTAACCTACAAACCTACACTTCTTTGGGATGTGGAAGGAAACCACACCCGGGGAAAACTCACACACACATACACACACAGGGAGAACGTACAAACTCCATACACACAACACCCGTAGTCAGGATCGAACCCGGGTCTCTGGCGCTGTGACTGTTACGCCACTGTGCCACCCCAACGATCATCATCATTGAGTTGCTGTCAGAGAGATACGGGAAACCAAGATCCTGACATGGTATCAATGGGCAATAACAACCCATCTGTATCATTGGTTGGATAGTGCTTGGGATTCCTGACTCAGGTGATCACTGGCGGACGTACTTAGCTTATTACAACATGCAAACACATTTCTAATGATGGTGAATTACCAGGCACAAGAGTCAAAGGCCAGTTGTCATTAATAGTTCTTCTAAACGCTAACATTCAAGCTCACTTAAATAACAGGGTAAAAATGAATTTTGCAGAAATTTGCTATCCAAATCAAATATTTATGCAAATTGTCTTTAATTTTATGCTGGCCTATAATTGACTGGCTTTCATTCTGTTGAAATATACTCAAATTAAATTTTTTAGCACATTTGATATTGTTTAGCAGAGCCATTCACTGTTTTATTAGCCAAAAGACATTGCTCTACACGACTCATTAAATCTAAAATTTAAAAATACCATCAAACGGAACATGCAGTTTAGGAATGGGGTGGAAGCTATTGGAATTTTATGATAATTTCCTTCTTTTAGAATCCTATCGATTAGATGATAGAGGTACGTAAAAAGATTTAATTCATTTCAATTCGAATGTTTAGCTTAGTTTAGAGATACAGCGCAGAAACAGGTCCTTTAGCCCAGCTGGTCCGCACCAACCAGCGATCCCCGCATATTAACACTATCCTACACACACTCTGGACAATTTTTACATTTACCAAGCCAATTTACCTGCATACCTGTACATCTTTGGTGTGTGGGAGGAAACCGAAGATCTCGGAGAAAACCCACATGGTCACTGGGAGAATGTACAAACTCCGTAGAGACAGCACCTGTAGAACCCGGGTCTCTGCCACCGTGCCATCCTGAATGTATTGAAACATACTTTGAGAAAATGGGAAGACTACCAACTGGTTGGGCATGGACTCTTGAAGATAGGTGCTTATTTGGCTGTCTTGATTTGGTTACCCTGAAATATGGTTAATGAGTTGAATATCCAGAGACTGCTGTCTGTTGAGTTATCAAATGTTATCAAAAAGGCCCGGATAGAGTGGATGTGGAGAGGATGTTTCCGCTAGTGGGAGAGTATAGGACCAGAGGTCATAGCCTCAGAATTAAAGGATATTCCTTTAGGAAGAGATGAGGTGGGATTTCTTTAGTCCGAAGGTCTATCTGGAATTTATTGAATGATGTGGAGGCCAATTCAATAGTTATTTTAAAGGTGACAGATTCTTGATTAGTACGGGTGTCAGGGGTTATGGGGAGAAGGCAAGCGAATGGGGTTAGGAGGGAGAGATAGATCAACCATGATTGAATGGTGGAGTAGACTTGATGGGCTGAATGGCCTAATTCTGCTCCTATCACATGAAATGTGAGCAGTGAAAATACAATAATGTACAATTGCTTTAATGTCCATTCGATGTTCATACCAGCTTTATGCTAGGGCATATCTGTTCATTCAAAATCTGTTATATGTTGCACCGACTAGGACCAGCATCTGTGCCATTAAAAAGTGCTCAGAGTAGTCCAGCCATCCGTTGCTGCATCGGGTCACAATCATTCCTGGTGAATTGTAATTTTAATAATTGTATTGTATTGTAATAGTTTTAATTAAAATGTGGTGAAATTACAAGAAACATTACAGTGGAATGGAAGACTCATTCAATTTTCTGTAGCCAACCTAACCAGTGAAGCATTTCTGTTTGAAATCACATATTTGATTGAAGATTTTGCCAGATGTTCAGCTTCATGAATAACACTAGTCGAAGGATTTATTTTCAGAATCTAAAAATGCTTTCATCATTGAAAATTTGGTGAAGTGTTTTGCGATGAAATGCCCGTTCTGGTGTGAAAGCAGTATCTCGATGGTTATTGCTTTGATACATTTGCAATGAAAGATAGATATATTGTGGTTGAAAAATCTTTAAAGATGAATGTTCCTCCAACATTAAAGAATTTTGTGACTGGACCAATTGAATTTCTTTAGTTTATGTGCATTTCAAATCTGTTATATGTTGCACCGACTAGGACCAGCATCTGTGCCATTAAAAAGTGCTCGGAGTAGTCCAGCCATCCGTTGCTGCATCGGGTCACAAGGCAAAAACTTCATTTGACTTGGGTTAGAAAGAACTGCTGATGCTGATTTAAATTGAAAGTAGACATAGAATGCTGGAGTAGCTAAGCAGGTGAGACAGCATCTCTAGAGAGAAGGAATGGGCAACATTTCGGGTCGAGACCCTTCTTCACACTCAGATCTTGAACTCCCCCTCCCATTCCCAATCTGACCTTTCTGTCCTGGGCCTCCTCCATTGTCAAAGTGGAGGAACAGCACCTCATATTTCGCTTGGGTAGTTTATACCCCAGCGGTATGAGCATTGACTTCTCTAACTTCAGATAGCTCTAGCTTTCTCCATCCCCTTCCCCGTCCTCCCACTAGTCTTACTGTCTCTGATTCCATTCTCTTTGTCCCGCCCCCTCCCCAACATGAAGAAGGGTCTCGACCCAAAATGTCGCCCATTCCCTCCCTCCAGAGATGCTGCCTCACCTGCTGAGTTAATCCAGCATTTTGTTTCTACCTTCGTTTGACTTGTATTCCTTTGCTTTCTCCAATAGGTAATGTTGAAAGCCACAAGAAGGTTTGCTGTGTTGTGCATGTTAATAAGCTATGCTGTTTATTGATTACCTGCTAAGTTTAATAGCAATACGTATTGTAACATTCATTTGACTGGCTGGCTTTCACATAACAGAACTGACTGTTGCTTCGTTTTCTCTCCTGCCACAGAGTTTAACAACAGACGAGTTGACTTCAAGACCCGGCCGAAATGGCAGGCTCCTCCAGGGAACACGTGTCTTACGCACGGAGGCGGAACCCTCAGCTTCGCTACACCTTGAGTCCTGAAAATTTGCAGAGCCTGGCTGCCCAGAGCACCCGGTCAGAGAACTTGAACTTGCACAGGGCAAACAGTGATACGGACCTGGTGACTTCGGACAGTCGCTCCAGCCTGACAGCTAGCATGTATGAGTACACACTTGGACAAACACAGAATCTAATCATCTACTGGGATATTAAAGAAGAGGTGGACCCCACTGATTGGATTGGACTCTATCACATAGGTAAATAATGTTTCCGCATTAACATCTTTCTTTCAAAGCTCACGTGGGAAATTATTAAGGACGTGTGGAAAGCTTTGTGCACTGCTTTTATTTTTAGCCTCTTGTGAATCTCTGAGAACTCCTGTGGGCACTGATTAAACAATGGCGGAAGACGGGATGCCACCTATTGTTGGGTCTCTCAGCAGCCATTCCACAGAGGGGGAGGAGGGGCTTTCAAGCAAAGTCGCCAGTGTGCTCTCGTAAAGATGGATGTAGACAGCGTCATGGGAAAGGACAGAAGGGAGCATCGATAATCTGCCTCACAGACACTCTCTCCGCAAATACAGAAAACTGGTGATCGTCACAAAAAGCAAGAGTAACCCAGCGGGCCAGGCAGCATCTCTGGGGGAAAAAGAAAAAGACAAGGCCAAGGAGGCCTTTTGGGTCGAGACCCTTCTTCAGAGTTGGGGGAAAGGAAATGGAGAGATATCTGTCGTGATGTAGAGATAGAGAACAAATGAATGAAAGATATGCAAAAAAGTAATGATGATCAAGGAATCGGTCCATAACTTGTTATCACCTAATCCACAGCCAACAAGGGGCTGTTTCCTTTATCATTGTTACTTTTTTGCATATCTTTAATTATCTTGTTCTATATCACCATTTACATCTCCCGTTTCCCTTTCTACTGACTCTCAGTCTGAAGAAGGGTCTCGACCCGAAACGTCTCCCATTTCTGATCTCCAGAGATACTTACTGCCTGTCCCACCGTGTTACTCCAGCATTTTGTGTCTATCTTTGGTTTAAACTAGCATCTGCAGTTCCTCGTTGCACAAACTTGTGATAGTGTTGAAGTAAATTTCCAGAGTTTTAATATATGAAAATTAACATGAAATAAGAAGGTTGTAGCTCTCCAACTTACAATAAGGAATAACTTTTCTCTTGGTACTTTTATAAAAGCTTGAACCAATTTTGTATGAAAAGACCAGATCCATCTGATTACAGTTATGAAAATGAATATAAAGAAGGCAGGTGCTTCATTTCCTGACTGTACGGTCCAGGGATTCACTGAATTGAATATGATTTGTGCCATTTCTTACAATTACATCTTTCTGATGGTTGAGTTTGTTCGGTGAGTAATTCAGGAGGTGCCTCAGACTGCATCGTTGCAAATCTGGTTTGTTGAGTTTGCTGCTTCTACTCGATAAGTAGCAACCTACACTATAAATGTGTGCGTACATATCACAGATGAGTATAACCTTTAGCTTACTTATGCTGCTGCCAAAGATCGGTTGTAGATTTCCAAAAGATCAGCGCTCAATAACAGCAACTTGGTGGAGACATATGGTATGGAACTGTAGACTTCAAAGCAATTGATACCAAAAAAAAAAATCATTTCTGTGCCAGGAGCTTAAGTCTGTGCATGGGTATACTGTAACACGGCGCTCACAGGTTGCCTGTGCAGGCAGGTAAAATACTTGCAAGACTCTTTCCGAACTGTTACGACTAACATTTGATGACTAGCTCTCTGTGATTCTCTGGCTTAAAGCAGATTTGATTGCAACCACCTTGTGGAAACTGGTTTGATTAGGTTTCTGACATTGCACAACAGACTGAACTATAAGCTGAATGTAGCCACTGTACTGACTTTAATGCAAATTACACTCTAACTTACTTTGGCATGCTGACAGGAATTTTATCACAATGTTTATATTTTCCTTTTATTTTATTTTTCTTTCCTTTTCATCTATCCAATCATCTTTTCTCTATTCTATTTCCTGTCTCCCCTTTTTTTTTAACCTCTTCTCCTCTTCTCACCCACACGACATACCATTCCCACCCTTTCTCTTGCCCAAGCCCTCCCTCAACCCCACTTGTTCTTTTGGCAGCCACTTGACCTCGTCTCATCCCACTTTCCCACTTTCCATTGTCCTCAAAGCTTTCCACTCTCGTTCTGCCGACACTCCAACATTTCATCACTCATTCCTATTTTTTTCTTTTCTCTCCACCTCCATAAGCAGAATGAAGGAAAAGATACAGACTGCAGAATATAGTTCTCAGCACTGTAGCATAGCAGTTCCAGAGATAAAGTCCAACGTTTGCAATGAGGTCGAGGAGAATCGGACTGTTGCTTCTGCAAGGACCATTCAGAAGCCTGAAAACAGAAGGGAAAAAAAGCTGCTCTTGAATCTGGCCATGCGATCTTTCAAGATTTTGCATCTTCTGTCCGATGGGAGCAGGGATGAGAAGGAATGACCAGGGTGGGGACGATCTTTGATTATTTTGCCTGCTTTTCCGAGGCAGCATGAAGTGTAGATTAGCGAGTCTGGTCTTCGTGATGGGCTGGGTTACATCCCCAACTATCTGCATTTCCTTGTGGTCTCGGGCAGAGCTTTTAGAAATCAAGCTGCAATACTACCTGAGAGTCTGCTTTCTCTGGTGTATCAGTAAAAGTTTGCAAGAGTCGTTGGAGCCATGCAGAGTTTCCACAGTCTTGCGAGTAAGCAGAGGCGTGGGTGTGCTTTTTTGGCTGTTGCTTCAATGTGGTTGATCCATAACAGGTTATTGGTAACATTAACACCAAGGAATCTGAAGCTCCCTACCTTGGTAGTTATTCAGCATCAACATCCTCATTGAATTCCTTGACTCAACCAAAACTCGCGCTCTGAAATTAACTCACAATTCACCTCCATCACACGCGTGCTCGCTAGCCCACCAGCTCTCATGATTTCCATCACCTCCCCACTTTGAGCAGTCCACCACCCTGTCTATCTCATGCATTCTCTTGCCATCTTCCCCTCTCTTCCTCTTCTCTCTTCTGACTACGCTCGTTTTCTCATTGTCTTACTCTCCGCATTCTTTTTGTTTTTTGTATGCTGTTTCACACTTGCTTTTTATTCTTTTATTCTGTTCGAAATAAAGAATTAAATAATAAATAAATAAAGTCCAGGTATGAAGGTTAGTTGGCTTGGTGTATGTGTAAAATGTCCCTAGTGTGTGTAGTATAGTGTTAATGTGGGGGTGATCGCTAAATATTAACATTTAGTTTCAGAGCACAGACATCCATATAAAAGAACTTCTTAGATGAGGAGCTCCAAAAATATGATGCTGCATCCAAGGAGATAAATCAACTTAATGGAAGGTGTTCAAAGACTTGGTGGAATAAGTAGATTTTGAAGACTTATAAGGGGGTTGGGAGATGCGGTGGAAAGATCCTATGGTTTTGGAAGGGAGCTTCATAGCACTAGGCATGACTAAATGGTCGCCCAATTATAGGATGGATGTCAACAAAATAGAGAGAGTACAGAGGAGATTTACTAGAATGTTACCTGGGTTTCAACAACTAAGTTACAGAGAAAGGTTGAATAAGCTAGGTCTTTATTCTCTGGAGCGCAGAAGGTTAAGGGGGGACTTGATAGAGGTCTTTAAAATGATGAGAGGGATAGACAGAGTTGATGTGGACAAGCTTTTCCCTTTGAGAATAGGGAAGATTCAAACAAGAGGACATGACTTCAGAATTAAGGGATAGAAGTTTAGGGGTAACATGAGGGGGAACTTCTGTACTCAGAGAGTGGTAGCGGTGTGGAATGAGCTTCCAGTGGAAGTGGTGGAGGCAGGTTCGTTGGTATCATTTAAAAATAAATTGGATAGGCATATGGATGAGAAGAGAATGGAGGGTTATGGTATGAGTGCAGGCAGGTGTGACTAAGGGAAAATAATTGTTCGGCACGGACTTGTAGGGCCGTGATGGCCTGTTTCCATGCTGTAATTGTTATATTGTTATATGGTTATAAATATAAACACAGGTGTCAATGAATGGCTGAGGTGACCTGTACAAAAGGAATGGGCTCCACCTTAACTGGAGAGGGACCAACATTCTGGCAGGTAGTTTTGCTACTTCTACACGGGTGGGTTTAAACTAAATAGCAGGTGGCAGGAGTTCACAAATTGTGAGTTTATCATTTATTGTTATTAAATCGTTGAAAACATTAGCGACGCAGTGGTGCTGGTTTCCGACGGGCATTTCCTTACAATGCTATGTATGACAGTGATTGCGACTTCTACTGAAGTGTGGATGGCCGTTGGCTCGCTAGGAGCTCATCCACCCTTTGACAGGTCTTGTTTTTGGTCCTGCTGGGGGTCCACAGCCCCCTCCTCACCTGGCAAACCAGGTGGGGGAGACGGTTTAGTCACCGACTATCCGACCATGGAGCAGGTAGCACGGGATTACATGGTACCCGTGGTGGAGGGAACTCCCCCCCGACCTGATCAGGTCAGGAGTATATGGATGGAGTTAAAGGGGAAGAAAGCACAGGAAAAGTTACAAAAGACACCTGAATTAATGGGACGGAAAGTTCAAGAAGGGATAAGAGAGTAAGGTCAGGTGAAATAGGAACCGGTGTGAGAGGGGAGATGAATACCGAATTGTGTTATATATGAATGCGCGAAGTATAAGAGATAAAGTGGATGAGCTTGAGGCTCAGTTAGAAATTGGTAAGTATGATATTGTGGGAATTACAGAGACATGGCTGCAAGAGGATCAGAGCTGGGAACTGAATATTCAGGGGTTTACGTCCTATCGCAAAGACAGACAGGTGGGCAGAGTGGGTGGGGTGGCTCTGTTGGTAAGGAATGAAATTCAGTCCCTTGTGAGGGGTGACATAGAATCAGAAGATGAAGAGTCATTGTGGATAGAACTGAGAAATTGTGCGGGTAAAAAGACCCCAATGGGAATTGTATACAAATAGTTGCCTGGAGATAGGGTGCAAGTTGCATCAAGATTTAAAATTGGCATGTAACAAATGTAACAAATGCTGCAGTGGTTATGGGAGATTTCAACATGCAGGTAGACTGGGAAAGTCATTGGACCCCAAGAAAGGGAGTCAATGGACCCCAAGAAAGCTTTTGACAAGGTCTCACATAGGAGATTAGTGGGCAAAATTAGAGAACATGGTATTGGGGGTAGGGTATTGACATGGATAGAAAATTGGTTGGCAGACAGGAAACAGAGTAGGGATTAACGAGTTATTTTCAGAATGGCAGGCAGTGACTAGTGGGGTGCCTCAAGGCCTGGTGCCTCAAGGGACCGCAGCTATTTACAATATATTAATGATTTAGATGAAGGAATTAAAAGTAACATTAGCAAATTTTCAGATGACACAAAGCTGGGTGGCAGTGTGAACTGTGAAGCGGATGCTATGAGGATGCAGGGTGACTTGGACAGGTTGGGTGAGTGTGCGGATGCAGTATAATGTGGATAAATATGGGGTTATCCATTTTGGTGGCAAAATCAAGAAGGCAGATTATTCTCTGAATGGTGTCAAGTTGGGAAAAGGAGAAGTACAACGAGATCTGGGAGTCCTTGTACATCAGTCACTGGAAGTAAACATGCAGGTACAGCAGGTAGAGAAGAAAGCTAATGGCATGTTGGCCTTCATAACGAGAGGAATTGAGTTTTGGAGCAAAGTGGTTCTTCTGCAGTTGTACAGGGCCCTGGTGAGACCACTCCTGGAGTATTATGTGCAGTTTTTGTCTCCTAATTTGAGGAAGGACATTCTTGCTATTGAGGGAGTGCAGCGTAGGTTCACGAGGCTAATTCCCGGGATGGCGGGACTGTCATATGATGAAAGAATGGAGCGACTCGGCTTGTATTCACTGGAATATAGAAGGATGAGAAGGGATCTTATAGATACATAACATTATTAAGGGATTGGACACGCAAGATGCAGGAAACATGTTCCCGATGTTGGGGGAGTTAAGAACCAGGGGCCACAGTTTAAGAATAAGAGATAGGCCATTTAGAACGGAGATGAGGCAAACCTTTTTAACAAAGAGGGTTGTGAATTTGTGGAATTCTCTGCCTCAGAAGGCAGTGGAGGCCGATTCACTGGATGCATTCAAAAGAGAGTTAGAGCTTGTAGAGCTAGCGGAATCAAGGCATATGGGGAGAAGGCAGAAACGGGGTACTGATTCTGGATGATCAGCCATTTCACGTTGAATGGGGGTGCTGACTCAAAGGGCCGAAAGGCCTACTCCTGCACCTATTGTATATGTATCTATGTAAAATAGTGGGTGTGACCAATCTCCAATGAGATTAACTGGATGTTGTTGCCAAATCATAATTTCACCAATATTTGTCATGGTGCAAATGGAATCCACTACATAGCACGAATGGAAATATGATACGATGGCACTTTATTGTCAGAGTGAGGTCTGAAATTTGTTTTTGCAAACAGCCACACAGTAAAATAAAGAACACAACACACGATACAGTCTAACATAAAACATCCCCACACAGCAGAATCAAAAAGTTTCCCACTGTGAGGGAAGGCACCAAAGTCAGTCATCATCCACTGATGCTCCTGAAGTTCACCCGTGGTTGGGGCCTCCCGAGCCCTCCGCAGTCGCCGCTACGGGCAGCCCGCCGCTCAGGCCCGCTCGCCGGGATGATGAAACTCCGTCGTCCGAAAGGGAGGCCTACCTCAGCAGCTTGGACCTCCGAATCGGCTGCTTTCCACCAGAGTCCGCGGTTCCCATAGCTCCGTGATGTTGGAGCAGCGGGCCCAACGCTCCGGAGCTCCAAAACGATAATCCATGTAGGTATCGCCCGCTCCGTGGTGAATCCAATACCGTGCCGCCACTGCTGAAGCTGTGGTCCAGTCCCCGGTCTCCGGTAGGAAAGGCCGCTCCAGTTTGTGGGCCGCGAGGAGGGGGGTCGAGGACGCGACTCGGAGAAATAGTCACATCCTCGCCAGGTAGTGACTGGGAAACGGTTACCCCCCCTTACCCTACCCCCCTCCCCCACATAGAAAGCTAAAGAATCCCCAAAACAGACTGTTTAGACAAATTAAAATGTATTAATAATGTATTCATTAAAAAGTACCAGGAAGTTTTGCATGGATTTTAATTTAAAGGGAAACTACATCAAGTAATTTCAGATGATTTTGATTTGCTATATTTTTTTAGCATTTTGTGATTACATTATTTTGTAGCTTTTGGTTACGTTATTACAAATTTCTCAATAGCAAGTAGGGATAAACAAATACATTAAGACCTGAATAAATAATCCTCAAACCAAAGCCCAATACTGTGCATGCTCAAAATTTGAAGTAAGGAGGAAATTATGGAGGCATCTGCAAATGTGGAGCCTATTTATTTGATTTGTTTTTCCTTTTCTTGACTCCTCACCAAGATTCTAAAATAAAGGCCAGCATTATTATGTCGGGCATGAACAATTGGTTAATTAATTTTTTGCTTGCGACTCGCAAATTTGCAATGCAAGGAATATGGTTCAATTTCTTTTATTGCAAATACATAAATTTATTGTTCTCAGGTGAAGAAAAAGTTGCTGGAAAAATTGACTGCTCGGTGCTGATATTTTTCAGCAAGATTCAATTGCCAATTTGCTCTCTCCTGGAGTGAAATGTATTAAGAACTGAAAATTGGTCTGGCCGCTGGTATCAGGCATGCTGGTGACCCAGAGTGATCTCAGCTTTAGAAGCACCTGGGATGGCATGTTCAATACAAAGGCAATGCTCCCTTTAGGGAAACTTGGAGGGGACCAACATTTGCTGGGCATTCTGAATAATCGCTGGGCATTCAGGACAACATGTTTTCATTTCCATTGATTCTCCTCCCCGATTCCTCATGAAAAGCCATGCCTACGATAGATTCTGTCTGCTCTTCTTGATACCCCATCCTAACTCTCACATTGATTCAGTCAAATGTTGTCTCTCCTCTCCTCCCTCCTGCATCCCAACACCTCTTCCACACTGCAGCTCACCTCCCCAGTGCTGTGACTTGAAATGAATTTTGGAGGTAGAGAATGATGTGCTGATGTGACTTTAATCACACATTTAAGGACCACTGACTGAGGATACAATTTTATGCACAGCTGTTTTAAATAATAATAGCTCAGCCGTATTTTCCCATTCTTGTACAATCTTGCGGCACATAGGGTTGTTGGACACTGTGTTTGGCTTTGTAACTGTGTGAAATGTAAATCACATATTAAGGCTGAAACTATGTCTGGGGCTAAAGAGCATGAAAGCGATACTGCCATTGTTGCAGTCCTTTACCCATTCTGGGAACAAATCCAGATCAGGCCCAGTTTCTGGGTTACTATTGATTGGAAACAAATGATGTTATTTTTGGGGCCTTGTAAGCGTTTAATCTTTCGACATCGTTGCATGTGGCTCATTGCTGCCCGTTGGTCCATGTCTTTGTCCTTCTAGGTCATATTCCACGCCAGGTCATAGGTAAAACCTTGCTGATTCAGTGCATTTGTCAGTGTTCTTCTGCTTTCTGCATTGTTTACCTCTGCAACCCGTTGTGCTTCTCCTTCCTTCCCCAACTCTCCTTCCTACGTTCCAACGTCACGTTCTTTCCTCGACTCGCACGCTCAACCTTCTTTTTCCATGCACTTTCTCTCATCTCCTATCTGTTATCCCATCTCCCCTCCCCCCCCCTGTCCCTCATTGCCAATCTGTTCACCCACACTCTCAACCTCTGCCAACTTATCCCCAGAACCGCCCAACCATCCTCCTAACATTTGGTGAATTGACTTCTCCCTTTTGTTGCCATTTGTACTTAACCTTATATGGTCATCAGTTACTTTCTGTGTTAAGTATTGATATTTGGCAAATGGCACCAAAGATGGCTTTCCCAGATAGTCACTTCCATTTAATACCTTTTGAAATGGGGTGTTTACATTTGTACTAGCTGATCGCATGGAGGTATCTTTTGTGTTTCTTAAGCTTGGTATCAAAATCTTGAGAGTTTTATTTACCTGATCTCCAGTCACTTTGAGATATCTTCATGATCCAGGCAAAAGGCAATCGACTTAATTGTGCCTATTGAAACACTGGTAAAAATCAGGTCACGATGAGGGTGATACCACAAAATCTGAAAGCAATGAAATACATCATAGTAATTGTTAATAAACTACTATCTATCTATTGTTGTTGACCCCTAATAATGCCTAACAGTTATCAAAGCAAACCACCTCCGTTATGTAAATCTATAGTTTTAATGTCAAATTGGGATGTTGTATGTCAGGACTATAATTATTACAAGAGCTTGTTTGATCTCGGTTGGGTTGCCTGCTAAATTGCAGTTAGGCACAAAGAAGGAAATGGATATTTAAAGGAAGACTAAACCTTCCAATTAGGAATTAATTTGCCTCCCAATAATGCATATCAGTTATTTGGCCAGAGGTTTCTGGGCACTTGAAGTGATGCCATTCTGGGTGGGCCTCAAACACTGCAGCAAGTTGACAGGATGGTCTGATGTCAGTGGCTGAAAGGCTAGATTTGGACTGAACTTCCTCCACGCTTGTTTTTCATTTACCTCTTAATTCTCAGGCATTTTCTGATCACCCTGTTGTTTCAACCCATTACTTCCCCTCACCACCCATTGAATTGTCTCTCCCATGGCCCCAGTCTTCTTTCTCCCTCCCCAAACTCCAACTTGTCCCATTCCTCGCGATCCTCTTTTTAGCATCTGCTTCCACAATCTCCTCTGCAATGGCCAGAGAATTGAAGGGAAAAAAACCTTTGTGCCTTGTAATTGTGCCAAAATTCCTGTGTGGTTGAACACTGAAGCCCATGGATCTGATGCATATGTGACAGCAGCTCCAATTGCAACTCGATTTTAAATGCATTTTAAGGTACAGGAATATTTCAAGACTGGTATAATTTTGCTGGGCCCTGGTAGATATGTACTGTGGCAATCTTAAACAACACAAATTCAAATTTAGTATTTAATCACCAGTACATATGAGGACTGTAAAGAAATTTGTATCATAGTACTGGCATGAAAAGCTGTGAAAGTATTGCATAGGTGAGATCTGTTGTTCGACTACATGAAAGGCTATCTCTGCAAATGACAATGGATGTAGTATCATTGTTAATATTACATCCGAGATTGATAAGATTTCAGTTAATTAAAGATGTTACGGGGCAAAGACTGATGAAAGGAGTTAAATGGCAGATTTGCAAAGATCCCATTGTATGCTGAACAGTTTCAAAGAGCTCAGTAGCTTAATCATTTCACTAAGTTGATATGTGTGTGCGTCTTGTGGCCCAGCAGAAATGATTACAAACGCAAATGGATTCTCAGTGACTTTTCAGAATATCATTATCTAAAAAATGGAATCGTTAAACATTATATGATTGCTTCGTCTTTTAGTAGCACATTTTGCACTTGGCTAAGTTTGAGACCGATAGATGAACTGCCAGATAACTAACTTAATTTCACTTCCTCTATTTTAAACTGAACCCTTTCCTATTTGCTCTTGTCTCAATGCCTTTGTGGTTTTAACCTTACCATTTCCTGCATTTTTCCTCCCTTTCCCACCTCTGTAGTTAGGATTAATTTTTTTTCCTTTACAGATTTTGCAAATCTTTGTTAATCACAAGTGTGGACCATGGCACTTAATTTTGGGTTCCAATTCCTGTTTGCTGCCCCTGGAACTGAAACACCCCACGTTGCAAACTCTCATATTTAACAATCCCCACTATTGTACCGAAACTTCCGATTTAATAGCGCTAAGTGATCTCTGGATGAGGAGTGTTGCTTGTAAATTTGAGTAGGCCATTTTACGAGTGAAGTTGGGAGATGCTGTTTAGTATTAAGCCAGGAGGTTATTCAGTGCCTGCAAAACAAATTTGGGTACATGACTGACTGTTATGGTTACAGAAACATTGCTTTAAAGTTTAGTAATACCAGGCATCGTGCAACAATATGGGCTCGAGATGAAGATCAGTATTATTGCAGAGCTCGAGGGAAAAATGGTCACGTACAAGGTTTGGAGGGGTTACAGGAAGTAATAGGGCAAGTGGGGACTGGAAGCTCAAAGTTTTGGGAGTGGTGTAGTAAGTAAGGATTGGAAGAGGAGTTGGGGCATTGTTTGACATCTGGTGGTTGCACGGGGAAGAACGTACACATTGGACTCTGACAACCTCTGGCATAAGCACCTGGTGGAACTTATAGAGCAGTAGGGTCGGACCTGGACCTATGAGACCCTTCTCTCGACCCAAAACGTCACCCATTAATTCTCTCCAGAGATGCAGCCTGTCCCGCTGAGTTACTCCAGCACTTTGTGTCTATGAATGGCAGGACTGGCTCAAAACCTTAAACAGCATCCTATCATTCTTGCGTTCCTTAATCAGATGTCCACCTAGACATTTTAATAGTGAGATTAAACGAGTACTTACCAGTACAAAGTTTGATCTGTATTTTATGAGGAGTTACGATGAGGGATTACGTGAAGAACCCACCCAGTGCTCGGGGGCGCGGCATACTTCCAAGCAGCGGTGTGGAATCACAGGTAGACACAATATTGAAGTAAAGATAGTAAAGATTAAAGAGACATCAGCTCGAGTTTGATCTATACAATGAGGGCGGGAGCGGAGGGCACGTAATCCCTCATCGTAACTCCTCATAAAATACAGATCAAACTTCGTACTGGTAAGTACTCGTTTAATCTCACTATTTTACTTCGGAGTCACGTGAGTGACTACGTGAAGACTTCAAAGGTCTGTGATTTCAAACCGTGTAACAGCTATATCACTCACTGCCGAAGTTTATCGAGGGAGGAAGTGGTATCTAAAGACCAACGAATTTGTTAGTTTTTTGAAAAACAAAAATGTTTATTTAAACAATAACAAAAAATAGCTCCCCTGGGCTTAAATTATAAGTTTGCAGATTCTAAAATTTTGTCCGCAAACAAGTCCTTCTCCATCAGCGGTTTGTGGTAGAATTTCCGGAACGTTGATTCCCTTGACCATCCCGCTGTACTTAGGATGTGGTCTATGGGAACCTCCATCCGTTCCGCCGCTGACGTGGATGCTGCCCTGATAGAATGGGATTTAAAGACATCCGTGTTAATCCCCGCGGCTTTTAAGACTTGTTTCAACCACCTGGATATAGTCTGGCTGGTAACCCGTCCAAAAGGCTTTTTGTGGCTGACCCATAAGGCTTTTTCACTCCCTCTAAGCGTATGGGTTGTGTCTACGTAGTTGTATAGATGGGTCACTACACACAGCCTAGGTTCTGGAGGATAGGCCCGGAAGATTAACGGCGAGTTGGGCATACCTGGCCTGCTTTGTTTTACCAACCCCGGCATGGTAAATGTGATGCAGTCTGGGGTGGTTACCATGTTGTCCAGTCTTAGTTGATGAAGTGACTGAACCCTTTGTGCAGAGACGAGCGCCATGAGCATGAGGGTCTTGAGTGTGGATTGCTCTAGACTAAGGGATCCCACCGGAGGCCAACCTCTAAGGTGTGATAAAACTACACTTATGTCCCATACATGGGTGTATCTGGGTGTAGGGGGTTTTGTATTATAAATCCCTTTGAGGAGTTTTATAACTAGTGGGTGGGACCCAATGCTATGATGTCCTGTGGGCATGAGGTAAGCGGACAGGGCGCTCCGTGCTGCATTGACGGCACTGTAGCTCATCTTTTGGTCATGGTGTAAGTGGGCCAGGAATTCCAACACGTCCGTGATCGAGGCTGTCTTGTATGATGTCCCTGCATCCAAGCAGTACTGCTCCCATTTCTTGATGTAGGTCAAGTACTGCTTCTTGGTAGAGACTCGCAGGGACGCCGACATGGTGGTGATTGTTCGTTCTGATAACCCCAATCCCTGGTAAGGCCTGGTCAGAACCTACAAACCAGGAGTTTCAAATTTTGATGGCATGGATGGCTTATGCCGGATACCGGGTGCGTCAATAATTGTGGGTGGCTGTGAAAAACCATAGGTGACTCTACCACCATGTCGTGGAAAACTGGGAACCATGGTTGGGTAGGCCAGTCGGGTACAACCAGAATACCTGAAGCCGAGTCTGCCTGTATTTTCTGGAGTACCCGGCTGATGAGGCAGAAGGGAGGGAAAGCATAGAAGAAGAAATTTCCCCAATCCAGCGTGAAGGCATCTACCGCTGCTGCCTCTGGGTCTGGTTCCCAAGCCACATACATGGGTAACTGGTGATTTAATCTAGACGCAAACAAATCTATATCTGGTGTACCATATTGCTTAACAATTCTAGCAAATATTTTTGGGTCTAACATCCATTCGATGTTATCATTGAATTTTCGTGACCTGGTGTTCGCCACTGTGTTTAGCTTGCCTGGTAAATAGGCAGCTGATAGCCAAATATGTCTCTTGACACACCATTGCCAGATTATAGTAGTCAATTTGTCGCATGATACTGATTTTATGCCACCCATGTGCTGGATGTAAGTCACCACCGTCGTGTTGTCAATCATTAACCTGACATGCACGTGCCGCATATCGGATGCATATGCTTTTAGCCCATAAAAGGCGGCCAGCATCTCCAAATAATTTATGCCTGGTGATTGTAGTAGCGATGCCTCTGAATTAGTCCATCTGCCACCTGTGCTGGATATAGAGTTAGTAGCTCCCCAGCCTAAAGCACTGGCATCCGTCGTAATGACTATGTTAGGATTGGTGACGGCGATAGGACTGTAACTGTGCCAAATGTTATCTACCCACCACTGAAGTTCTGATATGGCTTCAGCAGGGTAAATCCATAGTTCGATCATAATGCCCCCTACTTTGACGTAGTGCATATGTCCTTGCTCTCTGTAAATTTTGATAATGCAAGGGGCCATATTGTGCAGCTGTAAATGCTGCTACTATACTACCAATGACTCTGGCAACATGCTGGATCTTTGGTTGTGTTTTTGTGATTAAGTTGTTACATGCTTGTGCTAATGCAGCCTTTTTGTCCCTTGGCAGAGTGACAGTCATACGGATAGAGTCGATGGTGAAGCCTAGATAGTCCATGTTAGTTGTTGGCTTCAATACTGATTTATCTGGGTGTAGAACAAATCCCAATGTTTCAAGGAGCTGTTTAGTAGCTAAGACTGCTGCGACAGCTGGTTCCCTGGTTCTCCCCATTATGAGAACATCATCCAAATAAGCCATGACTAAGTGTTTTTGTTCTCTTAATTTTTTCATGGCTACTTTAAGAATTTTAGTAAATAATCTGGGAGCTGTCGTTAAACCATTGGGTAATGCTCTATACTGCCATAGTTGCCCCATCCAGATAAATTTTAGATATCTGAAATGATCCTTATGAATGGGTACTAAATAGTAAGCATCCTTAATGTCTATGCTTGCCATGAAGTATCCCTTGGAGATCAGTTGTCTGGCAGTAACAAATGTCTCCATTTTGAAATGTTGATACTCAACAGATTGATATAGTGATGTCAAATCAATGATAATGCGACATCCACCATCTTTTTTGGTTCTGATAAATATATTCGATACAAATTCCAATGGCTCGTGTCTGGCCCTCTCAATGATGCCCTTGGACACGAGCCTTTCTAATTCAGCTTGTCCTTCTACCTTCTCTAATTCTGTGGGAAGGAATACCCTTTGGGGTATGTGCTGAACCGGCGGTTCTATGCCTGGTTTAAATTCAATTTTGTATCCACTGATACTGTTGAGTATAAACTTGTTGTTAGTGATAGAGCACCAAACATGTTTGAAGAACCTTAAACGCCCTCCTGTTAGTACAACACCCTTTGTCTGTGTATGTTGACAGGAACCAGACCCACCTACCTCCATGTTCATTTCTGGGAGCGTCTGCGATGATGGTTTGGCCCGAGGGTGTCCTTGTCCTTGTTGGTGCTGTGGTGGGGCGGCGTATCTTCCCACGGCTCCGCTCTGGGCCCCGCTCTAAAAAAGAGCTCTGGGGGTAGTGGGAAGCGGTCACCAGGCTTTCACCAGTTCGGTATCTGCTGGTGGATGCCGAGGCATGCTGCCAACTGGGTGTCTTCACCCTGCTCGGTCCTGGTCCTGCCCTCATGAGGCCTACAGGTTTGGCAGCCTCTTCCAGCTCCTTGAGCCTTTTCCCCAAGTCGGCCCCAAATAGCAGCGCCTCCTTCTCTGGCGCTGGAGCTTTGCAAAGCCCCGCGTATTTGGGGTTGAGGGCAGGCCTGATGTTTTCACGCCTCAAGTTGTTTAATTCAAACTGCGTGTTGCACATCAGGGCTAGCACGTCCTGCTGAGGTGTAGTGAGCTCCACGTTCTCCGTGGACCGAGCAAAGGCGGTGATGGCTGCGGTGTGGAGCTTCAGGATACGCTGCATCTTCAGCTCTTGTGTCCTGATATGCTGGCCCAGCTGGCTCCATATCTGGCCGTTTACGGTCTTCACTCGAAGCGCTTCGCAGTTTTCAGGCGCCGTGTATGTGTCGAGGGCCTCTTGAAGGACTTTCTCCTGTAACGGTTTATTGGAGAGCCTGTTTATACTAGCCGCCATTCTTGGCGCTAGCATCATTCCGGTCCTCGGGGGCGCCGCATACCTGCTGACTACACCCAGCAGCTCTTCTTCCTCCAGCTCGCCTGGCATGCTTGCGCAGTCGTCCGCCTGCCCTTGCGATAGGCCAGCCCAGTCCTGGCCTCCCTTACTGACCTCAAACAAGGAGGGAACAGAAGGGTGTGGTGATGGTTTGGAGGAGGCCACAGCCCGTCCTCCTTGAAGATGCCTTGCCTGCATCTCTTGCTCAAGCATCTGCTCGAGCAGCTGCCTCATGCAGCTTAAGCGGCTGTCTCCCCGTTTCGCCGGTGGAGAGTGTTCCCGTTCCTCCGACGAGTCGGAGACCACCGGCCGGTCCGTTTTCTGGGTAGATTTTCTCCCTGTGCGGGGCGTCGAAGTCGGCGGCCCAGGGAGCGGCTCGGCGTCGGGTGTGCGGGAGCGTTCAAACAACTCCTCCGCCGCTGGTGGCTGCCGCCCAGATGTTGACCCTTCCTCGGGTGGAGTTGGGCAGGCAGTCCTTTTCGTTGGTCGCTTGCGGGTAGCCATGCTAGCGACTCTCTGTAATACAAAAGACTCACTTACCTGAGGTCTTGTCTTTATCCTGCCGCTGGAGAGCCTGGCTCCAGCTGCTGCCGCTGTTGCGCTGCTGACGTAATGCCGCGCCTGCGCACTGGGTGGGTTCTTCACGTAGTCACTCACGTGACTCCGAAGTAAAATCATGTATTGCTGCTTCCTTTTAGTTACCCCAGTTACTCCAGCATTTTGTGTCTTTCTTCAGGGTAAACCAGCATCTGCAGTTCCTTCCTACACAGTCGATTTGATTGATTTGATTTGATTCAATTTATTGTCATTATCTTCAAGTAAGAGACGATGAAATGCTATTTCCCATACATTTATGGGAACATAAACATTTATGGGAACATACATACGAATAAAAAAAACAAAACACAGAACACAATAGTCCACCACACAAACATTCCCACAGCGGCACCAAAGTTCCCCACTGTGAGGGAAGGAACCAAATTCCAGTCAACCTCCTCGCTGATCTTCCCCGATGTTCACCCGTGGTCGTGGCCTCCCGAGCCCCCCCGCAGTCGTCGCTACTGTTCAGGCCCTCTCGCTGGGAACGACGGAACCCCGACATCGAACGGACGAACATCCTCAGTGGCCTGGACCTCTGAATCGGCCACCTCCCACCGGAGTCCGCAGCTCCCGAAGTCCACAGGCCAAGCTGGGTGGAGATTCAATGCTGGTGGCCCCCGGCAAAGGGTCCCAGGACTCGGTGATGTTGGTCAGCACCGCCTGCATTGGGAGCAACGCAAACCACAGTTCCGCGATGTTGATGCAGCAGCCCCAACACTCCGGAGCTTCAAACGGCGATCCCAAGTAAAGCATCGCCCGCTCCGGGATGTATCCAGCGCTGCGCCCCCGCTGCTGAAGCTCTGGTCCTGTCCCGGCAGGAAAGGCCGCGCCAATCCAGTTGGTAGGCCGCGAGGAGGGGGGTGAGGACGCGACTCGGATAATAGTCGCATCCTTGCCAGGAAGTGACTGAAGGACGGTTTCCCCCTTACCCTACCCCCCTCCCCCCCCCCATAAAATACCAAAAAATCCCCCCAAAACATACTTTAAACATACTAAAAATAAAAAAAGATAAAAAGACAAACAGACTAGGCAGAGGCAGCCATTCTACAGCGCCACTGGATGTCCAAGCCATTTATTGGGATAATGAGTGAGCTGGGGCATTGACTGCCTTTTATCTTTCTATGGGCTTGTATCTTCAGTTAACAAATTCTATTAATCTCAGATTTTTTATTCATTGTTTTTCAGCATCCATTGCCACTTGTGGTAGAGAGTTGCAAATTCCACATTGCTTGCAGAAACATTTCCTAATTTCCTTAGCTTTCATTTGTTATCTTTATCCTTCATTTGTCAAAGGCTTGTGTACGTGGAGCCTCTTCCCCAATCTAAATATGCATGGGCATTCCTGCTTCCAGCTTTTCACTGAAACTACTGCAGTGCCTTTATGGTCTTAGATTGTCTGAACTGAAATCTATGTGCCTCAAAGTTATGTTCAATCTGTTACGATCGCTATGAAATGATATTTTCAATCTACGCTGAATATGGTGTTACCCACAATCATTATTGCATATATGTCT